>NC_050072.1:75717723-76034502 GCF_009764565.3 Dermochelys coriacea | reverse complement strand
CTTGTTTCTTATTTGTTCCTGTGGTTAGAACAACAATGTTTATTGTAATTGGGAAATTTTAAGAGAGGAGGGAATGTGGTGTTTAGATGTTGCTTGTAATTATTAGAACTGGGAGCACTGGCTGTTGGGAGTCTGAAAGGACAGGAAACAGGAAGGAGTGGGGAGGAGTTGAAGAAGCTGAGGGAGAGCTGCTGAAGGGGCAGCAGCAGCTTGGAAAAGGGGTTTCCACTTAAAAAATAAAGTCCTGTGTGAAGTTTGTTAGTACCTTGCCTGGCTACTACAACACACCTACACCTGCATCAGGCACAAATGAATGATTATCATAAATACACTACACTTCCAATTCTAGGACATCAGCACAATCTTCCATGTGGACAACCTACTCCCCCCATTCTGATTATCGTCTCTGACCCATTGCACAAGATATTTAAGCAGCACACAAAGGTCTGCAAACAGAAATGGCTGGTTTAGGAAGTGCTTACAGATGATGTATGTATTCTACAGCTTCCCATATCCAGCAGCTGTATCCCATCTCATGGAATCATTTCTTTTTTTTTTTTCTCTTTGCTGCTGGTCATGTACTGCTTCAGTTCATATGTAGAACTGCCATTATCAAACAGAAAACACGTTGATGGGTAATATTTCTCAGAGCACTTTGTTCCAAATATTAAAGTGTAAACAAAATATGATACTTTAATTATAATGTCAAATAGATTAAAATCTGATCAAAGACTATATAGGTAAAGGGGATTTAACATGGCTTTGGCCTACATTTTTTACTTAAGTGTCAGGCTTCAATTACATAACACATACACTATCGATCTGTTTGATCTGGACAGGCAAAATGGAACAAATTCTCAGATCTCAGAACATGGTTGCCCTTGGGATATGTTATACTACAGTGTGATGAAGAAATATAAAATAATACCAAACAGAGGAAAATGCAACCATTCCCTGTCTGTATAAATCATGAGATAAAAAACCTTGAGGAGTGCAGGTGTCTCTCTTGTAATGTAAAACCTTCTGTTGATTTTGATTATTAATAACAAATCAGTTCCCAGGTACCATAATAAAAGATAAAAATATTCCCAGCATGTTTATTGTTGTACTGAAGGGGTAGAAAAAGGAAAGATGTGATGTTTTCCCTCACAGGTTTACAGACAGTAGTCTAACTATAAAACAGAGTCAAAATGGCTTCTGCTAAGTCTCCTGGATACATGGGGTTGATTCTGCCATTTGGAGGACCAGAAACAATATTCATATGACTTAATTTTGTTTGGCCAGTCCCAATCAGATTAGCTCAGAACTCAAAAACATACTGCACAAATCATAGAATATCAGGGTTGGAAGGGACCTCAGGAGGTCATCTAGTCCAACCCCCTGCTCAAAGCAGGACCCATCCCCAACTAAATCATCCCAGCCAGGGCTTTGTCAAGCCTGACCTTAAAAACTTCTAAGGAAGGAGATTCCACCACCTCCCTAGGTAACGCATTCCAGTTTCACCACCCTCCTAGTGAAAACGTTTTTCCTAATATCCAACCTAAACCTCCCCCACTGCAACTTGAGACCATTACTCCTTGTTCTGTCATCTGCTACCACTGAGAACAGACTAGATTCATCCTCTTTGGAACCCCCTTTCAGGTAGTTGAAAGCAGCTATCAAATCCCCCCTCATTCTTCTCTTCCATAGACTAAACAATCCTAGTTCCTCAGCCTCTCCTCATAAGTCAGGTGTTCCAGTCCCCTAATCATTTTTATTGCCCTCCGCTGGATGTTTTCCAATTTTTCCACATCCTTCTTGTAGTGTGGGGACTCCAGATGAGGCCTCACCAATGTCGAATAGAGGGGAACGATCACGTCCCTCGATCTGCTGGCAATGCCCCTACTTATACATCCCAAAATGCCATTGGCCTTCTTGGCAACAATGGCACACTGTTGACTCATATCCAGCTTTTCATCCACTGTAACCCCTAGGTCCTTTTCTGCAGGACTCCTACCTAGCCATTTGGTCCCTAGTCTGTAGCGGTGCATGGGATTCTTCTGTCCTAAGTGCAGGACTCTGCACTTGTCCTTGTTGAACCTCATCCGATTTCTTTTGGCCCAATCCTCTAATTTGTCTAGGTCCCTCTGTATCCTATCCCTACCCTCCAGCATATCTACCTCTCCTCCCAGTTTAGTGTCATCTGCAAACTTGCTGAGGGTGCAATCCACACCATCCTCCAGATCATTAATGAAGATATTGAACAAAACCAGCCCAAGAACCGAGCCTTGGGGCATTCCACTTGATACCGGCTGCCAACTAGACATGGAGCCATTGATCACTACCCGTTGAGCCCGACAATCTAGCCAGCTTTCTATCCACCTTATAGTCCATTCATCCAGCCCATTCTTCTTTAACTTGCTGGCAAGAATACTGTGGGAGACCGTATCAAAAGCTTTGCTAAAGTCAAGGAACAATGTGACCAGTGTTTTCACCTCATCCACAGAGCCAGTCATAGAAGGCAATTAGATTAGTCAGGCATGACTTGCCCTTGATGAATTCATGATGACTGTTCCTGATCACTTTCCTCTAAGTGCTTCAGAATTGATTCCTTGAGGACCTGCTCCATGATTTTTCCAGGAACTGAAGTGAGGCTGACTGGCCTATAGTTCCCAGGATCCTCCTTCTTCCCTTTTTTAAAAATGGGCATTACATTAGCCTTTTTCCAGTCGTTTTTTCAAGGCACTAAGCTGCCTTGAACTTCTTCTGTGTATCCAATCAGTGGAAAAACCCTCAACTAGTGAAAAAAATGGTCTTGCATTGAGAATTTCGTACAATTTCACTGAAAAGAAGGAGTGTTTTCATTTTTGCAGTAAATATTTTGCACATTTCTAAGTAGTAAGGTTTAAAATGGGGTCTACTGCACAAGCTCAGCAACTTTATTTTCATCAGGAAATTCAATACACATCCATGTTGTTCATTTATAATAGCCTAGGACCTGCATAGGCACAACAGTGAGTAGTAAAAAGAACGAGGAGTACTTGTAGCACCTTAGACTAACAAATTTATTAGGGCATAAGCTTTCATGGGTAAACACCTACTTCATTGGATGCATGCAGTGGAAAATACAGTTGGAAGATATATTCTATATAGAGAACATGAAAAAATGGGTGTTGCAATACCAACTCTAACGAGACTCCATCAATTAAGGTAGACTATTATCAGGGGGGAAAATTAGCATGGGGAAATAGTTTTTAGTTTGTGTAATGACTCATTCACTCCCAGTCTTTATTCAAGCCTAATTTAATGGCGTTCAGTTTGCAAATTAATTCCAGTTCTGCAGTTTCTCGTTGGAGACTGGTTTTTTTTTGTTTTTTGTTTTTTGTTTTTTTCTTTTTTTGAAGGATTGCAACTTTTAGGTCTCTAATTGAGTGATCAGGGAGGTTGAAGTGTTCTCTGACTGGTTTTTGAATGTTATAATTCTTGACTTCTGATTTGTGTCCATTTATTCTTTTGCGTAGAGACTGTCTGGTTTGGCCAATGTACATGGCAAAGAGGCATTGCTGCACATGATAGCATATATCACATTGGTAGATGCGCAGGTGAACAAGCCCCTGATGATGTGGCTGATGTGATTAGGTCCTATGATGGTGTGCCTTGAATAGATGTGGACACAGTTGGCAATGGGCTTTGTTGCAAAGATAGGTTCCTGGGTTAGTGTTTTTGTCATGTGGTGTGTGGTTGCTGGTGAGTATTTGCTTCAGGTTGGGGCACTGTCTGTAAGCAAGGACTGGTTTGTCTCCCAAGATCTGTGAGAGTGAGGGATCATCCTTCAGGATAGGTTGTAGATCCTTGATGATGCGCTGGAGAGGTTTTAGTTGGGGGCTGAAGGTGACGGCTAGTGGCATTCTGTTACTTTCTTTGTTGGGCCTGTCCTGTAGTAGGTGACTGCTGGGTACTCTTTTGGCTGTGTCAATCTGTTTCTTTACTTCAGTGGGTGGGTATTGTAGTTTTAAGAATGCTTGATAGAGATCCTGTAGGTGTTTGTCTCTGTCTGAGGCATTGGAGCAAATGCAGTTGTATCTTAGAGCGTGGCTGTAGACAATGGATCATGTGATGTGCTTTGGATGAAAGCTGGAGGCAATGTAGGTAAGTATAGTGGTCAATAGGTTTCTGGTATAGGGTGGTGTTTATGTGACTATCGCTTATTAGCACTGTAGTGTCCAGGAAGTGGATCTCTTGTGTGGACTGGTCCAGGCTGAGATTGATAGTGGGATGGAAATAGTTGAAATCATGGTGGAATTCCTCAAAGGCTTCTTTTCCCTGGGTCCAGATGATGAAGATGTCATCAATATAGTGCAAGTAGAGTATGGTGTTAGGGGATGAGAGCTGAGGAAGCGTTGCTCTAAGTCAGCCATAAAAATGTTGGCATACTGTGGGGCCATGCGGGTACCCATAGCGGTGCTGCTGACTGAAGGTATATATTGTCCCCAAATGTGAAATAGTTGTGGGTGAGGACAAAGTCAAAGTTCAGCCACCAGGTTTGCCATGATATTATTGGGGATACTGTTCCTGTCGGCTTGTAATCCATCTTTGTGTGGAATGTTGGTGTAGACGGTGTCTACATTCATAGTGGCCAGGATGGTGTTTTCTGGAAGATCATCAATGGATTGTAGTTTCCTCAGGAAGTAAATGGTGCCTTGAAGACAGCTAGGAGTGCTGGTAGCCTCAGGAGAGAGCCTCAGGAGAGAGTCTACATAGCCAGACAATCCTGCTGTCAGGGTGCCAATGCCTGAGATGATGGGGCATCCAGGATTTCCAAGTTTATGGATCTTGGGTAGCAGCTAGAATACCCCTGGTCGGGGTTCTAGGGGTGTGTATGTGCAGATTTGTTCCTGTGCTTTTTCAGGGATTTTCTTGAGCAGATGGTGTTGTTTTGTTTTGGTAATTCTCAGTAGGATCAGAGGGTAATGGCCTGTAGAATCTGGTGTTAGAGAGCTTCTTGTTCATATTCTGACCTATTCATGATGAGAACAGCACCTTGTTTGTTAGCCTTTTTGATTATGATGTCAGAGTTGTTCCTAAGGCTGTGGATAGCATTGTGTTCTGCACGGCTGAGGTTATGGGTGATGCTGCTTTTCCACAATTTCAGCCCGTGCACGTCAGTGGAAGCTCTCTATGTAGAAGTCCAGTCTGTTGTTTTGATCTTCAGGAGGAGTAGTAAGTTGTAAGTAAGTGAGTAATAAGTTGCTGTGCTCCAATGCAAATGTGTGGGCATAAGCTTCAGTAAGGTTGAATAGTAGCCATAGTTCTGTTGACTGCATGGAAGTAAATATTAAAATCCTTGCGTGCCTGTTCCCCTACTCTCAAGAGCATAGGGCTAGTTAAAGAAGTGAAGTCATAGAATTAAATGAACACATTTGATGAGATATTGGTTTAACAGTAGTATTAAACATACAAATGACCCACTTTGATAGCTGCTTTCTTCTTTGTCTGTGGCCCAAAAACTTTGGCTGTGCAGCAGCATTCTCCTAGATGAAGGATCAAGTTCTAACGAGCTCCCTGGCTCAGACATAAAATACTTCATTCCTACTCTGTTCAGAATCAAGCACAATAGAGTAAGATATATTTTTCTAGAACACAAACTCCCATCAATGCAGTATAATGTCAATAATTCACAGATTAATGGTTACCAAGAGTACACAGAAATATTAGTTATGCTCTCTGGCCCATGATTCATAGATTTGTATTATAGTGTCCATTAAAAAAATTCAATGAATTATAATAATGATTATTATGAAACCCTATGAATAAAAATAGTTGACTTTTTTCAATTAATGTTGAAACTTAATATACAAAAAGAAAGCAAGGAAATTCATAGTGCAAGTTCCAACTCGAAGCTTGACTTTTCATTGTGTCTTCACAGATACTCTGTTAATATGTGTGATTTTTGCATTCTATTATATGTCCCTTACAAAAATCAGAAACCATTGCTTATATAGGAAACAATGGCAACTGGAAGTGCCACTTGCATCAGATGACTAAGATTTGTGGTTATGCATTATAGGGCCTCAATCTACTAAATCTCTTAAACTCATGGTTAACATTAAGCACATGCTTAAGTGCTTTGCTGGATCAGGACCTAAGATAGGAGTAGTTATATATCATGATTCAGGACATAAGCTGATTTCCATAAGGGCCATGAAGGAAATTTATCCTTCATGTAGAAAACTTGTCAACCATGGTTTTGCTGAATCCAAAGCTCTTGGTAACTTTACTTTTTGCGAGGCGGTGGCAGAAAATAAATCAATGGGGACATGGCTGTCCAGCTGATAGATAGTTGATGCAAGCGGGCAAACAAAAGTGCTTTCACTCAAAGATTCTACTTTATTTAGTCTCCAGCACTTGCATATGTCCGCAACAGGTTAGTAGAGCATCCCAAATTACCCCCAGATTCATATTTGCCCAGGGTCTTGAGGAGGTCTCGAATGGTTAACTGTAGATGTCCAGTGGTCAGCCTTCTGTCTGCAGGGAAACTTGGGAGGTATCCACTGAGCTCAGATTTCTTTCTCTTTTTATACCCAATTTGTTAGTATTACATAGCTTGTTCATCAAAAACAAACATACACAAACAACAACAGCTGAACAGAAGCTAATTTAAGTTTAAGCTAAGTGGAGTTTTCCAGCCTGAAGTGTGGAATTTTCCATCAATTAACCAGCTGTATCTCACATAGCAATAGTTAACTATTGCCAGACTTTCCATTTTGTACAACTGCATGCTTCAACAAAAAGCTCAAGTGAGGAGGGCACAGGGTCATGTTTATTCCTTGTGATCATTCACTTCCCCCATCCCCTCCTGGCCTGTTAGTTGTGCTAATGTTTCAGAAAGGCCTTTCTAGCTGCTTTTTAGCAATAAGCATAACAATTGATATTCCAGCTGCAGGCAATGGTCTAGGCATGTTACTGGATTAACAAAATTTCCTCCTTACAAACTGAATTATGGTAAGTGTATTTACAGGGATTATCACCTTCCCCTGCAACATCAGGCATTGGCTTCTGTTGGAAAGCCACACCGAATTGGACAGATTATTTGAAATAGTAGGGAAATCCTATATTAATAATAAAATAGAACGTGTCACCATGTAGTATGGTATTCAACCATTTATTGAATAATCCAACCAAGAGTCATTAGACTTTGGCTATACATAATCACAATGGGGCTGAGTTAAAAATAAGATACAGTTGAGATAAAAAAGAGCTAATAGGTTATCTAGGTAAGTGGTTCTCAAATGGCTGTCCACGAATCATGAGTGGCCCACAGAAATTTAGTCCAGCTTACTGACAGTGTAGAATTGCTCCTTGCAGTATTTATTTATACTTGCATACATACATTAAAAGAAAGCTTAAATCCATATACTCTAGTTTGTTTACATTGACCATCGGCAGGCACGGCCACCCTCAACTCCCAATGGCCGTGGTTCACTGTTCCCAGCCAATGGGAGCTGCGGGAAGCGGCATGGGCTGCAGGGATGTGCTGGCTGCTGCTTCCCGCAGCATTGTCTGGGAATGGTGAACTTTAGAAGTGAGCTTCAAGCAGCTGTACCTGCAGACACTCAGGTAAACAAAGCGTCTCATGGCCCATCAGGGGCTTACCCTGAACAAGCCATGAACCAAATTTGGGATCCCCTGCCCTAAATAATTCTTCATATCCTTGCAGTGGGCTTTCATTTCCCCCTTTTTTCACCCTAACATATTTAGTTGTTTTAATATTTCCTAATGAGTCAATTGTTCTGGTCATTGAGTTGCTGATGTTGCTTTTTTTCTGAATTCCCTCCAGTTTATTAACCACTTTCTGGAATTGAGGTTTATAGAACTGAATGCACAATTCTAGGACACAAATTTCTTAAAGTGAAGCAACTGAAAATGTGAGGAATTGTCCTTAGATTGTGTCTATTCAAAATATGATAGAAAATGATTGGATCATAGAAAACCACCTCTCTGTTTTACCAAAATGAAGTACTTAGTAAAATATTCTATTATTGGTCAACAGATGGGGAACATTTTCATAAATAAATTTAGGAAAAACAGTATAATAGAATAATATCAGGGTTGGAAGGGACCTCAAGAGGGCATCTAGTCCAACCCCCTGCTCAAAGCAGGACCAATCCCCAACTAAATCAATTTTTATGTCATTTAAGCTGACATGCTGCTAGAAAGAGTTATTGCTTGTTAGTACATTGTGCCTGAGAAGTCAGGTTCCCTTCTATAGACAAATAGAAAGTAAATTACTTTATGCCACTCTACTGAGAACAAGGAAACATTTAAAATAATGCTATCAATACAACACAATACTTTTCACTTCCATCAATTCGGATGCCATATTGGTTATTATGTTATTGTTGTGTAATCTCTAAAATGAAATGATTGACATATGAATATCTTTACTTTGACCCAAGAAATATTGGAAAATGATAGGCTGATCTAACAGATTTATCTTCAGAATAGCAGAATGCATCTAAAAATAATCTTTAATGATGCCTTTTTATGTGCTTTTCAATGTGCTAGGAACATTGTGACTTATTACTGTAGTATGAATGATGCTTAAATGTAACATTAATGAAGCATGCAGATTTGCCATCAAAACTGACAGAAGTGTACGTGCCCAGTGTCTATGAAATAGATTTTAATATATCAAGCTAATTTGATATAGCTTTTTGCCATTGAAAAGGCAACATTTAAAACAGTTTTTTTACACGGTGGTGCCTCAGCTATTACAATATTTTTCTGATTTTTGTAAGTAACTGTGGTACATTAAGTCCCAGTCCTGTGACAGGATCTGTGGAGCAGATCCAGGTGTTTTTATTGGATTATTGGGGCCTTCATTCCCTCAGCATGTCTGCTGTTGTTGACTGTTGAAAATTTACTGACAGCCATATCATATCTGACTGTACAGTTTTCCAGTAATGATAGTCTGCACACAAAACTGTTTATAAAATTGTTAAAGTCCCATTCTTTTGAATTGTTCCTCTTAAAACATTTTTTTCTTTTTTGGAGGTGTGTATCATGTCACAGGGATTCAGAAGACGAGGGTGCTGCAAAAGGACAAATTAGAAGGATCATCTGTTGTTGACTTTGGATAACAGTTTAACACTTTAGCTCCACCTGCTTCAAACTAATGCAGTTTTCTGAGTGAAGAAGCAAACTCTAAGGCCCCAGAGGTCTAGAACCCAGGCCTACCAGGCAGCTAACCTCTCCAGACTGCCACTGAGTGGCAGGTGTAATCAGCTTGCACTCCACTGCCCGTGATTCACTGTGGACAGAACATGGGAAGTCCCACCTCAAAGGTTCTGATAGGCAGCAACCTCATGGCTCCTGATTGGTTCTCCACCCTATACAAACCTAAGGGACATTTCAGGAAATGTCCAGGCAACATTGTGCATCACCTGTGGCTGCCATGACCCCTGCTCCTGAACTCCTGGTTTTGACCTCAGCTTGATTTGAACTTTGGCTCTTGACACAGACCCTGAAACCTGACTCAGTCTACCCGGGCCTGGAACCTGACAACATGCTACTCCCAGCCTTCAGTTTGCCCCCCGCTCTGATTCTTGTTCCTGACTGCCCTGGTTGGGATCCGAACAAAAACTTAAACAACAACTCATAAATAAATAAATATATTTTCTAAGCACATTGAGATAAAGTATTCTCTGGATGAAGTACAACCTGCTTCTGATTATACAGCATGTAAGGATTTAAGGGATCAGATCACCACAAATTTGCGTTTTCAAGTTATACTCTTAAATCAGCTTTTAAATAGATTTATGTTGCCTGTGGATATGAAGCAGCAGAGTAAAACTAAACCTTTCTGATTTCCAAATCAGCATTTAAAGTACTATAATTCACATTTAATGAAGAAAAACGTCAAAATAAGCATCCACAAGCATTTAACTAGAGACTTTATGCACATAAAGTTTTTATCCTCTGCTAAAAGCTCCTTCACTTTATCTTTTTTTTATATGCTGACGCAAAATGTTGGAGTTGGATATTGTTAGCATGCTATTAAATTATAGAAAGAATGAATATTAGGAATAAATTTTAGTCTATTTAACTAAGACATGGCTGGAGATTTTCCGGAGTTGTACAAATCATTTTCCTTTTAAAGGAAGAAAGTACTTTATTGCAAGTAGAGCAAGAAACAATAACGAGGCCATATGTCCCTGACATGGCATTATAAAGAATAGATCTTGCCAGACAAAGCTGATTTTTTGACAGAATTACAATATTAGTGGGTGAAAGGAAAGAAGAAGATATACAATAGTTGGATTTTAGTAGGCATTTGATAGTGTGCAATCCTTCTCTCAAAGCTGATTTAGATCAACTTGGATATGAACATCATAATATACATTGCAGCCTTACTAAAAAGACTATAAATAAAAATTTATGATAAATGAAGTATTGTAGAGGGGTGTCTGATGGGGAATGACTGGGATCTGAATTAGTTCAATCTTAAAAGTGTTCCGTAGTGATGTAAAAGAAAGGTGGAGACAACATACTGAAAATTAGAGATAATAAATGGGGAGGAATTGTGAGTACCAGCAAAGACAGAGAGAGAATAGAAAGGAACCTTGAGAGATTAGAAATATGGACAGCAAAGATTCACTTTGGAGAAATGAAAATTAATACACATTGTCGAAAACAATGGGCATGTAGAGAGAGAACTGCAATATTTGATTGAATTGGAGGAAGAACCCTAGATGTCAACAATGCTAACAGGTTACACTAGGGGTGATAGATTGGATATTAGACTTGAGTTTGCAATGTAATCGATTGTAAAAAGAGAAATTCAGAGCAGCATGTAACCATAGGATATGTCAGGGCTTAGCACAGTCCCTCTCAACATGGCTGTACATCTGGTTACCAGAAATATAGTGATTAATTAGATATTAAAATAAGCAACTAAAAAGAAAAAAGTGATTGAAATATTGACTGGTTAATAAAAATGATTAGATGACTACTGGGACTGATTTATGAGGAAAGACTGAAAGTTCAATATGTGTAGTTTACGTAAGGGATTACTATGAGGGTGGGGGAACATAATAGTTTAAAAATATTGGCAGGATACAAATGCCAGAACAGGAGAAGAATTATTTAAGTTTAGTTAAAAGGGGCATAAGTCAGAATAAATATTGAAATCAAGAAAGAGGAAAAATTAGGCTAAATAGCATGAAACACTTCTGGCAGGGGGAATGTGTTAGATTGTTATAGTGTACAAAAAAGAGCAGGGGAAGTCTTGTTGCTTTGAAACAGTTAATGATTAGATTTGGAAGTACTGGTAATTGTATAATAGGGGATAATTCTGTGTTGGCCAGGGCCTGATATTCTGAGTGTAAATTTGTGTATTTTTGTGAAAACTCACTTTGTTTGCTACCTGTATAATTGGACTCAGTGAGTCTCTTTGCACCAGAGGTCATCCTACCCATACTGGCAGGTGGAGACTTAAAAGTGAAGATTCAGATGAGCTAGACTTATCTGGACATTTTGAGTAGTAATATGCACCGTCAGGATTCTATTGTAATAAAAGGGGTAAAAAATACAAAAAAACAAATAATGCTAGTAGGCTATGGAACTTTTTACCTATAGATTTAAAGTACCTGTAGAACTGTGCAGTGAATGGAAATTCTGTTTCATGATGGATTTCAGAATTTGTCCTCATTCTGATTAGGAATGAGACTGGTAATTAAAAAATTCTCCCCAAAAAATATTCAGGAGAAAAATCATTTCATGTTTATCAAATCATTTTGTTGACAATCACAGCGTATTGACTTCAGCAGAACTGCATTCTCAAAAGGAAAACAATTCTGTGTAAACATTAGCCACATCATTAGGGGCTCATTCACCTGCACATATACCAATGTGATATATGCCATCATGTGCCAGCAATGCCCCTCTGCCATGTACATTGGCCAAACCAGACAGTCTCTACGCAAAAGAATAAACGGACACAAATCTGACATCAGGAATAATAACATTCCAAAACTGGTAGGAGAACACTTCAACCTCTCTGGCCACTCAGTAAAAGATTTAAGGGTGGCAATTTTGCAACAGAAAAGCTACAAAAACAGACTCCAGTGAGAAACTTCTGAGCTTAAATTAATATGAAAACTAGATACCATTAACTTGGGTTTGAATAGAGACTGGAAGTGGCTGGGTCATTACATATTGAATCTATTTCCCTGAGTTAAGTATCCTCATACCTTCTTGTCAACTGTCTAAATGGACCATCTTGATTATCACTACAAAAGTTTTTTTCTCCTGCTGATAATAGCTCATCTTAACTAATTAGCCTCTCACAGTTTTTATGGCAACTTCCAACTTATCTGTGTGTGTGTGTGTGTGTGTGTATATATATATATATAATGTTCCATTCTATGCATCCGATGAAGTGGTCTGTAGCTCACGAAATCTTATGCTCAAATAAATGTGTTAGTCGCTACGGTGCCACAAGTACTCCTTTTCTTTTTGCATTCTGTCCAAGTTTTTCTGAAGAGCTCTAGACAAGAGTTTGAACTCATCCCAGCGCTGCAGTAACTGAAATTCATTGTCTGGTGGCTTGTTGTCATCCTGTATGAAATGAAGTAGTTCCTAATGTACAAGGACAAACAAAACCACAATTAAAAATGGGAGGTTTTTTTTACTTTTGTTGGCCTTTAAGCAGAAAGGCTAAATACTGAATAGACTTGGAGACTGAAATACCCTTTCATCCCTTGATGGGGTTTCTGCTGAATTTGGTTTGAGGTGTTTTGGTGTGACAGAATTAGGAAGCTTCACTACTGCAATCCACATGGCATCTGTTATGTAGATCAGACTAAAAGAAAAGGATTACTTGTGGCACCTTAGAGACTAACAAATTTATTAGAGCATAAGCTTTCGTGAGCTACAGCTCACTTCATCGGATCATTTGGTGGAAAAAACAGAGGAGAGATTTATATACACACACACACAGAGAACATGAAACAATGGGTTTATCATACACACTGTAAGGAGAGTGATCACTTAAGATAAGCCATCACCAGCAACAGGGGGGGAAAGGAGGAAAACCTTTCATGGTGACAAGCAAGGTAGGCTAATTCCAGCAGTTAACAAGAATATCAGAGGAACAGTGGGGGGTGGGGTGGGGGGGGAGAAATAACATGGGGAAATAGTTTTACTTTGTGTAATGACTCATCCATTCCCAGTCTCTATTCAAGCCTAAGTTAATTGTATCCAGTTTGCAAATTAATTCCAATTCAGCAGTCTCCTTGGAGTCTGTTATTGAAGTTTTTTTCTTGAAGTATAGCCACTCTTAGGTCTGTGATTGAGTGACCAGAGAGATTGAAGTGTTCTCCAACTGGTTTTTGAATGTTATAATTCTTGACATCTGATTTGTGTCCATTCATTCTTTTACGTAGAGACTGTCCAGTTTGGCCAATGTACATGGCAGAGGGGCATTGCTGGCACATGATGGCATATATCACATTGGTAGATGCGCAGGTGAACGAGCCTCTGATAGTGTGGCTGATGTGATTAGGCCCTATGATGGTATCCCCTGAATAGATATGTGGACAGAGTTGGCAACGGGCTTTGTTGCAAGGATAGGTTCCTGGGTTAGTGGTTCTGTTGTGTGGTGTGTGGTTGCTGGTGAGTATTTGCTTCAGATTGGGGGACTGGTCTGTCTCCCAAGATCTGTGAGAGTGATGGGTCGTCCTTCAGGATAGGTTGTAGATCCTTGATGATACAACCTATCCTGAAGGATGACCCATCACTCTCACAGATCTTGGGAGACAGACCAGTCCTTGCTTACAGACAGCCCCCCAATCTGAAGCAAATACTCACCAGCAACCACACACCACACAACAGAACCACTAACCCAGGAACCTATCCTTGCAACAAAGCCCGTTGCCAACTCTGTCCACATATCTATTCAGGGGATACCATCATAGGGCCTAATCACATCAGCCACACTATCAGAGGCTCGTTCACCTGCGCATCTACCAATGTGATATATGCCATCATGTGCCAGCAATGCCCCTCTCCTATGTACATTGGCCAAACTGGACAGTCTCTACGTAAAAGAATGAATGGACACAAATCAGACGTCAAGAATTATAACATTCAAAAACCAGTTGGAGAACACTTCAATCTCTCTGGTCACTCAATCACAGACCTAAGGGTGGCTATACTTCAACAAAAAAGCTTCAAAAACAGACTCCAACGAGAGACTGCTGAATTGGAATTAATTTGCAAACTGGATACAATTAACTTAGGCTTGAATAGAGACTGGGAATGGATGAGTCATTACACAAAGTAAAACTATTTCCCCATGGTATTTCTCCCTCCCACCCCGCCCCCCACTGTTCCTCTGATATTCTTGTTAACTGCTGGAATTAGCCTACCTTGCTTGTCACCATGAAAGGTTTTCCTCCTTTCCCCCCCTGCTGCTGGTGATGGCTTATCTTAAGTGATCACTCTCCTTACAGTGTGTATGATAAACCCATTGTTTCATGTTCTCTGAGTGTGTATATATAAATCTCTCCTCTGTTTTTTCCACCAAATGCATCCGATGAAGTGAGCTGTAGCTCACGAAAGCTTATGCTCTAATAAATTTGTTAGTCTCTAAGGTGCCACAAGTACTCCTTTTCTTTTTGCGAATACAGACTAACACGGCTGCTACTCTGAAACCTGTAGATCAGACTATAATCAAAATTTTACTTTTCAAGTACCAAATTCATTTGCAATCTAGGAATGGGTGTAAGGTTAAAAAAAATCTTTGATTTGCACCTGTGCTCCTGGACCCCTACTATATACACTATGGGCGCACATAAAATACCATAGGATGAAGTGAACATCAGGGGGAAAATACAACCCTGATTTCAGATCTTTTTCTTTCATCAGATTCTTGTTTGTTTACTTTGGGAGCTCCACCTATTAACCCAAGGACTTTAAAGCCATTAGCAAGATGAATAGTACCTACTCTTCAGGCAAAAAAATTAATTCTACTTAAGTGGTAATCACTTTTTATTCCAAGCACTGAATACTGAACATTGAAATCACTGATGTGTATCATTCAAGATAATGGATAAAATGGACATCTTTACAGAAACGTGGACTAATTTTTTAACATTTTATAATTAAATGTATGTAATAATGAACCAGAATGCCAAAGTTATAGACAATTGTAGATATAACATAGATTTCATGTAACATGTGTGACAAAGTTCTGTCCTTGCCTCTGTGGGTCCCGCGTTTCCTGGCGGATTTCGCTAGCCTCAGAGGCTCACTGTGACACTCCACGTAACCCTTCTTTCTCTAGAATCAAGGGTCACGGTCTACTGAGCCATTTTCATCATAACCCAGTGAGGGAGGTGAGGAGAAATTATCCTTCCTTGCACAGTCTCTGTTGTCTCCCAGTCTCAGTGATTAAACAGGGGGCAAAGGTGTGTGTGTGGGGGGAAGCCCTGGCCCACCCTCTACTCTGGGCTCCAGCCCAGGGACCCTAATAGTATCAGCTATGGTAGCTAACCTTTTAAAAACATGACATGTAAAATTCCCTGGGCTACTTCCCCCACAGCAACCCTCATCTCCTCAAGCTCCACTTCACCCTTACCGCAGGGCCTCCTGCCTTGTGCCTGATATGGTGTGTACTACTCAGCCTCTCCAACAGCACAACTTCTTCCCACAGCTCCTGACGTGCACTCCCACCTGACTAACTGGGAGGCTTTTAAGTAGTTTCAGCCAGCCCCTGATTGGCTTCAGGTGTCCCTAGCCTTCTTCCTGCCTTCTGGAAAGTTCTTAATTGGCCCCAGGTGTCTTAATTGACCTGGAGTAGCTGTCATTTCACTTATCCTGGTACCAGGGATTTGTTGAGCCTGGAGCTAATATATCTATCTCCCATGACTCTTCCATAACCATCTGGCCTTGCCCCATCACATATCCCCCCCCCTCTGCTCAACACCATAGAGTTGGGCAACTTGGGATGCCAGGCAGTATGCTCATGACAGACCATCAGCCTTGCCATGGTGGCATCTAGCCCTGTGCCATATGCGGAACTGGAATGATTGGAGTGATAAGAACCACCTGGTGACCCTTTCATTCTTTTCCTTATTCCGCTGCATCCACTGGAGGGGTGCATGGTCCGTCACAAGAGTAAATCGCTGGCCTAAGAGGTAATAATGCAGTGTCTCCAAAGCCCATTTGACAGCAAGGCATTCTCTCTCGACTACTGCATATTTCTGTTCTCTTGGGAGAAGCTTTCTGCTTAGGTAGAGGATTGGGTATTCCTCTTCTCCCACCATTTGTGACAGAACTGCTCCCAACCTCACCTCGGAAGCGTCTGTTTGTAAAATAAATTCCCTTTTAAAGTCTGGGGCTATGAGTATGGGGTCATTACAGAGGGCCGTCCGAAGGTCTGAAAATGCTCCCTCTGCTGCGTTGGTCCACTTTACCATGTCTGGACTTCGGGCCTTCACCAGGTCCATTAGGGGACTTGCCCTAATGGCAAAGTGGGGAATAAACTGTCAGTAGTAGCCTACCACGCCTAGGAACGCATGGACCTGCTTCTTTCGGGTTGGCTGGGGCCTGTTTTGAATTGCCTCTAGTTTATTCATTTGGGGCTTCACTATGCCCCTTCCCACAATATATCCCAGATACCTAGCCTCTGCTAGCCCTATGGCGCATTTAGCGGGATTAGCACCCGCCTTAAGGTGCGCAGTACTGCCTCAACTTTCTCCAAGTGGGTTCCCCAGGCTGGTGTAGAGATGATGACATCATCTAGGTATGCAGCTGCATAACTAGTATGGGGGTGGAGCAGCTTATCCATGAGGTGCTGAAATGTGGCTGGGGACCCATGTAGCCTAAAAGGGAGGACGGTGTACTGGAATAGCCCATCCTGGGTGGAGAATGCTGTCTTTTCTTTAGCTTCTTTGGTCAGAGGAATCTGCCAGTACCCTTTTGTCAGATCCAGTGTAGTCAAGAATCGGGCACTACCCAGTCGGTCAACCAGTACATCGATGCGTGGTATGGGGTATGCATCAAACTGGGATATTTCATTCAGTCGGCGAAAGTCATTACAAAATCTCATGGTACCATCAGGTTTAGGCACTAGAACAATTGGACTGGACCACTGACTGTAAGATTCTTCAATAACCCCTAATTCTAACATTTTCTTTACTTCGGCCTTGATTTCCTCTCTTTTGGCTGCTGGGATTCGGTAGGGTCTCAATGTTACCTTGACTCTGGGGATCGTGCGGATATGGTGATAGGTCTCAGTTGTCCGCCCTGGTTTTGTAGAGAACACATTAATCATGCTATTAATCATGTTGGCTGCCTCGATCTTTTGGATCGGCGTCGGATGATATCTTCACTTGCTCATGTAAGTTATCCTCTTGAGGAAGGGTTTCCTGCATGACTAAGCATGTCTCTCGATCGTGCCAAGGTTTTAGAAGATTGATGTGTAAATTTGCTCTGATTTCTGGCGGCCTGGCTGCCACACCTTATAGTTCACCTCTTCCACGGCTTCGATTATTTCGTAGGGTCCCTGCCACTGGGCCAACAGTTTACTTTCTCCTGTGGGCACCAGTACCATCACCTAATCCCCTGGTTGGAAGCGCTGAAGCTTCGCTTGGTGGTTATAATGGGTTCGTTGGGTCTCCTGTGCTCTCCAAGTGTTCCCATACAATGACCGTAACTCGGGCTATCCGATCTCTCATCTGCAGTACATGCTCAACTATGTTCCTTCCGGGATTTGGTTCCTCTTCCCAGGCTTCTCTGGCTATATCCAATGTGCCCCGAGGGTGGCACCCATATAGTAGTTCGAATGGAGAGAAACCCATAGAGGCTTGTGGAACCTCCCAGATGGTGAACATGAGGTAAGGCAATAGGGTATCCCAATCTTTCCCATCCCGGCTCACCACTTTCCTGATCATGGCCTTGAGGGTCCTATTGAAACTTTCCACAAGGCCTTCTGTTTGCGGATGGTATACAGAGGTCCGTAGGGCTTGTACATGGAGCAATGAACAGAGATCTTTCATCAACCTGGACATAAAAGGTGTCCCTTGATCAGTCAGTATCTCCTTGGGTAGCCCAACCCGGGCAAAGATCTGTACTAGCTCCTTATCTATTGTCTTGGAAGTTGTGTTGCGCAGGGGAACAGCTTCCGGGTACCAGGTTGTATTGTCCAGTACAACAAGCACATGTCGGTGGCCCTGAGCTATCTTCTCTAGGGGCCCTACCAGATCCATGGCTATCAGTTTGAAAGGAACCTCTATTATTGGAAGAGGTATCAAAGGAGCTCGCAAGTGCAGGCAAGGGCTATGTAACTGACATGCCGGACAAGAGGTTCAGTATCGCCGGACATCTTCATGTACTCCTGGCCAGAAGAACCTCTGCAGGATCCGTGCCTGGGTTTTCTCTACCCCTAGGTGTCCTCCAAACAGGTGATTGTGGGCGAGACTCAATATGGCTTTTTGATGTTTTTGTGGCACCAGAAGTTGTTGCATCTCTTGCTCCTGCATTTGCATCACGCGGTACAGGAGATCTTTCTTCACTATAAAGTAAGGTCCGGGACTCCGGACCTTCCCATCCACGGTATCCCATCGATTTTGGCCACCTCTTTCTTGGCGTTATCATATCTGGGGTCGTCCGCCTAGTCCCGCCCAAAAGTCTCTCTCCCGGGACTAACCTGCCCAAGCTGTCAGGGGCCGGCTTCTGCTTCTTCCAATGGTTCGATGCTGTCATGGCTGGGGGCAGCTTCTGGCTCACCTTCGGTGGTGGAAGTTTCTCTGTTGGCTGCTCGCGTCCATCTGCCTACTAGGGAGGTCTTCTGGTCCTAGGTCAGGATCCAGGTTCCCAAGGCCTTTGTGGCCTTCCTCTTTTTTTTTGTCTTCCGGGTCTTTTGGGGGCTGAGAACAAATCCTGAGAAATCTCAGCGAACATCGGGGGTTGACATTCCCCCGGTGCAGAGTCGCTGTCCTCAGGGTCCCCACCTCCCTCCAGCCTCTCCAGGGGGAGTAAATTATCAAACTCTGGATAGTCCCTCCCAATGATTACAGGATATGGGAGTTTAGGAACTATGCCCATGGTCACCTCAATGGGGTTTCCCTGAACCTCTGTCTCCACTGGGATGGTGGGGTAATGGCTCATGGCCCCATGCACGCACGTCACTGCTACGCGTTTGGCTTATAGCAGTTGACTATTTTTTACCAGCTTATCCAATATGAGGGTGATAGAACGCCCAGAGTCCAAAGGCGCTGTAGTCTCTGCTCCATTTATCCTCACTGGCCTGGTGTAATTATGTGGGGCTAATGCGACCCCCACGAGGTGGATAAGGGAGCATGGGACCTCCCAATCCCCCAAGTTACATTGCATAGACTCCTCGGTGCTGGGACACTGTGCTGCTATGTGTCCCCACTCCCCACATGCATAACGTCTATAACTGCTTTTAATTACTCCCCTATCCCGGGGGTTAGAGGGTTTAGTCCCGGGGTTCCCCCCACTCAGGCCAATCCCTTTCTTCTGGGGTCCCTGCTGGTTTTCGGCCCCGCCCTTCTTCCACCTAGGACTCCCCAGGGGTTTGGCTGCCCAACCTTCCAGGGTTGGGGTCAGGGGCTTGCTTCGAAAGGGGCCTTCCTTGGGTAGTTGGGTCAGTTTCCTGGCTGTCATCAATCTTTCTACCAGTGTGATCATCTCATCGTACGTGGATGGATCATTCTGGCCTACCCATTTGCGGAGATCTAGTGGCAGTCCCCACATGTAATGGTCTATAACCATTATGGTCTATAACCAAAATCTCCTTCGGCCTGCACACCTCAGGCTGTAACCACTTCCATGCGAGGTGTATGAGGTCGAATAGCTGGGAACTCGGGGGTTTGTTCTCCTGGTATTTCCACTCATAGAACCTCTGGGCCATTACCGCTGCCATTACCCCTGATCGTGCTAGGATCTCTGCCCTCAGACGGGTATAGTCAGTGGCATCCATGGCAGGCAAGTCAAAGTAGGCCTTCTGGGCCTCTCCACACAAAAAAGGGATGAGAATGCTGGCCCACTGTTCCTGGAGCCACGCCTCACGCTGAGCAGTCCTTTCGAATGAGAGGAGATATGCATCTACGTCATCTCCTGATGTCATCTTTGGCAGACAACCAGTGGCCCTCAGGGTTCGCTTCCCGTCGGACCCCCGGTGAGGTGGTGAGGATCTTCAGTTGGTCCACCAGCTCTCTCCAGAAGGCACGATCTTGGGTTGCCTGGCTCATCTATAAATGATTAGTTTCCTGCAGTAGCCACATAGACTCCTGTTGTGCCACTGCTTGAACCCAGGTGGCCTCCTGGTGGGCTGCTGTGGCTTGTACCAGAGCTCTTACCACCTCCTCCATTGTGGTATAAAGCAAACAAACAAAAACCAAAACAAAAAACATTCCAAAACCCCAGTGCACTTTTTTTTTAAAACCTCTTCCTTCCGCCATGCTGTGAACGAAATCCCACTTCTGACACCAGTTGTGACAAAGTTCTGTCCTTACCTCCGTGCGTCCCGTGTTTCCTGGTTGATTTCGCTAGCCTCAGAGGCTCACTGTGACCCTCCACATAACCCTTCTTTCTCTAGAGACAAGGGTCACAGTCTACTGAGCCATTTTCATCATAAGCTAGCGAGGGAGGTGAGGAGAAGTTATCCTTCCTTGCACAGTCTCTATTATCTCCCAGTCTCAGTGATTAAACAAGGCGCAAACGTGGGGGGGGGAGCCTGAGACCCCTCTCAGGTGGAGGTGGTGGTGGTGTCCCTCTACTCCCATCCTCTACTCTGGGCTCCAGCCCAGGGACCCTAATAGTATCAGCTATTGTAGCTGACCTTTTAGAAACATGACATGTACAATTCCCTGGGCTACTTCCCCCACAGCAGCCCTCACTTCCTCAAACTCCACTTCACCCTTACCTCAGGGCCTCCTTCCTTGTGCCTATATGGTGTGTACTACTCAGTCTCTCCAACAGCGCAACTTCTTCCCACAGCTCCTGACATGCACACCCACCTGACTGACTGGGAGGCTTTTAAGTAGTTTCAGCCAGCCCCTGATTGGCTTCGGGTGTCCCAATCAACCTGGCCTTCTCCCTGCCTTCTGGAAAGTTCTTAATTGGCCCCAGGTGTCTTAATTGATCTGGAGCAGCTGCCATTTCATTTATCCAGGTACCAGGGATTTGTTTAGCCTGGAGCAAATCTCTCTCCCTCCCTCCTACTATTCTTCCATAGCCTTCTAGCTTGGAGGGAGGTGGGAAGCTGCTACTCCTGCTGCTAGGCCCTAAGCTCTCCCTGCTGCTCCAGCTGCTCCCCTGGCTGGGCCAGACACCCCCTCTCCCGTTCTCTGCTACCTGGTTGCTGGACCCCCCACTCTCGGGTGCTACTACTGCTCCAACTGCGGCCCCGGGGCGGGGGGGGGCTGCTAGCCCACTCCTCAGAGAGGAGGAGTGAGGGACCCCAGCCACTGCTGTTGTGGACACCACCACCACCACCTCCACCTGAGAGGGGTCCTTTCTGCCTGCCTGGACTACCACCTGGAGTTCCTGGAGCTGCTGCTGCTGTTGTGAAGTCTGCTGCTTGGAGCTGCTGAAGCCCGAGGAGGAGAAGAAGAGGAGGATCTACCAGTGGAGGAGCACCTAGAGATTTTACAGACCACCATGGAGGGGGCCCTAAGACTGAATAACTTTCAAACTGTGCTCTTGTGGTGGGGGTCTTGACTGTGTTTGTAGGGACACGGGGGTGTGGCATGGAGCTGCCCCCCAATCCATCTGTGTGTCCCCCCCAACCCCCACCACTACTACCACCATCACTGCCCCCTCCACCACCCCCACTGGCTGTATACCATCTGCCTCAGCTCCTGCCTCTGGACTCAGCTGCTTGCTTGGCTTGCCACGCCCTATTTCCATCCTTTGGCCCAGAAGCAGCAGCCAGCCTAAAAAGACTTATGCAAGCGCACATGGGTGCACGTGCCCCCCCCGGACTGCCCACCCCACAGCTTTACCCTTTACTACCTGCCCCATTTGCTACTTGCAGCTTTGCCCCCCCCTTTTGCCCCAGCCCCCCTTACTAGCTTCAGTTTGTTTGCCTGCCCTGCCCATTTCCTCCTGCAGCCTCTGTTTGTTTGCCTCCAGCCTCTGAAGCTAGCCCCTTGGTTTCCCAGCCCTACCTCCAGCCTACTTAGCCCTTGCTCCATGCACCCATGCCCCCTCCCATGCGCTTGTGCCACTCCCCATTTTAGTTTCAACCCTCTTCACTGCACCCCCAATATTGTTGTATCCCCCCCTCCCCTAGTGCAGCTAGAGGAGCCGGAATTCCACCCTGTGTTGGCGACTGACCCCTAACCCGATTACGCCCCCGTCCAGCCCACCCCTTTTGGCACCCTCCTCCCCTGCCTGCAGCCTAGCGGGGAGGAGTGGTCGACCTGCTTCCCCTCTCCCCTTCTTTCTTCTGGTATCTCCCCTTCCCTCCCTGCTCACAATGCTGCGGGACGAGACGGGTGGGGCGCCCCCAGCAGCCCCAGCAGCCCCAGCTACCCCTCCCCCGTCTGCCCCTCTGTCATCCCCTCAAACCTCTACCTCCGCTGCCGAACCATCTGCCATCGCCCACGCTGGGGCACCAGCAGCGACGGGCACCAGGGTGACCTCCACTGCTGCCATGTCTCTCACCCCCTCAGATTCGGGGAGAGCCCCCCCAGCCGGTGGGAAGGGCCAGGGTAAGAAGAAGGGGAAGGGCCCTGCTAAAAAGACCAGGCCCTCCATGGCAGGAGCTGCCCCCAATGCCTCGGCCCCACCACCAGCTGGGGCGTCCCTCCCTGCTGTTCCCTCCACCAGCTCTGTGGGTGTCCCTCCCCCGGCCCCCAGGGTGTACGCCCAGGTGGCGGCAGCCCCCCCCGCCTGCTGCTTCGTCATCTCTCCCGCCCACCGCCTCCACTACCATCTATAGCGGCCGGGGCCCCTTTCCCACCATGACCAGGAAGCACGGCGTCTGTTGCCCCACGTGGAGACCTATGTGCGGGCATTGATGAGGGTGGTGGAGCCCACGGCCATTGTGGCGGCCTCCAAAATGTATGGCAAGGTCATCTTCTTCTTAACATCGGAGGCCACCGCCCAGGAGGTGGTGGAGAAGGGCCTGGCAGTAGGGGGCGTGTTTGTCCCCTTAGAGCCGCTAGAGGACCTGGGCGTCCGCCTGGTCCTGACCTCCATCCCTCCCTTTCTCCCCAATGCCGCCTTGTTACCCGCCCTTTCTACCCTGGGGAAGACCATCTCTGTTATCAGCCCTCTCCCATTGGGCTGCAAAGACCCGCCCCCTGGTCACGTCCTCTTGTTCTGCTGGCAAGTGCAGCTTCAACTGCCACCAGTGGCACGTGACAGAGAGGTGCTGGAGGGGTCCTTCCTAGTCCCCTACCAGGGGGCCCATTACCATAGATTCATAAATTCATAGGTGCTACCTCTGCCGGGCGATGGGGCACATCTGGAGGGACCGCCCCTGGCTGCCCGGCGCCCAAAACCACCCCTCCTCCTTCCCAGTCCACCATTGCTCCTGCTAGGGCCCAAGGGGCACCTCCCCAACTATGCCCAGACGAGCAGGAGAACCCCGCCCCCGCTGTTTGCAATCTGGCGGGGCCTGTGGAGGAGGGTGCAGCAGGGACACCGCCGGGCATGGGAGAGGGCCCACCCCAAGGGGAATCTTCCCTCCCTTGTGCTGCCCCACCATTATCCCCTCGAGTCCCTGAGCCATCGCCTCTGCCCCCTGACACAACCCCTGCTAGCCAGCCCCCAGATGATGCCATGGAGGGCTGGGCCCTAGTCCAGGGGAAGCGGGGCAAGTGGAAGGCTCGAGCTCCGCTCCTTCCATCTGATGTGGAGGCCCCCCGGAAGACCAGGAAGGGGGGCACCGATGCCGAGCCTTCCGCTTTACCCAAGGGTGTGTTCCATCCACCAGTGCCGGCTGGGGATGACGTGGCAGCACTGGAAGGCAGTATCTCCCCTCCGCGGGAGTCCCTCCCCTCCGAGGCCCCCAAGGCGCCATCTGAAACCTCAGTGTGTCCTGAGGAAACCGTCGCATCAGGTGCCAGCGGGGAGAACCCCGGGTGGCAGAAAATAATTTCCCATCCATTTATGAGGAGATCGAGGCCCTGGGTCTGACCCTGGTCACCCAGGGGGAGGATGACCCTATGCCAGCAGGCCTCGATCTAGGCGACTTCACTCCAGCCCCCCTTTCCCCATGTTCCCTCCCCCTAACCGTTGCTTCCGCTCCCATCTCCGAGGAGCCCCTGGACTCCTCCATCAACCCGGCTGCAGATGGCACCCCGCTGAGGGTGGCCGAGCCTGTTGAGGCGATGGCCAGTGCCACGCGGCCGGGACCTGAGCCACCGGGGGCACCCCTCATTGGTGAGGAGCATTCTACCTCTTTCCCGGGAGAGGGCCGTACAGAAGATAGTCCACCTCCTGATGCCGTGGCTGCCAAATCCACCATAGAGTCTGCGCTCAGCATTACTGAGAGCCCTCTCCCAGCCCAGAATATCGCCTCTACCCTTGTCCTTGCCCCGTCCTTATCCCGTCCACCTCCCGAGATATTATTGCCGCTGAGATATTGGGGCTGTCTCCTTCCCTTTTCCAATCGATGACCTACAGGGAGCGGCCTTTGTGTTTACCCGTCCCGACCTACCAGGGGCTGCTATCCTCCCTCCGCCGCCCCATATCGCCCCAGCATTCAGGCCAACCTATCAGGAGCCCCATCGGGGGTCCGTACCCTGTCTGCCCGTCTCGGTGGGCCACGGGGCTGTACCAAGGGCCCTGTCGGGGAGTAACCAGGAGACTGTAACCCCAGCCTGCCATGAGCTGCGAGAGGAGTTGCGGGAGTTTCTAGAAGATGTCTGTGGTTCCCGCAACAAAGTCCAGCTTGCTCTCCAGTGATGGGGGGACTTTAGTCAAATCCTCCGCGCCGCAAGGGCCCTCCTGGGGGAGGGTAAAAGGACCGGGAGGCAGGGTGCTGCGGCCTACCAGCGGGTCCGCCTCTTCTGTGACTCCTTACTTACATACGGGGTAGGTCATGGACTGCTGCGTGGCCCGTCGGGAGCCGCGAGCGTCCCTGCCGGCGAGGATGCCCCCCAGCCCTCCTCATGGCACCTCTTACCATTGCAACATTGAACACTCGCGGCTGTAGGATGGGTCTCCGCAGGTCCCAGGTGCTCTCCTTCCTTTGGGAGGGGGGTACTCTGTGGTTTTCCTGCAGGAGACCCATACGGATCCGACCGCCAAAGACAGCTGGCAGCTGGATTGGGGGGACAGGGTCTACTTTAGCCACCTCACAGTTGTACGGCTGGAGTGGCGACCCTGTTCTCCCCCAACCTACGGCCCGAGGTGCTGGGAGTCACTGAGACTGTGCCAGGCCGCCTGCTGCACCTCCAGGTCTGCATGGAGGGGCTCGTAGTCAACCTCGTCAACATCTATGCCCTGGCAGCGAGTCCGGAGCGGCTGCAATTCTATCAGCAGGCGTTCGCCTTCCTTGGCACTTTGGATCCTCATGAGTGCCTGGTCCTGGGAGGGGAGTTTAACATCACCCTTGAGGAGCGGGACCGCTCGGGGACTGAGCAGAGCCCAGCCGCCATCGCCGTCCTCCAGGAGATAGTCGAATACCACTCCCTGGTGGATGTCTGGTGCGACCACCACCCGGATGACACTTCCACGTTCACCTTTGTCTGGGTGGAGGCCCATCGGTCGTGCCACTCCAGGTTGGACCGCATTTATTTATCACGCTTTCATCTTTCACGAGCCCACTCCTCCAGCATCCGGCAGGCCCCATTTTCTGACCATCATTTAGCCACCGTGACAGCCTCCCTCTGCGCGGAGAGGCCGGGGCCGGCCTATTGGCATTTTAACAACAGCTTGCTGGAGGATGTGTGCTTCGTGGTGTCCTTCCGGGAGTTCTGGCTGGCCTGGCGAAGGCAGCGGCATGCCTTTCCCTCGGCGCGGCGGTGGTGGGACTAGGGAAGGTGCGCGCCCCGCTCTTCTGCTTGACTACACCCGGGGCGCCAGCTGACGGAGGGATGCGGCAATAGAGCAGTTGGAACGGGAGGTCTTAGAACTGGAGAGGCGTCTGGCCACCAGCCCCGAGGATCCGCCCCTCTGCGGAGCGTGCCGGGAGAAGCGGGAGGAGCTCCGGACCCTCGAGGACCATCGGGCCTGGGGTGCCTTTGTTCGATCCCGCATCCGTCTCCTTCGGGAGATGGATCGCAGCTCCTGATTCTTCTACGCCCTGGAGAAAAAGAGGGGGGCTAAAAAACATGTCATCTGCCTACTGGTAGAAAATGGCACCCCCCTCATGGATCTGGTGGAGATGTGCGGGAGGGCGAGAGCCTTTTACGCAAGCCTTTTCTCCCCGGATCTGACTGATCCTAACGCTTGGAGAGTGCTCTGGGAGGAGCTCCTGACGGTCAGCGTGGGCCACCGAGACCGGGTAGAGCTGCCTCTCACTCTGGCCGAGTTCTCGGAAGCCCTTTGTCACATGCCCACCAATAAATCTCCGGGCATGGATGGGCTGACCGTGGAGTTCTACCGCGTGTTCTACCGAGTCACCGTCTGGGCCGAGTCTTTGCACAGCGGGGTCCTCCCTCTTTCGTGCAGGTGAGCCATGCTCGCCTTATTGCCGAAGAAGGGGGACCTCTGCGATTTACGAAATTGGCGTCCCATCTCGCTCCTCAGCACGGACTACAAAGTCGTGGCAAAAGCAATCTCGCTGCGGCTGGGGTCCGTGCTGGCGGACGTGGTCCACCCAGACCAGACCTACACTGTCCCAGTCCGCAGCATCTTCGACAACCTATATCTGGTCCGGGATCTTTTGGAACTCGAGTGTAGGGATGGTCTGTCGTTCGCCCTCCTGTCCTTAGATCAAGAGAAGGCGTTCGACAGGGTGGATCACTGGTATCTCCTGAGCACTCTGCAGGCGTTTGGCTTTGGACCCCAGTTTGTGGGTTTTCCCCGGGCGCTGTATGCCTCCGCAGAGTGTTTGGTCAGGCTCAACTGGACCCTGACCAAACCGGTCAGCTTCAGGTGAGGAGTACGGCAGGGGTGCCCCCTCTCGGGCCAGCTGTACGCTCTGGCAATCGAGCCCTTCCTCTGTCTCCTCCAAAGGATGACAGGTTGACAGGGTTGGTGCTGCGGGAGCCGGAGCTGCAGCTGGTCAGGTTGGCGTACGCTGATGACGTGCTCCTCATGGTCCAGGACCTGGGTGACTTGGCGCGGGTGGAGGCTTGCCAGGCCATCTATTCGGCAGCCTCCTCCGCGCGGGTCAACTGGGTCAAGAGCTCTGGCTTGGTGGTAGGAGACTGGCGTCAGGCGAGATCCCTCCCACCTGCGCTTCAGGCCATCCGGTGGAGCGTGGGTCTGCTGCTCTATCTGGGCGTTTACCTTTCTGCCACGTATCCCTCTCCGCTGGAGAACTGGCAGAATTTAGAGGGCGGGGTGATAGAGCTGCTCCGGAAATGGACAGGACTACTCCGGTGCCTCTCCCTTTGAGGAAGAGTGCTGGTGCTTAACTAACTAGTCCTGTCCATGCTCTGGTACCGGCTCAACACCCTGGTCCCAGCCCCGGGTTTCCTGGCCAACTTCCGGACATCGATTCTGGAGTTCTTTTGGTCAGGACTGCACTGGGTCCCTGCAGGGGTTCTCCATCTATCTCTGGAGGAGGGAGGACAGGGCCTGAAATGTCTGCTTACTCAGGTCCATATCTTCCGCCTCCAGGCCCTGCAGAGGCTCCTTTATGGTGCAGGTAGTTCGGCGTGGAGCATACTGGCGCACACCTTCCTGCGTTGCTTCCAAGGGCTCCGATACAACCAGCAGCTCCTTTATCTCCATCCAAGAGGTCTTCCGCGAGACCTCTCTGGGCTGCCGGTCTTCTACCAGGACCTCCTCTGGATCTGGAAATTCTTTTCAACGACCAGGTCCATGGCAGCCACCGAGGGGGCAGATCTCTTCGCGGAGCCCCTGCTACACAACCCCAGCTCCGTGTGCAGGTGGTGGAGTCCCGCTCGGTGTGCCAGAGGTTGGTCCTGGCAGAGGTCACAAGAGTCGGAGACCTGTTGGACTATGACCGAGGAGACTGGCTGGATCCCCTGATGCTCGCTCAGTGCATGGGGCTTTCCAGACCTTGTACTCCCCGGCGCATACTTCAGGAGGTGAAAGCCGCTTTGCCGCCTGCTGCTCGGGTTTATCTCGACCGGGTCCTGCACGAGGGCATGCCCTGTCCACCCCCTACCCCAGGCCCGCTGGACCTTTTAATGGGACCCCTGCTCCGTGGACCCAACCTACCCCTTCACCCCTTCACTGGAAGCCAGCTGCATGAGATGCAGCCAGTCTGCTTTCAAACCACGCCAAGAAAACATCTATACACGCTCGTGCTCCACACACTTCACACCCTCACCCTTGTGTCCCGCCCCGATACAAAATGGCATAACCCCTGCCACTTTTGGAGGGTGAGGAGCCCCGGTGGGCCAGCCTATATTCCACCTTAGTTCCAAAGCCCGCCGGGGATGTCAGTTGGCGGCTCCTTCACTGAGCCGTGAGTACGGGTGTGTACTTGGCGCGGTTCACCTCAATCCCAGACACCTGCCCCTTTTGTGGCGTGAGGGATACCCTGGCACATATATACTTGGAGTGTGCCAGGCTGCAGCCCCTATTCCGGCTCCTCACCAATATTTTATTACGTTTTTGGTTGCACTTCTCCCCTCACCTTCGTATTTATGCACTCCCTATCTGTGGCCCCACAAAGTCACGGGATCTCCTGGTCAACCTCCTCCTGGCCCTAGCTAAAATGGCCATCTATAAAACCAGAGTGAGGAGGTTGGCCAATGGAGGCTCCTGTGACTGTGGGGCCTATTTCCGATCCTCGGTCTGTTCACGCATCCAGGCAGAGTTCCTCTGGGTGGCGTCCTCTGATTCCCTTGACGCCTTTGAGGAGCAGTGGGCGCTGTCCAGGGTTCTCTGTTCCGTGTCCCCATCTGGTTCCCTTCGTTTGACCCTTTGAACACACTCCTATCCCTGTTATTTCATTAGTTGTCCGCCAGAATTTTTTGGTATCTAGGTCCTGAGGCTCCCCCTTTTAGGCTGGGGGGGATCCTTTAGCGGTGGACAGGCTTCACCCACCCACTTCCCGGATCCCAATAAGACTACTCTTCCATAACCATCAGGCCTTGCCCCGTCACATACGCTACACATTTTTCTCTTAATACTTTTCTTTACCAGAAGTGTCTGATCTTGAATAAGCAATATATTGATTTACAAGAATCTTATTCTGAACAAAATACATGTAGATTTCAAATTATTTCCTGCCAAAAACTCAGCTAGCCTCAGGAGACTAACACATTATACATGAAGGCGATTGTGGGGAATCCAATAAAAGATGTCAGAACATCTGTTTTACCAAATGAATTAGCCTTTTCAGTATCCCTTTAATAAAATGTTATTGATGTTAGAGTCAAAGATTTGTCTATTACCCTTCTCCCTCCCACCCCCATGCACCCACTCACTTTTTTAAAGACATGTAGCAATAACAGTAACAATCAGGTAATGGTGGCTGACGTTAACATCTGAACACTCTGGGCCAATTTTTTAGAAGAATATTTCAGATCCATGAGCAAAGAGGTGCCTTTTACCGTATGTCTACCTATATGTGCACAATTAGTGAAACTGCATGTGCAAATCGTTTGACTGTGTGTGAAATCATATGAAATCACCCAGACTGTACACACTATTTTGGTAATAGCACTCTCAAATATTGGCACACATTTAACAGGCAGATCTTTAGTTTTCTTTTGCTATTGCAGTAACAAACAAATAAAGTTTCTCACAAAATTCCCTGTTTGTTTCTAATTCAGGAACTACTGGATTCATTATTTCCAATCTGAAAGTGCAAGTTCTAGAATTCAATATGTTGTCTAAGGTTTTTCAAATAAAACACAGTCAGCATCAAGCATGAGGGGAATTTTATGGCTTTTGTGCACATTAAAGGCTTTTGCAGCAATTCTTGTTAATGACATCTGGCAGAACTGGTAAGAGGCTGATTGCTCACTACCATATTTCAAGTTTCAGAGTAGCAGCCATGTTAGTCTGTATTCGCAAAAAGAAAAGGAGTACTTATGGCACCTTAGAGACTAACAAATTTATTTGAGCATAAGCTTTCATGAGGTACAGCTCACTTCATCGGATGCATTCAGTGGAAAATATAGTGGGAAGATTTATATACATAGAGAACATGAAACAATGGGTGTTACAATACACACTGTAACGAGAGTGATCACTTAAGGTGAGCTATTACCAGCAGGAGAGCGGGGCGATGGGAGGGAACATTTTGTAGTGATAATCAAGGTGGGCTATTTCCAGCAGTTGACAAGAATGTCTGAGGAACATTGGGAGGTGAGGGGGAGTAAACCTGGCAAAATAGTTTTACTTTGTGTAATGACCCATCCACTCCCAGTCTTTATTCAAGCCTAAGTTAATTGTATCCAGTTTGCAAATTAATTCCAATTCAGCAGTCTCTTGCTGGAGTCTGTTTTTGAAGTTTTTTTATTGATATCAAATCAATGGCACTGCTATGGGTACCTGCATGGCCCCACAGTATGCCAACATTTTTATGGCTGACTTAGAACAACGCTTCCTCAGCTCTCGTCCTCTAATGCCCCTACTCTACTTGCGCTACATTGATGACATCTTCATCATCTGACCCCATGGAAAAGAAGCCCTTGAGGAATTCCACCATGATTTCAACAATTTCCATCCAACCATCAACCTCAGCCTGGATCAGTCCACACAAGAGATCCACTTCCTGCACACTACGGTGCTAATAAGCGATGGTCACATAAACAAGACCCAATACCGGAAACCTACTGACCACTTTTCCTATGTACATGCCTCTAGCTTTCATCCAGATCATACCACTCGATCCATTGTCTACAGCCAAGCTCTACGATATAACCGCATTTGCTCCAACCCCTCAGACAGAGGCAAACGCCTACAAGATCTCTATCAAGCATTCTTACAACTACAATACCCACCTACTGAAGTGAACAAATAGATTGACAGACCCAGAAAAGTACCCAGAAGTCACCTACTACAGGACAGGCCCAACAAAGAAAATAACAAAACGCCACTAGCCATCACTTTCAGCCCCCAATTAAAACCTCTCCAACGCATCATCAAGGATCTACAACCTATCCTGAAGGACGACCCATCACTCTGACAGATCTTGGGAGACAGGCCAGTCCTTGCTTACAGACAGCCCCCCAACCTGAAGCAAATACTCACCTGCAACCACACCCCACACAACAGATACCACTAACCCAGGAACCTTTCCTTGCAACAAAGCCCATTGCCAACTGTGTCCACATATCTATTCAGGGGACACCATCATAGGGCCTAATCACATCAGCCACACTATCAGAGGCTCATTCACCTGCGCATCTACCAATGTGATATATGCCATCATGTGCCAGCAATGCCCCTCTGCCATGTACATTGGTCAAACTGGACATTCTCTATGTAAAAGAATAAATGGATACAAATCAGAAGTCAAGAATTATAACATTCAAAAACCAGCTGGAGAACACTTCAATCTCTCTGGTCACTCGATTACAGACCTAAAAGTGGCAATACTTCAACAAAAAAACTTCAGAAATAGACTCCAATGAGAGACTGCTGAATTGGAATTAATTTGCAAACTGGATCCAATTAACTTAGGCTTGAATAGAGACTGGAAGTGGATGGGTCATTTACCATATTTCAGATCCTATATCTAATAAGAGGTAAAACTGCCCTGCTAAGAATAAGGGGGAATTAGTTATTCCTTTTCCTTGCTGATCCTTGCAAAGGCTGATAAACTATGTATTAAAGGATGCTGTTTCCTAACTAAAGAGGAGTTGGAATCATATTCATTACCTTTCAATTTTTCCTAATATCCCTTATGAAAATGCCTCTGTAAATGTACTGCACTCTATGTTTAACTCTACTGTTGTTTAAATTTTACAATCATAAAACTTTTACAATATCATCTTAAAATCACTAGTCTCTTCCCTGTTGTGTTTTTTCTTTAATATGTGCATTTTTACTACCACCTTTTCCAGCCAAAGTTTATCTGCTCTGTAAGCCTTCAAACCAAAACATATTTCTTTTATAACATTTTCTCCAGCAAATCAATTGATACTAATTCTTAGCACTTGTCTTCTTTTACAAACATTAATAAAATCAAGATGCATGATGGCATGTTGAATATTATGTTCTCAGATGCAGGGGCACACAGATAGCCACAACCCTCGTTGTGATAGAATCTTATCTTTCCTGCCATGGGCTGATGTTGCTGTGACACAGATCACCATGATATGGCAGAGAAAAAAATGACCTAAACTTCACACTAAAGAATCCTATAAAAAGCTAGGGCATACCTGAATGCTTTCTGCAGAGATGGGGCAGCATCACCCCCCCACCCATGCCCATATGTTATGGAGTAGTGAAACAAGAAGAGATGGCAATATGTTAGATAAGTTAACTAAATACTACCAGTTATACCAAGGCTTTGAAGCTATAAAAATGGACCATGCAAATAAAGAAAATAAAGAAAACCCAAACAGTCCCACATACATTGAATATTTTGCACTTTCTGTGTATATCTGCATTGCAATTAAAAACCCATGGCTGGCCCATGCCAGGTGACTTGGGCTCCCGGGCTTGGGCTAAGGGGCCATTTAATTGCAGTGAAGATGTTCAGGCTGAATCCTGAACTCTAGGACCTTGTGAGGGGGAGGGTCCTAGAGCTTGGGCTGCAGCCCAAGCCAGAATGTTACATTGCAATTAAACAGCCCCTAAGTCTGAGTCTGCTGGCATGGGACACCCATAGGTGTCTAATTGCAGTGTAGACATACCATCTCAGCTCAGTTTTGCCTTGAATTTATAGACACGCACAAAACTACATTAAAGAAACATTGTTAAGTCTTCAAATTCAAGCACTCGTTAGTTAGCAAATGTGTGTATGCATGATACAATCTTAAATTACATGATCACATACTATTTTTCCCAGCACCACTGCCTCATTCAGTACAACAGGATGGAGCTAGTCAATGGTTTGTTGTCTTGTTGTTCTATATGTTTATTGCTCTAAGACAATGAAAGTATAGTACAGGGAAAAGGTTCTATATGATGCCAGTCTTTGGGAAGCTGTCCCATGCAGTGATGTTATATTCACCTTACACAAAAGGTGTGCTCTCAAAGTTACACATTTCAGTTGGTATTATTTATATTATGATTTTACAAGTTACATATCTCTTTCGATGTCACTAAAATCCAACTCATCAGTTTGTCCCACTTCCCTAGCTTGTTCTGTTCCTTCCTTATCTCTGTTTTGGATACTAGCATTCCCGGTACTAGTCCATGCAGATACTTCTCTGGCTTGTACCAAGACATAGAATTAATGTATCTTTATTTTTGACAAGTTTCCTAGATGCTTATGCCAAATGCTTACTTCAGCAAATGCAGGGTGTTATGGGATACTGCGCATAAGTGAACAGGATTTTTTTGTCAGAGGTCTGTGTAATGGTATAGCTCAGTTTAGGCTATATCCATGTTACAATATTTGTGCTTAATAGTTGGTGCTTAATGCATGTTAATATATATATGTATATGTATATATATATATTCAAGCTGCCATATATTAGTCAACAATAAGGAACACACAATCAATAACCACCTATGAAAGTGTGGTTTAAGTGACTTGCCCAGCATCACTCAATAACTGTGTGGCAGGGTCAGAGATGGATGCCAAATCTGCAGGGAAGAATATGATTAACTTAATCATGACAGCATCCTACTCATCCTTCCATGCCCTGCCTCATTCACTACACACCTTCCGCCTTCTCCAACAAATAAAGCACACATCCGACAGACAACAATCTCTTTCACTACTGATCCACCATTCTTTCCCGAAAAAGGGCCATGCTGTACTCTGAATGAGGGGTCCTGTGGAAAAACTGGTATGTGATCATGTAATTAAAGATTATCTCATGTATATGCACAACTGGACAGAATTAAGCTCCATTGGCTGGTGAAGAACAGAAGTGGAACCATAGTCCTGACATCTTCCTGACCCTTCTGGGATGGTTTGCATCCTAGGATTAGTTACCTACTCAGTGTCCATCCATGATCTCATCCTTAAACAGCCATCATGCAAAAGCAAACCACAGTATTGCCCTCTCTATTCAGGAGTGGCGTATGTGTGTAACTGAAAATTAGGGTCTTTGGTATGAAAAATAAGAGGACATGAGACATACCAAAAAGGAATGCACCTTTGTCCTCCATTCAATTGATAGAATAGCAAAGCACGCAGACTACTACACAGGACACAAGGATACAATGTCCAATATATTGGGTACAATCTCTGATAACTGGTGCCTGAGCAGTCACATGCTAATGATAAGCAGACGCTGTCACATGCTATACTGGACAAGTGTGATGAATAATAGCAATGAGTAATACTTCACACTCATATAACACCTGTCATCTGAGAATTTCAAAATTTCAAATTGCATTATAAATATTTAATTATTTAAGCCTCACTACACCTTGGGAGGTAGATAAGTAGTATTTTACCTTGTGGCAGATAGTTAGCTATGGAACAGGACTTGTAAGATAGTGTTACATTTCTATACATCTACTTATAACAGTTTATATAATTTCTATGGCGCAAATCTTGACCTTGACTCTGCAGGTGTGGAGAATCCCTTGGCAATGTAGTTCTCATGCACAAGGGGAGGAGCAACATTTCAGAAGGAATATGCCTTTGAATGGTTCAGAGTCCAGCTCTATGGGGGTGCCGAGGGCACATGAAGGTTGCGACCACTCGGAGGCCTTGGGGAAAGATTCCATTCTCCCTTTTCCTTGCAGATCTCCTCAATACCCAGCCAAGATTATTGGAGTGGGGCTGGGGTTTTCCCCAGTATTGATAAACTGTATTGGGCCTACTAAATCCCAAAGAGGGAAAGTGGGCCAGAAAAACTGCCAAGGTTTGGAAGCAGTTGCAGCTCTAAGCTTAGCAGGTGTCAGAGATGGGAGGTGGATTCATCCAGGCCTAATGTGAGCCTGCTGACCTTAGATTCCCTGGTGACTGATGAAGCACTCTTACAAATCATAGGGTTGCTAGGTGTTTGTTTTCAACAGGAACACCCGGTTGAAAAGAGACCCTTCCCAACCCGGTGAAAATGAGTGAGTGAGTGAGTGAGGGTCGGGGACAGCGAGCGATGGAGGGAAGAGGGATGGAATGAGTGGGGTGGGGCCTCGGAGAAGGGGCAGAGTAAAGGTGTTTGGTTTTGGGTGATTAGAAAGTTGGCAACCCCAACATGTGCTACCTAAGGTAACACACAGAGTCACTGGCACTCCCATTTCCAGTCTCTGCTCTCACCATTAGGCATGCTCCATTCCATATTACGCCCTCACAAGCATCTCTTGATAAAAAACAAACTGATGAACTCTTGGGCTCCCTGGCCCTGTCTCTTGGCTTCCTCATCTTAGTTGGATGCTCTGCTCTGTTGTTGGAGCGCCATTGAAACTCTGCTGGCATCTATGATTCTTTCCTGATTTTCTCTGTGATGCTGCAACAGCTTTCTCAGCTACAATATCAGCTGCTGGACACTCCCAGGTATTCTCCTGGAATTTTCTTCTGTGGTCCTGGCCTTGCCAGTTACATTTCCAGTTCCTCCTCAGTAATAACCTGGCATGGGGACATAATGTGTCCTGAAAGTACCAAATGTCTGGAAAAACAGTGTCTGCCATAATGACAGAGTGCTTATTTACTAATAAGAATATGTTCTGTAATTCTTCTGTATAACTACTGTCATACAAATAAATGAAAATGGAACATAAGTTATCCATGCACAGTGTTTTTAGTCACTTCTAAAGCCTTTATGTGGAATTTTCCATAACCAAACCATTTTAGTCTATTATGACGAAGGAAAATTGCATTCTCAGAGCAGAAAAGGCCATGACTTAGTTGCAGAGATGTGTCGTTGTAGAGATGGTTCTTTTGTCTAACAGCAGATGCCCAGATAATACCCATGTACGAGACACTCTTTAATCTGATTTGCAAAAGTAACAGAAATGTAAGCTGGACATCAGGAAAAGTTTCCTAAAAGAGACACCTATTACTGTACATTGTTGAGCAGTCTCCCAAGAAAAGGATAGCAGCCCCTTTGCTTGAGACAATTTATTTAGAAGATATACTGTTAGGAACAATCATGCACTGCCGGGGTAAGGGTATAGTAGATAACATAGGAGGTCTTTCCTATATTTACTTCTTGTTATTGCCTTGGAACGCTGGATACAAATATGGTACTTCTCTTGTTGATAGATAAAAAAGTGCAGGTATCAAATTAACCACTATACCTATGGTTTGTCTGTTAGCGCCTGAATTGTCCTGAGGGCACTCAGAATGTCTTTTAGTTTAATTTAGAAATATACCATTACACTTTCTCAGACTTGACATCAGCAAAATTTAGGCTCCAATTAAATTTCCACACATGCATGATTAGTATGGAAAAGCAAGTGGTTTATTTAAATTATGTTCTGCACCATTTTCCCTTTCATGCTCTGCAAGGCCTGTGGAAAAGGATATGATGGGAAACCAGCTAGTTTCTAATCTGCCTCTGTGGTAGATTTATGGAGCATAAAAGGCTTATGAAAGGATGAAGAACACTTACCCAGGAAGTGGGGAGGAAAATCTTAATTTTAACAACTGTAACTTTCTAGAGCACAGCCACAAGAATAGAAGATGGCCTTAACTTGAAAGTGTACAGCCTTTCTTTTCTTTTCCAGAGTGCTCAGCTCTAATTAGGTGCCACACAGGCTAAAGGCCAAAGGAGAGCCAGATAGTCCAATAAATGGCAGCATGGCAAAATGTATCTGCCCATCTACAGAAATGAGGATCAAGTATCCTTAGAAGTATGAGAAAATTAAAGAGGAGTTAACAAGAAGCTGTCTCCAATCCATAAAAATCTATTTTTAAAGAAATGCTGGTGTGTTTTCATTTTAATTCCAGGATTGTCATTATGTCTTAGATATGGAGTAGGAAATAGCAAATAATAAACTGGGAAGCAAACCCTATAAGCAAAGAAAGCTATTTATTATGTGGAGTTGGCTGTATGATTTGTGTACTGTTTGGGTCAGGGCATGTGTGGAACTGAGATACTCTACATACATATATGAAAAATGTGGGAAGAGTTTAGGGTGAGAACCCTGTGTGAGGCCAATCTAGAAGGCTAGGAGATAAACTTTTGAATATAGCTGGGCAATTTTTTCATAATTGAAACCCAGATTGGGTTAGAGTGAAAATAAGCCAGTTTTCAAGTGACCCTGTCCTAAGTTTTGGGTCGTGGAGCAGGGTTTTAGGCTTTTGGGATGTTTTGGGTACTGGGGAAATTTTATGGTTTGGGGATAATTGGAGCATTTGTACTGCTTGGTAAATTTGTACTCTTCACCATTGGTTTAGTTGCTGTAAAGTATAGTTTAAAACTATAGAAAAGTGTATATGGAGTATGAAGTAGATGAGAAAGGGTAATTAACTTTAAAAGGTACACATTGGAGAACTAAGTTGCGCATTGAGTTATTGCAATAACCTTGTATTGCTAGAGATCTGGGTTCAAGTTACCAGTGAGAATTAATTTGGTTATCTTAACCTTGATTCCATTTTTTCACATTCCAAAGCCATAATGCATCTGATAATCTCTGTTTAAAAGATGACCAGGAGTGAAAAAGCAAGAGTTTTGCAGGTGAGCTCAATACTGAAGTACATTGGCAGAACAACATCAAGAAGCTATCACAAAGCCTACTAGCACTGGTTACAATTTCACATAACCCTAAAAATAGGATTTCTAGTGCAGGGCCTCTGTGCAGGGATGAAATTCATCCCTAGATAGAACATACAGTTCTTAGTGAAGTTAAAGGGAGTTCCAGATGCTCAAAAGCTGTCAGGATTCAACTCTATCAAATTGTTCAGGGCAAGTAGCTGTTTAAAACATCTTGCACACTATTGATGTAAATTAGATGTCATGAACAGAGCTGGAGTTGTAATTCATCTGACTTTTTGCTGATAATTTAGAAAGTTGGGAATAAGATGGAAATTAAATGGACTAAATAAATATTTTTTTCACCTTTTATTGTGGATGTATTTTTCTTATGATGAATCGGAAGACCTGTGAGTACCATGAGTAATTATAATCATTTTGACTTCAAACCATGTTAACTTTGATTTATGGCTTCTAAAGCACTCTGCAATTTGAGCAACAATGGCATAGTTTTTTTTTTAAATAGCTGTTTATGCAGAGTGTTATTATATTTCAGTATTTGGAACTGATCATCACAAAACTAAATAGCCAGACAATTATTAATTAAATCATTACCAGGAAACATTTATCATATGATTGACTATCTAGGCAATTAAAATTTAAATGAATTGTGATTCTGCATGAAAGTGATTCATTTTTTCTCATTTGAAAAACATATGGATGGGATTCCACTTTGTGCTAGATTTGCCAGCTCTGTCAGTCTTCTAAATACCAGTTACTTGTTTTGCAGAGCCAATTTATAAAAGTTTGCTTTGCTGATTTCTGTTATATTCTTTTCCAGTGATAATCAATTAGATCTACCTCTGGGCCAATTTGAGAATTTTATGACAAGAGGTAGGCCATTTGCACAGAAAGCTGACAAAAAACAACAACAAGAAAAACCCCGTCAGCTGCCAATAAATAAAGACCTTGATTGCAATATAGGTATTAATGTTTCTATCTTTTAATAAAGTTTGTAAATCAACATTATTACCGGTGTTTGTGGCGATCTCTAATGGGAGAGGTGACGTTGACGATCTCTGGCAAGCTTTTTGAAGAGTAGCTTGTAGGAGGCCAGGGCAAGAGGCATCCACTGGTGAAGGTGTTCACCTGCCAGACAATTGTGGTGTTGATTTTTTGTAGCATTCATGGTAGAAGACCCAGATTCGCAGAGGTACATTGATCTGATAGATGGTTTGATCCTGGCTATTCTAAAACCAGTCAGCATATTGAGTCTAGAAATCACAAAATCCCACTTCTCTGAATTTTGCCTGTAAAACATCTGAGTTCTGGAGCCTTACAATTTCTAATTGAAAGGAACCTTCATCAATTGAATCAAGAATATTCTTTGTTTTAGAAGGGCAAGGTCCATCGGCAGAGACAACAAATGGATCATGAACAAATAAAAGCAAGTTTAAATTTAAAATTTGGAAGTTTAAAATTCTCACATCACGTTTACAAATTTTTGATCAGATTGTTTAGGAATTCTTGCATCATTTTCTCTGAGTTTCAGCTGAAGGAACAACACACAATGTGGGAAAGTGCAACATCTTTCCCATTAAGTCTGTCTGAAAGATTTCAAGATTCCTCTGAAAGGCACACACTTTTTCAAACAGATCCCCGACACTGCTTGCCCAGCTGCAATTGAGGGAATTCAAGTGCCCAGTAATATTGCACAGAAAGCTATCTGTAACATAGAGGGAACATCATTCATAAATTCCAGGAACTCGCAAGCCTTGTTTGTCTTGGATTTGAAAGAAATGCTATTTCTTTTTGAAGCGCACAAAAATCTCTCTAACGTGTGCTCCCCACTTAACCAACAAATAGTCCTTGTGCTGCAACAGGTCACTGTATTTGGTTGAAATGTCTTGTAAAAGAGTTTTAAAAAGATGACCTTGTAAGTTAGAAGATAAGCTTATATAGTTCATTCATCTCCTCACAATACCCATTGGTTGCTTTTTTTCCCCAAGTCCTCAGATTACATACCACACAGGACAGTCTGGTGAATGATGCAGTGAAGTGTTTTTAATGAAAAGCGTATCACTGCCAGACATGAAGCAAAGCCCACTCTTTCCCTGTCATGCATTGACCTCCATATGTAACAAACAAATTTACTTTCTACAGATCTAAACCAGTTTTTGCAAAAAAGCCTTTTACCTTTTCAAAAATGATCTCTCCTCTGGTATAGGTTTCTAATGGTATTAAGCACAAACATTTTCCTTGAAAATTTCACCATCACAAAATCTAACAAACAGCAATAGCTGGGCAGTATTATGTAAATCACTTGATTTGTCCACTGCAAGAGACATGCATTTGGCATTTTTTAAAATCGCAGTTTAAAAAAAAAAGCAGAAAGCAGTTCTGACAGACAATCCTCATAAATTACCGCCAATCTTCACACTGGAATCAGACAGGGGAACTTGCTTCACCTGGTTCACAATGTTATCTTTGTTTTTATTTCCAGCGAAAAGGTCCTCCAGCATTTCCAATGTGCACTTCTTCACAGGCTCGGCATCCAGGAAAGGCTTTCTCTTTTTAGCTAGGATCAACATTATCCGAAGAGAAGCAGCTTTGCTTTTTTCTATACAGTAACTGGTGTTGTGAGAATGTCATTTGAAGTGTGATACAAAGACTTCAGATTTTCAATTTTGTCACGTCTTGCAACACTGCCAGGAGGATAGGCCGTGTTGAAGTTACTGTGCTTCGATTCAAAATGGTGCTTCATGTTGACGACCTTACAGATGGATACAGTAGTTTGCAGTAGTAGGTGGCATAATAAAAAAAGAAAATCCACTGTCCTGTCTGTGTTAAAAACTCAGTTTTTGCTGTCAACTTTGGGATGTTTACTCCCACTCATATTCACTGATGAAAAATGGGTGGCATCCTAGTTCAATCATAGCTAATGCTATCGTGAAAACTTAAGAGCTAGTAAGCAGTGTTTAATTTGTGCTGGGGTTTGCCAGGGCTCAGCTCTGGCACCTCTAGGCTTGGTAGTTCATAGCCCTGGCACCTCTGGGCTCCTGGCCAGCAGCTGCTACTGTCCAGCCACCCAGCTCTGAAGGCAGGCGCAGCCACCAGCAGCAGTGCAGAAGTAAGGGTGGTAATGCCACACCATGCCAGCCTTACTTCTGCACTGCTGCTGGCAGTGACGCTGCCTTCAGAGTTTGTGCTTGGCCCACAGCTGCCATGCTCCAGCCACCCAGCCACTCCTAAGCCCTACCATCTCTTACATTAAAATCAAGCAACACCAGTAAGTTACTTACTAAGGAAGTCATAGGCAAATGATAGACAGCACATCGCTGTTTATATATTTAATTATAAACGTTTTTTAAGGTGAGCTGGTGGGCCACGCAGGAAGCCTTGGTGGGCCACATTAGGCCAGCAGGCTGCCTGTTGTATATCACTGTTGTATGCTATGCTTCCAATGCTCCTCGTCAAAGGCCAGACTAGGTCTTGGTGTCACACCTGTGCTCAGCCTTTATATAGTGGCAAGTGGTGAAGAGGTTGGAATTCTCCCACCAACACTGGCTGAAAAAAAACCCCCACAGCCTGTCTGCCACCTCAGAACTAAAGCAATGTCTGTGGCTTGTTACTCATACTCTAGATCCAGGAGAAGCTCAATGGATCCTTACAGCCACAGCCATAGCCATCCTCCCCAGGGTTTCCATAGACATGCTTAGAAGACTGCTGCATAGCTGCACATGTGACATGCTGCTCTGTGTAGTATCTCTGCATCCTGCCTCTCCTCATACAGAAGAACTTCAGTGCTTTTGCTGCTGTGATATGGTGTCTGCCTCACGCTGGCCCTGATAGGGTTAAAACCCAGCCTGGAGAGCTGCAAGGAAACAGCCAATTAGAGGGGTGGCTGCAGCCAATTAGGGTGGTGGTTGGACCAGCGAATCAGGGCCCAGCCAGCCCATATAAAATGGAGCTGCAGGCCACAGCACATCAGTCTGTGGGAGGAAGCTTAAGGGAGAAGACTGGCTTCCTAGAGGGCTGTAGAAACCAGCCCTGTGAACAAGGCTGCCAGGACTTGCAGGTCCAAGGCCCAGAGAAGAGGGTGAAGGAGCCAGAGGCAGGAGCTGAAGGTGCTGGGGCTGTGGGGAAGTGGCCCAGGGAATTGAGATAGACTGGTGGTGAGAGAAAGGACAGCAGTGGCAAGCTGTTGTTTACAGGGTCCATGGGCTGGGCCCCTTTCCCTCCCCCCCACTTGCTGCTGAAGAAGCAGCCAGGCTATGGACTTCCAAGCTGCTGTGAGGAGTGGCTAGACTGTTGTGGAGGAGTTCTCTGGAAGGGGGGAACCTGGATAGTGACATGGCTGAAGGGCAGTGCCATGAAGCAGAGCAGTGAGACTGGAACTGCAGGCAGAGACAAGGATGGGAGAGCCACTGCCACCAGAAGGCATACCTGCTGACCAGAGCTAATTGCTGAAACCAACAGCAGAAGGTGCCAGTGTGGTGAGTGACCCTGTGACAGCTGCCTTCAGGGCCTTTCAAAGCTTTTACTTGAGCTGGCAGATTTAGCCCAAATGGAAGAAGTGTGGCCTAGTGCAAAGTTTTCCAAACTTTGGTTAGAGTGCCTTAGATGCTCAGAGGGAGCTTGCTGGTGGCATATTATGAAAATAGTTTCCAGTGCATGAGATAGTAAGCAGTCTAGATATGAACAGTATCAATTAACTGCACAGGGTCTGAAGGAGGTTATGAGGCTAGTGCACCCTCCTGGTTGGAGTAGATTCAGACCGTGAAGGAGCTCCCTAAATGGTCTCACACAGGGGATTTTCAGGCAGAGTAGGGGTTGAGTGAAAGATAAATCCTCCAATTCTTTCACTGCAGGGGTTGTGGAGGCTCTTACAGCCATTAGTTTGAAGTAGCCTTTGCAGGCTGGCTTTCTTCCCATGCTGTTATCACTAGGAAGGATTTTTTTCCTCACAGACATCCTAGGTATCTGAGGCTAGGTGCCTAAATACCTTTCAAAATCTAGCCCCTAGTCTAATTCCAAAGACAAAATTTTGTCTTTAATTTGGAAATGGGGTGGTCTAGATATTCACAACGGTATTTAGATGCCTAACTCCCATTGTTTTGAATGAGTTAGGTGCCTAAATACCTTTGAATCCCACATGGGGGGGGGGTTTAAACAGCACCTGTATTGGCTAACTATTCTCAGGCCATATTTCTTTATTAAAGGAAGCATGCAGCCCATTAATTAGTTTAAAGTAAGACTGATTAATGTGACATTCCAGGGAGAAAACTTTGGACAACATTAAAATTAGTGATATTTAATAATTTTATGCTCCTTATTACACTGGTAAGGGTGGCAGAGATGCATTTCCCTCAACAAAACACTGCTATTAAGATCTTGCAATTGTCTGATTAGGTGATCCACTGCATCTACATGTGCCCACAGTGAAATCAGTGGGGCTCTGTGTAGGATCGGGGCCTTGATTAGTTTGCTGGTAGGAAGCTACTGGGCAGCATCTGGTAGCAAGGTTTACCCTCTGGCTATGTTTGCTATTTTTCTTGCATATTTTTTTTGAGACTTTAGCAGTCTCTCAAGACATTCTGCACTTTTATGATAAGTGTCTCAAATTGGACTTTTCATCACCTGGCGCATTCTCACATTATTTCAACCATTATCTCCTTGTAATTATTTTAAATGTTTTTATTTTCTACTTCCTAGATCTCTGCCTGTGAATCAGGAGGAGGTGGCAGCTACGTGCTAACTTTCCTATGCCAGCAAAGCATTACCATTTTGAGAGAGCTTCCAATACACTATATTTTTTTCAACAAACTGTTAAATTATCTGTACTGTCTCGTTGTTACAAACCACAAAGAAATGAATATAATTCTCTTTGACTCTTATTAAAAACTGAAGAAGGATGATGATTTATAAGTACTTGTACTATAGCCCAACACACCACTTATGTAGTTGCACTGTACATGTTTCATTCTTGTTTTGATTAGAATGTGACTAGGCACTGCTCAGATTGTAATACTTAGAGCAATAAATTGGGCTAGTGTTGACATCTTGGAAAAATAAATCTGATTGCTTTTTCTTGAGCTCTGACTATATAATATCTTCTGTATCCATGTTTAAAAAGTTATCCATGGGCCTATTTTTAGATCATGGGAAATAGAAGCATGAACAATATGATAGAGCCATACTTGCCAGGGGACCATATGTGCCACCCAACTGTGTGGACTGGTCCAGGCTGAGATTAATGGTGGGATGGAAATTATCAAAATCATGGTGGAATTCATGGAAAAGAAGCCCTTGAGAATTCCACCAGGATTTCAACAATTTCTATCCCACCATCAACCTCAGCCTGGACCAGTCCACACAAGAGCTCCACTTCCTGGACACTACAGTGCTAATAAACGATGGTCTCACAAACACCACCCTATATCCCAAACTACTGATCGCTATTCCTACCTACATGCCTCCAGCTTTCATCCAGATCACACCACACAATCCATTATCTACGGCCAAGCTCTACGATACAACCGCATTTGCTCCAACCCCTCAGACAGAGACAAATGCCTACAATACCCACCTGCTGAAGTGAAGAAACAGATTGACAGAGCCAGAAGAGTACCCAGAAGTCACCTACTACAGGACAGGCCCAACAAAGAAAATAACAGAACGCCACTAGCCATCACCTTCAGCCCCCAACTAAAACCTCTCCAACGCATCCTCAAGGATCTACAACCTATCCTGAAGGACGACCCATCGCTTTCACAGACCTTGGGAGACAGGCTAGTCCTTGCTTACAGACAGCCCCCCCAACCTTAATCAAATACTCACCAGCAACCACTCAACAGAACCACTTACCCAGGATCCTATCCTTGCAACAAAGTCCGTTGCCAACTGTGTCCATATATCTATTCAGGGGACACCATCATAGGGCCTAATCACATCAGCCATATTATCAGAGGCTTGTTCACCTGCACATCTACTAATGTGATATGTGCCAGCAATGTCCCACTGCCATGTACATTGGTCAAACTGGACAGTCTCTACATAAAAGAATAAATGGACACAAATCAGACATCAAGAATTATAACATTCAGAAACCAATGGGAGAACACTTCAATCTCTCTGGTCACTCGATTACAGACCTAAGAGTGGCTATTCTTCAACAAAAAAACTTCAAAAACAGACTCCAATGAGAGACTGCTGAATTGGAATTAATTTGCAAACGGGATACAATTAACTTAAACTTAAATAGAGACTGGGAGTGGATGGGTCATTACACAAAGTAAAACTATTTCCCCATGTTATTACCCCACCCCCACCCCCCACTGTTCCTCAGATGTTGTCAACTGCTGGAAATGGCCCACCTTGATTATCACTACAAAAGATTTTCTCCCCCCCCCATCTGCTGGTAATAGCTCATCTTAAGTGATCACTCTCCTTACAGTGTGTATGATAACACCCATTGTTTCATGTTCTCTGTGTATATAAATCTCCCTACTGTATTTTCCACTGAATGTATCCAATGAAATGAGCTGTAGCTCACGAAAGCTTATGCTCAAATAAATTTGTTAGTCTCTAAGGTGCTACAAGTCCTCCTTTTTTTTTCAAATACAGACTAACACGGCTGCTACTCTGAAAACTGGTCTGATTCAGTAAGGCAATTCCTATGCTCCTCTTTTGTGGTCATGTTTCTCTACAGCTATGTCCTCATCTCTCTGATCTGCTGGTTGTTTGTTCTGAATTCATATCATAGGCATGGGCTGGATGGATGTAAAGAGTTATCTGCAGTCCACACCTGGGCTATCACCATTCTACTTCTAGTCTATTGTTGATGTGTAATCTCTTACTGGTTTATTGTAATATTCCCATTTTGCAGCTGCTGTGTACCCAGACATGTAGGAATGCCAGCTTCAATAATAAATTGTGTTTATAGCCAAATCTTCCCACTTGTGTCCAGATCATGTAGTTTGGATTGACACTGGAATAAGGAATATTCCTCTGTCGCGGCTGAGGGGAAGGAATTAACCTCATGGACTAGGAACACCAGTGGATCTGCTGTGTGTGATCCCAGCTGTATTCCTAAAGCTGTATGACATATGCATCCCCACTATGAGGAGAAGGGAATGAATGGGGAATCTGTATTGCATCAGATCATCGACCCCACCCTCCTCTGAACCATTGTAGCCCATCCCAACCATCATTGTCCACAGGAGATTGACTGTATATGTGGACCCCACAAAACCTCTCCTCCTTGTTCTCAGTGGGACCAGGTTTTTTCCAGTTCTGGGGCAGAGCTGGAGGAAGGTGTAGCGTTTGCCTGTTAGATTGTATGAGTCTGAATGAGCTCTTCCCTAACATCTAGGTGCTCAGCATAATGGGATTGCTTGCCCAAATGGTCACGTTTGGCAGGTGTGGGATCCTGTTTCCTTGTTGTTGGGGCAAGAGTAATAAAGGGTTGTTATCCTTGTTGTGTGACCCAAGGACAGCAGAACTGTACTTGGCATTTCCCAATTGAGGGACTCACCCTCAACTAAATGGCACCCAGTAGGCAGGGGACATGGGTTCCAAAGCCCAGTGAGTGGAGAGATGGGTGAGGAAAGGTACTTTTAGCTGGTGGCATGAGCCTTGCCAAAGGGTCCCAGATACCATTTGACCCTTCTTTCTCCACTGTGTAATAATAGAACTAATTTAGACTCAGTTAAGAGTCTTATTACACACTGCAGAGCTGAAAACACTGATACTTAGGTCTAATACTTAGACCTGATTTGGGACAGTGTCTCTAATGCAAGAGACTGCCCAGTGTGCATCAGCAGTGAGGCTCCCCCATTTAACACAGCTCTCAGTGATTTCAGTTGTTAATGGGGGGGTCTGAAGACATCTTGGAGTGGCTAGCAGGGTGTCAGACGGAGAGGCGTGGTGAGCGGCCAGTAAGAAGGGTGTCTAGTGAGTGCCTGAGGAGCAGAGCAAGTAAGATGCCTCCTTACCTGCTCCTCCCCCCTGGATTAGAGGTGAACTCTGCAGATGCACCTCTGAACTTTGAGTCTGCAACTATGCATGGGGTGCAGAGAAGGGACAGGCACACTAAAGGGACTTTTGGGTTGTTGGACTTAAGAACCTGAGGGGAAAAGGACACTGCTCAACTTACTTGGTGGTGGGTCTTTTGATCATGGTTTGTTTATAAACGCTGCTTGCGGTGTTTCCCCAAATTAATGCAGCATTATTTCCCTCCTTTTATTAAAAGCTTTTGCTACACTCAGACTCTGTGCTTGGGAGAGAGGAAGTATTGCCTTTTAGAGGCACCCAAGGGATGGTGGGTAATTGTCATAGGTCACTGGGTGGGGACTCGAGCTGGTTTTGTATTGTTGAAAAGGAACCCCTAGATACTGAACCTGGCCCTTGTTGCTGCCAACTCTGACTGGCAGAAGGGTTACACTGGTATACATCAGTATAGCAGAGAGCACAATCAGTACTCATTACTCTAAGGGGAAAATGGTTTTCTGAGCACCTGTATAAACAGTTTTGTAAGCTGTATCCTCTTATTATCCTGCTATGTATTCTAGGAAAATACCTCTGATTAGTGTGCGATCTGGCTGAATCCATAGTTTTGAAGTTGCTATTGTTCAGTAACTGAGATTTCTACTTAATCTTTGTACTGAATTAGTGAGGGTAAGTGACTTATGAGTCAGTTTGCTTCCAACAAATAGTAACTAACCATATACATTGTGTAATGGGAATGGAATATTAAGACACTAATCTTATATGAAAGTGCATAATTTTATGACATACTGTAACCAGTACAGTACTTGTCATTAAATTAATAATAGCTTGATATTAGCTGTTATGATAAGGTTATAAAGGTATATTGATACAATATAAAATTAATAGGACCAAGGCTGCAAACAAGGTCACTGCAATTTATTCATTATATTCACATTGGACTTTGAAGCAGCATTTTTCATCCCTTGATTTTTATTTTGATAAATGTTTGTTGCTGGCTTTTTCCAAAGTTCCAGGAAATATTGGATGGTATTATTTCATTAGGAGGAAAATAGTGCAGGATCTGTCAGGCTATATGTCTGCTTGAGGCTGTATTGATCGGACTGCTGTGGGCAATTCTTCTCTGGCGCTAGATGTTCCTCAAATGGTCCGTAAGTCCTCTGTCCTTAGAAGTCATGCAGTTCTCAGAGTATCCCAGGACAAAGTCCCTCAGTGGTCATTATCATGTAACTATATTGAGCAGGTCTATTTCAGACCTGAGCTCAAATTTGGGGAGCTGTGAAGAAAAGAGGTTTAGACCAAAAAGATATGTGACTTGCTTGTACATTGATTTGTGCTTTTACATTTATTTTTACTTTACCATGCAGAAGCTTGTTTCTTGGAGCTTGATGTTACATCCATGATCTACAAGAAACAGGCATATGTACTACCCAAAGGTTTGTTGAATCTGTTGTTCTGACGATGAAAATGTCAGATCACTGAAATGCTAGTATAGTTCCTAGGGTGACCAAACAGCAAATGTGAAAAATCAGGACAGCAGTGGGGGGGTAATAGGAGCCTTAATAAGAAAGACCCAAAAATCAGAACTGTCCCTATAAAATTGGGACATCTGGTCACCCTATTAGTTCCTCTCTGCAGGGCAGGATCCCAGGCTCCCTGAAGGTGGGCATCCCTTGCAAGCTGTGGAGTCCCCTCCCCACAGAGGCTCCTTCCCTATTGCATGAAGGAGGGGTTTGATGATGGAGGTTCAGTGAATCCATGACTAATGGATTCATCTGCTATCCCCTATCCCATGTAACAGGTGTGTATGGGCTACAAAAGCGACTGCAGCACTGATACTGCAGTAGTGGCTGTGGAGTGCTTTTTGCTTCCCCATGCTGTATGGGGCAAAGGAACTGATACCTGCAAGCTCAAGATCTCCTGTGCCATGGCTTTTCACACAGCTTTGGGAGACGGGGGGCGGGGGATTTACTACTTAGTGAATTGGGATATCAGGGCCTAGTTCTGTAAGGTGAAATATGCCCTCAACTTCCATGGACTTCACATGGCTCAGGAATTAAGTAGGGTTGAAGACACTCATCACCTTACAGGATCAGATCCTTAGTGAGGTATATTTGTTTTTTTTTAAAAAAAGACCTCATTTCAGTTCACCTTTAAACTAGACACAAGTTTAATTAAATACCAGTGCAGACTGTTTTCAGGTTTTCCTCAACGTGGTTTTATATATATTCTATCTCTTTAAAATATGCTAGCAGTTCTTTATGACTATATTAAGCAAACCCTTCAGGGCAATAGACACGACAAGATATTATTCTGAGATTAAGGGAGGAAAATGAGAAAAAGGACAGATGGGCACAGAGGGAGCTAACAAAAGGCAAGCTGGAGGGAAGGAGGATCATACTTGGTTTCCATTGCTAGGAAAAAAAGAAGCACCCATTGTGTGCTTTGAGACCATGATTATCTCAAGTCACTGATTCTTTCAGAGACTAATCTGCTGGTTCACTTGCCTTTTCTCCTTGTGCTTGGAAAAGAAAAATCAAAAAGCATTAATATACATTATGGTAAGATCCACACCAAAGGGACCATTAACTAATCTGTATTTAAAAGATTTGTTGGATACATTTTGTTTCCCAAACACCCTGTGAGCTGATTATTTACCCATTCTTATTACTTTCATTTTTTTTCTTGGGGGTTTGACAGGTATTGTGTAAATGAAATGTATTCCGGACTGAGACTCCATGTGCTATCACTTTAATTCTATGTAGCCAAGAATTAGGATTTCGAAAATGATGATGTCTGGGTCTTGGCAGCTGACAGTCTTATCTGTTAGTAGCCCAATGTCAAGGATAACTGCCTCTTCCTGGGACGTGTAGACTGAAGTGCCAGAGTTATCTCCTCCCATCAGGAGATCTCTAATTACAGGACTCAAAGCAGGTCAGTCTGGAATCATTACTATTAAGCCCCTATCAATGTAAAAATTCTCAAAACTGAATGGTAGATCAGAAAGAATAAGGCAGTTAAGTGACAGAGAAATGATGTTTTATAATCTGACATTTATCTCACTGACATCTATTACTTTTGAATGTAATAAGATTTTTTTTCTCTTCAGTTGAACATGAAGTTAAACAAACTATTGTGTCTTTTCTTGTATTTTTGTATACTGAATTAACTTGTTCAATGAACAAGGTAACAGTTCCTGATGTGCCACTCATGTGACATTATAATGTGTGCAATATTAATTTTAGACATTTTTTATATTTCTCATTAATATGCAATAAGCAGCCCAATGTCTGACACAAACACATTCACTGTCTCTCTCAAACACGTGCATGTGCGCACGTTTAAAGACAGAGCCCATCAATGCTTGCTGTGAGGAATTTATCCTCTTATTTCTCCAAAAGATCATTCACATCCAGAATTGCCTTATAGCCCACTCAAAGCAATCAGCTGAAAGCAGGTCCAGAAGGACAATGCTTTCCTTACAAGTATTTAGCCCATTCACACACACAAAAATTAGTCATGGAAGCTGTGAGGGCAATCGAGGCTATCACCCATGACTCTGACTCCTATCCTTGTTGGAGAGCAGAGAATATTTGGGTCCCCTGCTATCAAAGGCTGTTATCACTTCTTGATGAGTGGAATTAACCACCCATTCTGAAACCTGCAACAGTCTAACTAATAATAATAATGCACTGAGATGTTATCAAAAAACAGTCCCCTTGGCTTTCAGCTACCTGGATCCCTTTCAGTCAGGCTTCAGGCCAGAGCACAGAGTAGAGAGAGCACCTGTTGCTCTGGTGGATAATATCCTGTCCACAAGGAAATACAACAATACTCACCTGAATGGACCTATGTAGGCATTTGGTACTCATGTTCTCACTCCAAGAATCTGCAAAGGTGAATGGAAATTACTTGAAATGGTTCAAGTGCCTACATGCAACTGATCACAGAATGTTATGGGCAACTCTTCTTCCACCTCCAAATCCCCACAATGCTCAATCATCTCCCTCATATTATTCCGCATCTATTAGACAATCTAGCCTGAAATGTCAGCAGTACACTTAAGTATTCCAGCTGTACTTCTCTTTTGACAGAGGAAAATGGCAATGTCTCCCTCTCTTCTCATTGCCTAGACAAATCAGCACCTGGATAAAAAGTAGCTAGCTAACAGCAAGACAGAGGTGATGCTGGTAGGAAAAAGGAAATTCTTTGAAAAAATTTACTTCCTGTATAACATTCTCCCTCTATGGAGGCTATCTGCCCTCAGGTTTTTAATTCATTCTGTAGTATTGGGGTCCTTCTGAGCAATTGGACAGAAGAGTCCCATCCTATTGGACATGGGCCTGACCACAATGATCCAAGCATTCATGGCCTCTAGCTTTATTATTGCAACACATTATGTCTAGAAACGAAGTCACATGTCCTGAAAAGACTCCAGCTGGTATTACATGCAAGAGCCAACCCATCTACTTAGCTACCCAAGTTGCCACGATGAATTTATCGACCTGATTCTCTGTTCTCTGCGCTCACAACCCATTCAATTAATATTCTTGATCAAGGCCTCTGCCATCATTTTCAAAACTTCCCATGGGATTTGCTTCTAGCTAAAAATTTTTCTTACCTTCCTGGTTATGCCCTGTCATGACAGCTACATTCCACTGGTTCAATGATATGATTGATTAACTGGGGAAAGATTAAAAGGGGAAGAGTCAAGGGAGACTACACCAAATATGAGCCCCAGGAGGATACAGGATGGGTTGAAGAGAATTGTAAGGGAAAATAGGAATGGAAAGAACTTGCAGCCAGAGGGAACAGGGGAGAGACTGGAGAATAGCACTGTCACCAGGAAAAGGCAGGTCTATGTGATCGGGGACTCTTTATTGAGAAGAATAGACAGGCCTGTAACTAGAGCTGATCCTGAGAATAGAAGGGTGTGCTGTCTTCCGGGTGCTAAGATACGGGATGTAGACCTGAGGTTGAAAAGGATCCTCAAGGGAGCGGGAAAGAATCCCCTAATTATCCTTCATGTGGGAACAAATGATACAGCCAGATTCTCGCTGGAAAGTATCAAGGGAGACTATGCTAGGCTGGGAAGACGCTTAAGGAAATTGAGGCTCAGGTGATCTTTAGCGGGATCCTTCCTGTTCCTAGAGAAGGGCAACAAAGGTGTGACAAGATTATGACTGTCAACAGATGGCTTAGGCAGTGGTGCTATAAGGAGGGCTTTGGGATGTATGGCCACTGGGAGGCATTCACGGACAGAGGTCAGTTCTCTCGGGATGGACTTCATCTGAGTAGGGAAGGAAATAGACTTCTAGGATCGAGGCTGGCACAACTGATAAAGAGAGCTTTAAACTAGGAATTGGGGGGAGATGGATGGGAGATGTCCAGAAAATCTCCACGCCAGATTTTAGCATTGAGAGGGAAGAAGATGAAGTAAGAAAGGATACAGCCATGGGTAGGAGAATGTATATAAGGAGCGAGGGCGGTGTGGATACTAGTCTAATAGGTTATACTGGCTGTAGAATGACTGTGCCTAATAGGGTACAAAATGTGAGCGAGGCCAAACAGCAAAAATTAAGATGTTTATACACCAATGCGAGGAGTCTAGGTAACAAAATGGAGGAACTAGAGCTACTGGTGCAGGAAGTGAAACCAGATATTATAGGGATAACAGAAACATGGTGGAATAGTAGTCATGACTGGACTACAGGTATTGAAGGGTATGTGCTGTTTAGGAAAGACAGAAACAAAGGTAAAGGCGGTGGAGTAGCATTGTATATCAACGATGAGTTAGAATGTAAAGAAATAAGAAGCGATGCAATGGATAAGACAGAGTCTGTCTGGGCAAAAATTACATTGGGGAAGAAAACTAGTAAAGCCTCTCCTGCGATAGTGCTTGGGGTGTGCTATAGACCTCCGGGATCTAATTTGGTTATGGATAGAGCCCTTTTTAATGTCTTTAATAAAGTAAATACTAATGGAAACTGCGTGATCATGGGAGACTTTAACTTCCCAGATATAGACTGGAGGACCAGTGCTAGTAATAATAATAGGGCTCAGATTTTCCTAGATGCGATAGCTGATGGATTCCTTCATCAAGTAGTTGCTGAACCGACTAGAGGGGATGCCATTTTAGATTTAATTTTGGTGAGTAGCGAGGACCTCATAGAAGAAATGGTTGTAGGGGACAATCTTGGCTCAAGTGATCATGAGCTAATTCAGTTCAAACTAAATGGAAGGATTAACAAAATAAATCTGCAACTAGGGTTTTTGATTTCAAAAGGGCTGACTTTCAAAAATTAAGGCAATTAGTTAGGGAAGTGGATTGGACTGAAGAACTTATGGATCTAAAGGCAGTTGAGGCCTGGGATTACTTTAAATCAAAACTGCAGAAGCTATCGGAAGCCTGTATCCCAAGAAAGGGGAAAAAATTCATAGGAAGGAGTTGTAGACCAAGCTGGATGAGCAAGCATCTTAGAGAGGTGATTATGAAGAAGCAGAAAGCATACAGGGAGTGGAAGATGGGAGGGATCAGCAAGGAAAGCTACCTAATTGAGGTCAGAAGATGTAGGGATAAAGTCAGAGAGGCTAAAAGTCGAGTAGAGTTGGACCTTGCAAAGGGAATTAAAACCAATAGTAAAAGGTTCTATAGCCATATAAATAAGAAGAAAACTAAGAAGGAAGAAGTGGGGCCGCTTAACACTGAGGATGGAGTGGAGGTTAAAGATAATCTAGGCATGGCCCAATATCTAAACAAATACTTTGCCTCAGTCTTTAATAAGGCTAAAGAGGATCTTGGGGATAATGGTAGCATGACAAATGGGAAGGAGGATATAGAGGTAGATATTACCATATCAGAGGTAGAAGCGAAACTGAAACAGCTTAATGGGACTAAATCGGGGGGTCCAGATAATCTTCATCCAAGAATATTAAAGGAATTGGCACCTGAAATTGCAAGCCCATTAGCAAGAATTTTTAATGAATCTGTAAACTCAGGAATAGTACCGAATGATTGGAGAATTGCTAATATAGTTCCTATTTTTAAGAAAGGAAAAAAAAGTGATCCGGGTAACTACAGGCCAGTTAGTTTGACATCTGTAGTATGCAAGGTCCTGGAAAAAATTTTGAAGGAGAAATTAGTTAAGGACATTGAAGTCAATGGTAAATGGGACAAAATACAACATGGTTTTACAAAAGGTAGATCGTGCCAAACCAACCTAATCTCCTTTTTTGAAAAAGTAACAGATTTTTTAGATAAAGGAAATGCAGTGGATCTAATTTACCTAGATTTCAGTAAGGCATTTGATACCGTGCCACATGGGGAATTATTAGTTAAATTGGAGAAGATGGGGATCAATATGAACATCAGAAGGTGGATAAGGAATTGGTTAAAGGGGAGACTGCAACGGGTCCTACTGAAAGGCGAACTGTCAGGTTGGAGGGAGGTTACCAGTGGAGTTCCTCAGGGATCGGTTTTGGGACCAATCTTATTTAATCTTTTTGTTACTGACCTTGGCACAAAAAGTGGGAGTGTGCTAATAAAGTTTGCAGATGATACAAAGCTGGGAGGTATTGCCAATTCGGAGAAGGATCGGGATATTATACAGGAGGATCTGGATGACCTTGTAAACTGGAGTAATAGTAATAGGATGAAATTTAATAGTGAGAAGTGTAAGGTTATGCATTTAGGGATTAATAACAAGAATTTTAGTTATAAATTGGGGACGCATCAATTAGAAGTAACGGAAGAGGAGAAGGACCTTGGAGTATTGGTTGATCATAGGATGACTATGAGCTGCCAATGTGATATGGCTGTGAAAAAAGCTAATGCGGTTTTGGGATGCATCAGGAGAGGCATTTCCAGTAGGGATAAGGAGGTTTTAGTACCGTTATACAAGGCACTGGTGAGACCTCACCTAGAATACTGTGTGCAGTTCTGGTCTCCCATGTTTAAAAAGGATGAATTCAACTGGAGCAGGTACAGAGAAGGGCTACTAGGATGATCCGAGGAATGGAAAACTTGTCTTATGAAAGGAGACTTAAGGAGCTTGGCTTGTTTAGCCTAACTAAAGAAGGTTGAGGGGAGATATGATTGCTCTCTATAAATATATCAGAGGGATAAATACAGGAGAGGGAGAGGAATTATTTAAGCTCAGCACCAATGTGGACACAAGAACAAATGGGTATAAACTGGCCACCAGGAAGTTTAGACTTGAAATCAGACGAAGGTTTTTAACCATCAGAGGAGTGAAGTTTTGGAATAACCTTCCAAGGGAAGCAGTGGGGGCAAAAGATCTATCTGGTTTTAAGATTCTACTCGATAAGTTTATGGAGGAGATGGTATGATGGGATAATGGGATTTTGTAAGTAATTGATCTTTAAATATTCAGGGTAAATAGGCCAAATCCCCTGAGATGGGATATTAGATGGATGGGATCTGATTTACTATTGAAAATTCTTTCCTGGGTATCTGGCTGGTGAATCTTGCCCATGTGCTCAGGGTTTGGCTGATTGCCATGTTTGGGGTCGGGAGGGAGTTTTCCTCCAGGGCAGATTGGAGAGGCCCTGGAGGTTTGTGTTTTTTTTTTTTTTTTTGCCTTCCTCTGTAGCATGGGGCATGGTTGACTGGAGGGAGGCTTCTCTGCTCCTTGAAGTTTTGAACCATGATTTGAGGACTTCAATAGCTCAGACATGGGTGAGGTTTTTCATAGGAGTGGTGGGTGACATTCTGTGGCCTGCGCTGTGCAGGAGGTCGGACTAGATGATCAGAGTGGTCCCTTCTGACCTTAGTATCTATGAATCTATGAATCTATGAAACTGGGTAGCTCATAAGCACTGGAGATAGACTTTGATAGAAGCTGATCCCAGAGAGTGGAACATATTCCTGCAAAATCAGAATGACCAGATAACTAAATGAAAAATTCATTTCTGAAAGTTATTTCATTCAGGTGTCCTTTGACAAGTTTTCCAACCCCCACATGTACACACACACACACATACAGACACAGAAGCATACACTCCACACACTCATATATGCATGCACACATAAACCTTTCTCCCAGCCCCCCATACATACACACATCCCAGCTATAAATTAATCAACCTACTTAACAGGCTGAGAAGGAAGAAAAAGGTTGCTAGACTGTTACTTTTATTCTTAAATTAAAATACTTGAGAGATTGTTAGTGATAATGATAGTATACATACTAACATATATATCATATTCATATCCATATCTTGCTTGTGCATGGAAAATCTTGGACCACATGGTACATTTATGAAAAAACTAACAAATGGCAAATTATATATGCAAAATTAAGTGATATTGTAATATGAATGTCATATCATATTTCTTTATTGTTCACTTAGTTAAAGTGTGATCATATGGAAGTCTGTTTCTCCTAGAAACAATGTCTTATTAATAGGTTATATAAAACTCAGAGGACACTGCACTGATTGCTCTTTTGTCAGTTTAAAAAAAAAGTTAGGTCAGGGGAAAAAACAAAATTCAATTACATTTACAGCAGCAGCTGAAGGGGAACAAAATCAATGAGAGGAGCATACTTATTAGAGACCTGCAGTAGCCATAAAACTGAAACTAAATCACACTGACAATGTCTGAACTTCAGATAAATTGCTTTGAATTCAGAATGGGAGCCTGGAGAAATAATGGAAATGATATTGCAGTTGCTGAAGAAAGGGATAGGACTCTTTATATCCATTGCTTCTTTGGATCTTGTAGCTGTTGTAGGGATCAAACACTGATTTATCTGCATTATTTTTTGTGTAGGACTCCTATTGTTTCTCTAGAAGATAAATACTATTGTCAATCACCTTGGCATCTAATAGGAAGAGAATTATGCTGTTTTGAGGGAGGAGAGGTTCCTTGTGGGCAGACACACCAAGGTTACATGCTACATTTACTGAAGAGAGGGAGGAGGCAGAGAAATAGATACGCTGAGATGGACAGTTAAACTTACTCTTGCCTACCATGGTTTGTCTAGCCCAACAGTTCATTTTTTGTGATGTTCTGATGTTAGTCCCTGTTGAATGAAATCTCATGTAGTTTCTCATTAGTGTTCTTCATCCAGAACAACTGAGCTCTCTGGACTCACTGAATTTGTGTATGGTTTGACTCATGATACACACTTTTATGAAACTGTAGCTTTTGCCTTTGTTAATTAATGGTCTAAATTTCATGCTGTGCCTCTTGAGAAATGCCTCCCCAGACTGTAGCCTGGGGGCCTTTGTGACATCTGTGTACTATTCTGGGCTCCTGTGAGGCTGAAATGGCTCCCAGGGTAAGTTAGAGTAGCCTCCCCTGAGCAGCCTATGGACTGTATAGCAGCCCATAATTCACTTTCTCATCCTATTCAGAGCTGTCGGCATACCCCCCCTCCTGCCCCTTTATTGAGGCTTGTAATGGGGATGGAGTGAGGAGGCAGCACAGAACCACTTATATCAGTGCTACACTGCTCCTGCGCTGGGACAAACTCTCCACTGGCTCCTTGTAGCTACTGTAGGGGCCACCACAGTGGCATGTACAGGCTAGAGTATCAACATTAATGAACCAATATTGTGGTGTTTCTCCAAACAGATTACAATCACACTAGGTCATTTCAAATATGTCAATTTTTCTAAGTGTAATTCTTTTCAGTTCTATTCCACTTTTTATCAGAAGCTCTCACAGACCTTTTCAGATACTAAGACTCACAACATGTCTATGTGGTAGATACTGGTAAGAATTATCCCCATTTTACAGATGTGGAAACTATTGTGTAGAGAGGTTAATGCATAGAGAAGTTATCCAATAACTTCAGTGTCTGAGTCAGTGGCTGATCCAATACAGGAGATAAGGAATCTTGACTCCAGGTCTCCTTCTCTAACTAATATACAATAAAATAGATGCTATAGGGAAAGGATCTCCAGGGGAAAAAAATTTGGTTGCAAATTGCAGCATAACTTTCTGAAGAGGCTTTCAACCCATGAACATTTGCGATTATAAGGTCTCTTCATGAATTAGATGCCTACACTGCATTCATGTGATTTATTTTTTTGAGTAGCTTTTATTTTAAAACAAAAGATGTAAATATTCTAGCCTTGATTCTAGCTAGTGATGCAGCCCCATTTTGTGTGTGTGTGTGTGTGTGTGTGTGTACTGTGAGTAGAGGAGAAAACAGGAAGCCTGTCCCCCTACTTCATGCCTCATTCCCTCTGTTGTGCTTTGCATATGTGTGTTCAGAGAGATGTGGGGAGGTGGATGCCAATCCCTTTCCCAATACTGTTTGCACCCATGGAAAGAAGTCCTCACCTTCTTCCACTCCTCCATTTCAGCCTTAGCCTTATTGAATCAATAGCAGACCATCCAGTGTGGTTTAGCCCTTTTTCATATTGCTGTCTACAGCACATCTGCATTGTGAAACTGATTCCACATAAACTGTCCTGGTATTGCTGATTTTGCAGGAGAAAGGTAACAGGGCAACAACCTTCATCTCTGTTAATTCCCACACTGCCTGCAAGTTTTTTGCCATAGCCAAAAGGGAGTTCAGCTTTTCAACAAGCAGAAACGGACTCTTTTACCATCTGGTTCTAGTCAAATTAATAGATAATGTATGTAAAAGTATTGATGTAAAAAAAGGTTAGGGAGATATTACAGGGATAGTACAATGTCTCACAGGACCAGTTTATGCATATGGATTTATAGATTATTTTCATACATTTTTCTTTTGTAGAATGGTTGATTTTTTTCATCTATTCTGTTTGTGCACTGGTTAGTACTGGATAAGTCCCACACTGTTAATTTAGATAACTGTAAATTTGAATTAGCCGTGTATATGTTCATGGGAGGTAATTTCTTCATATAAATGATGCAATCATTTCTCAGAGCAGAACTATGCATGGTTGGTGTATAGATAAATAGTGACTTGGCTATTATGAGCTTGTTAGAAAACTGTGCGTGAGTTTGCATATGAATATATGTATATGCACATAAGTTTATCAATTTAATGTAAAAATTGCAGATTGCAAGTTTTGTTACACTACAGTTTTCACTAAATGATGAACAATGTTGAAATATTCAAAAGCCTTTCATTTGGAATTATTTTAGATTCACTGTCTTACATCACTTTGATTCTTTCAGTTTTGCCAGATCTTGAGCTGTGTTCTGATATGTTTCTGATCCTGTATACCAAACATTACATTCCAACTCTAAATTCTGGAATAATCTCCTTCAGTATTATGTACAGACAAGCTTTAAATTTTTATTTTATTTCTTGTTTATATGGTTTAAAATTCCTCTGTACACTTACAAATGAGTTTCAATGGTAACACTTCATCAAATTTTCTAAGCAGAAATATGTATGTTTCCGTTAAAAGAAAACAGTTCAAATCTTGAAAGAATTATTCAAAAGATGCATATTCTATTAGTCAATACAAAACATTTGCTTGATTTTACAAATTGCTTTGATGGATGATAGGATAGATGTTTGCCTTGAAAGCATTCAAATCTCCCCACAATTGCCAAGATCAGTGTTCAGACTGGGGGTGGAGGGAATGTTATCCCCATAGGATGTGTTGGTATCTCTTTTTTTTCCCCCTCTATTTTCCTCATTCCCCTCTTTTCAATATTGTTTCCATTTTTCATCTGGCAGCCACAGACAATCCCATTTGTTGGTATTCCCACTTATGCCCCCTCACTCTGGCTGTGCACTAAAGAGCACAACCAGTGAAGCTATCCAAGAGTAGTCTTTTACTAGGCCCTGATCCTAGACTGAGAGCCACTCATTCTTGTTAACCCCATATGGTCTGAAGGAAATGCTTGAGTTTGTTTTCCACCTGGAAGGCATTGCTGAGATGGAGTCTCAAAGTTAAGCATATTAGGATCCATTTAAAAAAGTATTCAGGTCTCTAACCATCTGAAAATTTACTTAGTCTTCTGGGTCTCATAAGCTTCTGCATGGATTTACCCTCCTTCTCCCTCCCCCTCCCATCATTCCCAAGGGCCTGGTCTATTTATGTAGCAATTTCATGATTCTGGTCTTGAAAAGGGGACAGATCTATGGCTATTATGGGAGGGCACTGTTTTGGATTATAGATCAACTCCAATAACTGCATGGACAGGGTGACTGGTGGAATCTCTGCAGCGCCCCAGTAGTTGAGGCAACTGGAGGCTAAAATAAGTCCTAGAGCACGTTGGGCCCATTGGATAAAATAGTTTGGGCACGTAAGGAAATCTAGTAACTCAAAATGTCTTCAGTACAGGAGGAATCTACAGGATACTTTTTGATCCACCTATTCATTCCATTTTACCATTTTAATAATTTATTCAATGAATAACAGTAAAATTGATCAGCTACTTTATTAGATGTATTTCATAAACCTTTTTTAAAGTATTCAACTAGTTCTACTTTTCCACAGTAAAATTTTTGCACAGTTAAACTGTCATTGTGGTGGTTTTAATTTAAACATTGATATGGTGTGCTGGAGTGGGGCAATCTTCCAGATTTCCAGGAGCCCCTTTATTTATTCTGCCACCAAACTGAATTAAGGAAGATTGACATGATTTCCTGGCCTCTGACAGTTCACCCTTCTCCAGACACTGTTATATTCCTCTCAGAGTGAATTCATCCCCTAGGGTTCTGAAGAGCAAGTTTTTTTTTTGTTGCCTGTGAAATGGAACATATTGCACCAGATGGCTGGTTTTTCTAAAAAAGTCCCAAAGGAGGGATCCCTCTTAACAGCTCTATAAGATCTTCATACCCAGCTCACACGATGAACTGTGTAGTTTGAATGCTGCTATGCTATTAAAATACTTAGTATAATTTTAATGTTAATGAACAAAGTGTAAACATTTCCAGCAAAGGGCAGCTAAGTGTAAGCTTGTTGCCTCCTTCAGTGGTTATCAGAAGGAGTCTCAGTTTCATTGGGAGAACAAATGAACAGAATCTCTCATTGCTCATTTGACAAGAAAAATGCACCCTTGGTGTTTGAGACTGATCACTGATTAAGAGGAATTGTTTGTTTTTTGTATTTGTTTTTTTTTTGGTGGGAGCCTCTTGTTAAAGTATTAGCAGCACATGACTGGTATGCTGGATACTCCACTGAAATGCCTTCCAAGAAAGGAGAGGAATGGTTTGTCACTATGGAAGTATAAGATTGAGGATTTAACAAGGCATATGCCTGAGTGACCTTTAGGGCTCAATCAGCTTCATCAGAAACCACTTGAGAGGACAGAGATGCAGTGTAATGCTCTTGTAGAGAGGACCAGAGATGAATGTCTAATAGCTGTATACTACAGAACCTGCATAACATTTGCACAGGATTTGTTCACAAACAGATAAGTACTTTATTGCTCTCACTGTACATTTTTCTCCAAAGAATGCAACTAAAGGAGGGAATTATCCACATGTTTTATACTTGACTTCGAATAGAAGTAGTTGAACCAAATGAACACTTTTGTGCTCCTTTCAAGTATAGTGAGATGGAAACGCTTTTGATCAAGCCTATACTCCTTTTCCCAGGGCTCCAGAAGTCAGATTTAACCATGCTGTAAGGCAGGTAGTGGGACCAGGTTCTCCTGCTGCTAGTTTCTCCATCTGCTCCATCCTAGTACATGAGAACCTGAAAAAACTGGTGTTGGTGGACTGATTTTTTTTTTAACTCACCCTGGATTTAACTTTCTGGATAGTTGCTGGAAGTGTAAAAAGAATTTATTTCTACAAGGTTCTTGAAATCCAAATGAGCATTGGCCTGTTAGTCATTTTTGTATTTGCAAGTGAGATTCTGCTGCTCAGAGGCAACACATATGAATACTGATTTGGTAAAACAGCTCCTTGAGAAAAGCAGATGGTCAGTAAGTATATGAAAGAAAAAAAAAAGATTGACAGATAATATATGTATAAAAACACATCTAATTAAAATCACATCATAGTAAAATCTTACAGATAATTGTATTCATCACCATCCAGTATTCTTTCTCTTCATCTGTGTGTCTCCGTGTATATTGCACATATAAAAATAAGATTAAAAGAACATTTATATTGCAAAGTAAAGAGTTCGGAAGTAAAAAAATGCCAGACTTAAGGTTGCCTGTGCAACTTTATTTCAGATCCCTTATGCATATGCTTATGATATGGTCTTTATTTACATGATCACATTGATCACATATTTTATCCCTGGGATCCCTGATTCATTCAAAAAGAAAAGGAGTACTTGTGGCACCGTAGAGACTAACAAATTTGTTTGAGCATAAGCTTTCATGAGCTAGAGCTCACTTCATCGGATGCATGCAGTGGAAAATACAGTGGGGAGACTTATATACACAGAGAACATGAAACAATGGGTGTTACCATACACACTGTAACAAGAGTGATCAGGTAAGGTGAGCTATTACCAGCGGGGGGGGGGGGGACCTTTTGTAGTGATAATTGAGGTGGACCATTTCCAGCAGTTGACAAAATGTGTGAGGAACAGTGTGTGTGTCTGTGTGGGGGGGAAATAAACATGGGGAAACAGAATACCACTAGCCATCACCTTCAGCCCCCAACTAAAACCTCTCCAACGCATCATCAAGGATCTACAACCTATCCTGAAGGACGACCCATCACTCACACAGATCTTGGGAGACAGGCCAGTCCTTGCGTACAGACAGCCCCCAACCTGAAGCAAATACTCACCTGCAACCATACCCCACACAACAGATACCACTAACTCAGGAACCTTTCCTTGCAACAAAGCCCATTGCCAACTGTGTCACACTATCAGAGGCACGTTCACCTGCACATCTACCAGCGTGATGTATGCCATCGTGTGCCACCAATGCCCCTCTGCTATTTACATTGGCCAAATTGGACAGTCTCTACTTAAAAGAATAAATGGACACATAACAGATGTCAAGAATTATAACATTCAAAAACCAGTCGGAGAACATTTCAATCTGTTTGGTCACTCGATGACAGACCTAAAAGTGGCAATTCTTCAACAAAAAAACTTCAAAAACAGACTCCAATGAGAGACTGTTGAATTGGAATTAATTTGCAAACTGGATACAATTAACTTAGGCTTGAATAAAGACTGGGAGTGGATGTGTCATTAAATGCATCCGATGAAGTGAGCTGTAGCTCACGAAAGCTTATGCTCTAATAAATTTGTTAGTCTCTAAGGTGCCACAAGTACTCCTTTTCTTTTTACACAAAGTAAAACTATTTCCCCATGTTTATTGCCCATCCCCACCCCCCGTTCCTCGGACGTTGTTGTCAACTGCTGGAAATGGTCCACCTTGATTATCAGTACAAAAGGTTTTTTCCTCCCCACTCTCCTGCTGGTAATAGCTCACCTTACCTGATCACTCTCGTTACAGTGTATATGGTAATACCCATTGTTTCATGTTCTCTGTGTATATAAATCTCCCCACTGTATTTTCCACTTCATGCATCCGTTGAAGTGAGCTCTAGCTCACGAAAGCTTATGCTCAAATAAATTTGTTAGTTTCTAAGGTGTCACAAGGACTCCTTTTCTTTTTGCAGATAGAGATTAACATGGCTGCTACTCTGAAACCTGATTCATTCAGTGCATAGAATGGATGGTGCTGACCTAATGAGCAGCTATTCAACATTTTGCATAATCTTTATTGTTCAATATGTGACCTCTGTGCCTTAGTTACTATATGTTATTCAAACTCTGCTCAGATGACACAACTATTCATTTCCTTAAGTGGTTGTCTATGGCATTTATCATTATAATATCCAAGTACTTCACAAACTTTAATTTTCCACAATATTCCTGTGTGGTGAGGGCTGGTATTATCTCCATTTTTCAGAAGGCAAATAGAGGCACAGAGATTAAGGTAACAAATATCCATTGCTTTTGGATGCTCAATTTAGGACAACTAGGACCAGATTTTTCAGAGTACTTACTTACTATATACCACTCAAAGTATTATTCCTATTGACTTCAAACAGAGGGATATAAAATAGTCCCATTAAGTTTATCTTTGAAACTTAAACATACAGAATAGCTTTTTTGTACTGTGTGTGACACGTATGGATATCTGGGTTCAATTCCCATATTTGCCACACACCCACTGGCAGTCTCTTGAAGGCAAAATTTGTTTGTGTGATCTGCACTGATATCAGCTTACCCATGCTGCAGATCAGACAATTTTGTGTATTCTACTCAGAATTCTCAATGCCATCAATGATATGTGAAATGAGTGCTTGACGTGTGAATGGAAATACCTCTTGAGGACATGTTACTCTCAGTGCCTCTTCATATTTCTTTTTTGGTAAAAATACTCAAAGCCATATATGTTTGATTCAGACAGCACTCTGAATAAAGTTTCCCACCTGTAAATTGGAAATAAGACATGTCTTGTCTTTTAAGATTACAGGCTCTTTAGGGCAGAGAACATTTTACTGTGTGTGTACAGTGCCTAGCACAAGGTGGGGGAGAGCTCGGTCTTCATTGTGGGCTCTAGGAACTACTGTGATGCACACAGGAAGATTTAATATTGATACATATGTGCAGGAGTGTGACCAGATTTTCAGCTGCTGTCAACTTGTGTTGCTCTGTAGAAGTAAATGGAGTTATGCTGATATGTCTGCTAAGGATCTGGCCCATAAATGCTACTTGACATGATTTTGAATTTTTCACCCAAAGTGTAGCAAGACACAATACATGCACATTTTTGAGGGCTTTATTTGGCCATTGTTATCAAGTGGCTGTGGAGTAGATGTCTAACATATATACTTTTCACTTGCCATAATTAGCACATCACTGGAGGAGGTTTGCTCACAATAAATAAATAAAATGTACTTATAGGCAGAGACAAAGCATAGAAAATTTCAGCCTGAAAGATTAATTTTTTCAGAAAGTTATTAGCATATAAAAAGTCTCAAGATAACTTAAATATAGTAGTTGCCACCAGGCAACTACTGTAATAAAAAAAAGCCATCATGAAGAGTACATTTCCACTTAGTCTGAATAAGAAAGGCCTGTAGTCAACATTCTTCTTTTTTATGATTTAACATTTTTCTTTTATTTCAAAAGCCAATTTTATATCATTAGGTACATTTCATTGTTTCATATGTGGCCTCTGTGCCTTAGTTACTATACATTATTCAAACCCTGCTCAGATGACACAACTATTCATTTCCTTAAGTGGTTGTCTATGGCATTTATCATTATAATATCCAAGTACTTCACAAACTTTAATTTTCCACAATATTCCTGTGTGGTGAGGGCTGGTATTATCCACATTTTACAGAAGACAAATAGAGGCACAGAGAGGCACAACAATATACCATCAGTCTCACGTACAGTTTACAAGCACAAACAATAATATATAGCACAAAAAGGTAACACACACAGTAGAGAAGGTAACAAAAGAGAAAACCACCTTACATTGAATAACCTATGCATACCATAGGAATACCATGCAGTATGTGTCAACATAAAGCAGAAAATATATTTGTAAATAAAATCATTTCTCAAATTCCAAGAGAACTAATCATGCAAAGATTGTTTGTCTGTTTTATGACAATGATCCAAAGTTTGCCACTTGACATTTGGGCTTGATGTTTTGCCTATGAAAAGTGAGCCATCAAGATATGTCTATCCCACTGAATAACCATGTGATTTTATTTTCCCCTCATCCTCCCCCAATCCCATCTGACCCATTCTCTCTTCTCATGGCAAGTATCCACCATCTTCATCTGTCCAAGATAGCACTAAGGTCCCCCTGCTTGCCATCTTCTTTGGTGCAATTCATTCATCACTTCCTTGGCTTTCCTCCGGTTCTCCTTCCTACCACGCTCCCCTGCCATGCTGTCTTCACCAGGTCCTCTTGATTCATCGTGTGTGTGTCTGAACAAGTGAAGTCATGCTTCCTAGATTTTGTCAGCCACATCGAGCCTTTGACTTCCCTCTCGTCGGTGTGTCTGTCATTTATCACATCATGTATAACTAAGGGCTTGTCTTGACTACTGGTTAAGTCAAAGTGAAAAAAATCACTCCTCTGAATAACGTAAGTTACATCTACTACACTGCACTACGTTGGCAGGAGACGCTCTCCCACCAACATAGCTTCCACCTCTCATTGAGGTGGAGTAATTATGTAGACAGGAAAGTGCTCTCCCTTTGACATAGCCTGTCTTCACCAGATGAGCTACATCAGTGCAGCTGCATTGGCAGTAGGGAAGACAAATTCTAAGATGATACACATTTCAGGGCAAAGACTGTATATTTTCTTGTTTTTATGAGGCATCTAGTACATTTTGGAATTTAATAAGTCCCAGTGGACTGTGTGAGCACATATATACTTACCATTTTACTACCATTGGAAAGTATTCTAGAGTACAGAAGTTGTTCCATCAACGATGGCAGACACATACATTGTAGACTGTGATAACAACACATTTTATTTGTTCTGCTTCTCACTGCCAAAATATTCCAGGCAGCTCATACAAAATATAACCCATTTTAACCATGGCTAATACTCAGTACTGGCAATCTTTACTATCACTAAAAGTGCCAAAAATATTAGAGAGTAAACAGATTTTAAGCTCTGTTTAAGAGAAAGAAAGTCCTTGATACTGGGACTATTTGGAAGACTGGACATTCCAGAGGCCAAATCAAACCATCAGATATCGGTTTTCCCCAACATCGAAGCAGTTCTAATGGACTTGGCTAAATGTATCGTGCAGAATCCTAATGGGCTGCTGAGGAGGGTAATCATTTTCCTGTCTGTTGGGAAATAAAGGAGATGTTTTGTCATTTAAACATGTATGTAAACTTAAAAAAAAAAGTAGCAAGGACACTAACGCTGCCATAGCATAGAAAGATTTCTAATAATTGAATCCATGGCACTGGGATAACTGAATATCCTTTCTTTGGCAATGTGGAGACTAGAAACACTCATCTTTTTAGTATTTTCACAATATGACTCATAACAGAGAGGCACCCCTATGGAATTATAGTAAAATAAATGGATCTGAATTTAAGGGGCTGTATCTCATAATCCAGATGCAATGTTCTAATTACTTGTTTAGTCAGAGTGATCAAATTCCAGAAAATATTTAACAGTTCTTTCTATGCTAATTTCTATGCTAATCCCTGATTTTCCCACTTCTTTCTAAATTGTTACAGGGGAAGTGGTGTTCTCGGTGCACATTCTATTCCTTTCACATGCAAAAAAGTCAACTTCACTCAAGAACCACCAGTATTAATTTTTTTGTGCATTTTGGCCATAAATGCTTTTCTGAATCAGGTCCGAACACTGGTGACTTTTGAGTCAGGTTGACTGAGTCTCTTTAGTTACTCTATAAGTAATCCTATTGACATCAGTGGAGTTACTCTTCATGTTTGGGTGTGATTCATGGTAAATAAGCCTATCACAAACTGGCCTTTAGGCATGTGATTAACTTTAAATGGTTTGGAAAGGGACCCATTCTGTAATTTCTTTAATGTTAAATCTGTGATCATGATCATTTTTCTTTTCAGTATAGGGACTTCGGACCATTTTTCAAAGGTATTTTGGTGCCTAGAGATGCAGATAGCACCCAGTGGAATTTTCTTAAATGCCTAAGCAGGTTAGACGTGTAACCGACTTAGACACTTACAGAAATCATACTAAGTTCTATCTGCACTGTTAGATTTGTAATACCTTTGAAAATCTGGCTCCTTCCTTCCTTGTTAAGGAAGATATTTGTTTACTAATTGAAACTGATACTACTCTCTTCTGGTCATGAAGAGGCCATTACTAGAGCAAGAAGAAATGCTGGATGGCCTGTTATGTTTTTGCTAATAATATCTAACGTGTTCTATTTTATGTCTAGTTGTAACAAAGTGTATTGGCATGGAGTAAAGAAACAACACCAAAAAGAAAAGGAATTCCACATTCCACTAAAGAAAAAGGAAAAATAACAGTAAGTTTATTTTAACAGGGATCTAATTAATTAATTTCAAAATTAAATGAAGAGAATGACAGCAGCAAGGATAGAAAGCAGAGTAAAGATTCAAAATGTCAAGCAACTTGATTAGCAATAGAATTTCTAGACATAATGGACTAGATTCTTGGAACCCCCATCAGGTTGCTTTGCATAGCTGAGGCAGGAAAAAGGCTGCTGGAGAACTGCATTAAGGAGGCAGCTGATAATTTCCCTGAGGTAGGGTATCACAGAGCCAGCTACTCTACACTTCTCTAAAAAGAAAAGGAGTACTTGTGGCACCTTAGAGACTAACAAATTTATAAGAGCATAAGCTTTTGTGAGCTACAGCTCACTTCAGCACATCCAATGAAGTGAGCTGTAGCTCACGAAAACTTATGCTCTAATAAATTTGTTAGTCTCTAAGGTGCCACGAGTCCTCCTTTTCTTTTTACGGTTACAGACTAACACGGCTGCTACTCTGAAATCTACACTTCTCTGTTAAAGGAGGTGAGAATGGCATGCCAGGGGAAGGCCAGAGCAGAATGTGGTGCTCTTCTTGATTCTTGGCTGATGAAGTAGGATTGCTATAGATGGTGTAATTTAGAGCATTCCTTAGACAGAATTGCTGTAAATTATGCTGGGGGCAATTTTGGCCCCAGCTGGCCCAGCAACAAGGGAGAGAAAAGGTGGCTTAAAGCCACTTTCCTTCCTCAGCAGCACTTGATTCTGCTAAGGATTAAGGCTTATCTTTAAAAAAATTAAGCAAAATGCTTTCCAAAGTCATAGGCGCTAGAGTGCATGCATAGTTCAGAAAACAGTCAATCTTTGATTCTCTGCTGTAGTCTTGTTTTAAATATGTCAGAAATGGGCAGTGAAATAAGACCTGGCAGCTTCACTCTTATAATAAGACAAACCCATAATGAACCAAAGTACACAATACTGTTTTTGCCATTTGCAGAGCTTCCAAACCTCTTGTAATTTTATAGCAGTGCACTGCCAAAGCCTTTGAAAGCCAAAACTTAAATAGAAAACATGCATACACAAAAAAGAAGCTAAAAAGAGAGAATATTGCAAATAATAATAATTAGAAAACTGACAACAAAAGAATAAAATTGTACAGAAAATTCAACAGTGACAAATAAAAGCAAGATTGCCCAACAATGCTATGAGGTAAGAACAGTGGCAGAGGGAGATAAATGGGACTTACAGAAAAGAGACAAGACTCTATATAATACAAACTGGTGTTAAACAGAAAGTCTTCCAAAGCAGAATTATGCTAGCCTGCTATAAAACTTTAAACAGTTTCCCAATACTTTGTCAAGAGAGATGAATCATGGTGTACTTATTCCACCTAAAATAAACCTTGAATTTTAAAGCTGCTGTACTGTTGTCCTTTTTTTTTTTCTTGGTTTGTCAGATGGGAAGATATTTTCCTACAGAGATTAATGTGCAAACCAAACTCAAGAATTAATAGTTGAATGTCATCTTGAGAAAAATGTGAATAACCAGTAAGGCAAATGCATCTATGTAGCCTCACAGGCTAATGGTTTTAGTCCTGCTTTTTATTTTAAATAAGCAGCAAGCAGATGCGTAATACTAAAATACATAGAATATCTGGGTTGGAAGGGATGTCAGGAGGTCATCTAGTCCAACTCCCTTCTCAAAGCAGGACTAATCCCCAATTTTTGCCCCAGATCCCTAAATGGCCCCTTTAAGGATTGAACTCATAATGCTGGGTTTAGCAGGCCAATGCTCAAACCACTGAGCTATCTCTCCCCCCTCATGACTAGCTCACTGACCATGGTATATTAAGGTATGAATTTATCTCTAATACAAGCACAGGATAATTGGAGGTGAAAGGTGAACTGATGTTATAAAGTGGTGTGTCCTCTCTGATTGAGAACAAATGCTGTGGAGAGAGAAGTGCTGGGAGGGATTACAGTGTCAACACGTGAAGAGCAAATGGAATCAAGGTGTTATCTTAAACTTGTGATGAAAACAGAAACTAAAAGTTAACAATGATATTTTGATCATGAAACCAACTTCATATAAAAGAAAAGATACCAGGCCTGATTCTCAGGTCACTGCTCTGGCAGTGTTACAGAGGGTATAATTGGTTTCAGAGTAGCAGCCATGTTAGTCTGTATTCGCAAAAAAGAAAAGGAGTACTTGTGGCACCTTAGAGACTAGGTATAATTGTAATTTACTCACACCCTGGTAAGGCCTTTTTATAACACCAGAGTGGAATAAAGGGGCTTTAGTGTAAATACAAATCTGGTCCAATAAAGTATTTTAGAGGCAGAGACCATGTCTTCAAACATGCTTGTACAGAGCCTAGCACCACGGAGCCTTATTCTGATTGTTATTATGATATTGTACAATTACTTAATGTTAATAATTAAACCCTTCTGATGCCCACAAAAACAAACAATAAAACTAGGGGGCATGAAGGACCCAATCCTATAAGTTACTGAGACCTCCTCAACTCCCCCTGAATCATTGATAGTGGAGAGGGCTCTGCACCTCATAGAAGGGGCTCTTCAGCTGGCAGCCCATAAATCTGTCAGCTAATGATAGTATTACAAGGAAACAAGCACTTTCATTGACAGGGGGACTTGGATCACACCCCACTATTCCCCTTGCCTCAAGTAGTACCTATAAAGCCGAAGGAATGAGTGTGATTTGTCTTCCCCCTGCCACGCCCCAGTCTGTGGCTTAGTATCGGAGGATGGCACTGTGTTGTGTTGCCCCATAGCAACCCAGGAAGAAGAATGAGACTCAGGAAAACCCGCCACCTCAGCGAGTAGGGGTTTGCCTGCTGCTCTGAGGGAAGAGTAAACTTTAATATACTCGCCTTGACACCTTGGTGTAACTAAACTGCTGGATGTGTAGATGGGAAATGGGGGAGGATATGAGTCAAAGCTTCATCCACTTTCCACCCACATACATGAGGGACATATAGTGGCTCTGAGGAACTTGCTTCCCCTCATTTGCTGGAAGCAGTGATGTACCTTATGGCTTTTCTACTTTCTTGTGCTGGCATGCCAGATAAGCCTTTCTCTGGCTGTATGAAATCAGTCCAAAACAAGCCTGAGTCTGACTCTATAAATCTATACCAAGCTACAGGAAACCTATGTACTTCGTAATGCAGAGCACTACAAAGCAGGGTTATCTCAATGTATATGGTCTAATATCAGAACTTTTCAGAAATAAAATGAGGGTAATAGATAGAGTGCCTGATTTTCAGGATGGCATGGCCTGAGCAACCACTTTTGAATACATATTCACGTACTAGCTTTGCATAAGCAGGACTGTAGTGCCACATAGGCAACGGGGATTGATCCAGAGTACATTCTACTTCATGAAAGTTAGCACAGTGGACATTCTCACTCGTGATATTTAATATGTCAATATACCTCTTAATCATAAAGGCTACATGTGCTATTTCTAGCTGAAAATAAGGTACAAGGAATTGTGGATTATTCCATGGACTGGCATGTGCCTGTTTCATATTGCAGTCAACTGGGTGTAAAGAATGGGCAGGAGAGGGTGTGTGAAACAAAACATTTCTGTGCATGAGACCTTTAAACAAAATGCATTTCTTCAGTTCAGCTCCAAATTTGTCACGCAGATTAGTAATTTGGTATTAATTTAACTAACATGGCAATCAATGAAAGGTTCCAGACATTTGAGATTTTATTCATCTATTATTTCCTACTGCCCATCTTGGTGTGCTGCCAGAGAAGGTGAGTTCTACAAGCTGAATGAGTGAAGTAAAAGAAAGTAGACTTACTGTATCTCTGTATTTGACAGTTGGGCTCGCCTTTCTAGATTTTCTGGCGTGGACTTGTGTTTTCAAGATGAGTGAAATTTGAATCTATATGATGTTAAAAAGATGATTTAATAATAGTCTATAGCAGTTCAATACTCTTACTGTCCAGTTAAACATCTAAAGTGAATGTTTTTTTTTCAGTACCAGGTGTGATGGATTGGATCACAGAAACCACTTTGGTACTGCCACCTGATGTGCCAGACTACCTCTGAGCCCATTTCCCTGACAGTTGGGACTTCAGTACCTTGCCTTGTTTGAGCTAGAGACGCTTGTCTGCTGTAAACACAGATCCAAGTTTGAGCCAAGTCCCCCACATGCTGCAGGCTTAGCTGAAAACAGTTTAAGAAGTGCTCCTGTCTCCAGCACTCAGATACCCAGCTTCCATTGGGGTCCAAACCCCAAATAAATCCGTTTTACCTGTATAAAGCTTATAAGGGTAACTCATAAATTGTTCATCCTCTATAACACTGATAGAAAGAGAGATGCACAGCTCTTTGCCCCCAGGAATTAATACTTGCTCTGGGTTAATAAGTAAAAAGATTGTTATTAAATACAAAAAGTAGGATTTAAGTGGTTCCAAGTAATCACAGACAGAACAAAGTGAATTACCAAGCAAAATAAAATAAAAAACACAAGTCTAAGTCTATACAGTAAAAAACTAAATGCAGGTAAATCTTACCCTCAGAGATGTTCCAATATGACTCTTTTACAACTAGACTTCTCCTAATCTGGGTCCAGCAATCGCTCACACCCCTGTAGTTACTGTCCTTTATTCCAGTTTCTTTCAGGCATCTTCTTGGGGTGGAGAGGCTATCTTTGTGCCAGCTGAAGAAAATGGAGGGGTTCCCCGGGGCGCTTTGTAGTCTCTCTTTTGTGGGTGGAAACCACTTTCTCTCCTATGCAGAATCCAGCTACAAGATGGAGTTTTGGAGTCACCTGGGCAAGTCACATGTCCATGCATGACTCAGCCAATGCCATATTCCCAGGAAGCTAAAGTAGGTGGGTTGGCATCTCTCAAAGTTCATTGTCATCTTAAGTGTTTCTTGATTGGGCACTTACTGAGAATAGTCTTTTCTCAAGAAGCTGACCAAATACTTCACTGCGGCAACTTAAAATCAAACAAGTACATAGCCAATATTCATAACTTCGAATACAAAAATGATACATGCATACAAACAGGATGTATATATCAGGTAGATCATAACATTTGCAGAGATGTTACATGGCATATCTAGCATAAAACATATTCCAGATATGTCATATTTACACTCATAAGCATATTTCTGTTAAGCATTATGGGGTGCAACGTCATACCAGGTATTAGGAGAAATTTCTTTTTACTGTGCTTGGAGCAACTGACTCCAAGTTGCTAAGTGCCTCCTGGGATGTGCTGAGTCCCCACTACCCCTGTTGAGGCCAATAATAGAATTGAAGGCACAGAACATCTTGCAGGATTTTGCCTTAGATGGAGTTCTCATGAAACTAATGATTGTTTAACAATAATTTTACAATGGAGTCTCAGCAGCAGCAAGCAGGATGTGAATTCCATGACACAGTTAAGTTTCTAGCCATCCTAGGAGCAGAAAGCTACCAGAGCACCAATCTATTGGGCTCACTTGTGGCTTTTAGATAAAGCAAGGTGTGGTGCAGAGTTGTATTATCCAGGGGAGTGAGTGTACTGCATAATCCCTTATGAAATCCCACTGTAATTGCTTTATATTATCCAATGTTTGGACCAAAGAGAAGCAGAGAAGCAGTGAGGAGGGGACATGGATTTTAGTTGGAATACTCTGAGTCTCTGCATAAGTGCAGAGGGTAAGGCGGGTCAACTCAGCTACAAGGGCCCAGAATCATCCAGAAATAGAGTGTGGCAGTTACTGGACATGTTCAGTAGCTGTTTCTGAAGCTGTACAGGAAGTTTCTGAATCTGTATACGAGGTTTTCATTGTGATCAATCCACCTGGAGGTCATGCTCAGCCACATTCTAAGAGCAGGGCTGGCCTTACCATGAGGCGAACTGAGGCGGCTGCCTCAGGTGCCAGACTCGGGGTAGGGTGGGGGAGAGGGGCACCACTAGGACCCAGAGTGTAGAAAATTGTGTCTGCTGCTGGTGCATATTTATCCTCTCTGCTCTAGATGCACAGAGAGGGTGGAGTGCTGTGCCGGAGGAAGGCGGGCATAAGAGACATAACAGGCAGGCAGGAGAAAAGGTGAGAGGGAATAACAGAAAGTAGCAGGAGCTGCAGGGAGAGAGAGGAAGAGGAGCCTCTTATGTACCTCTCTAGCACCCCCAGGAGCCTGGACTGATTAACACCACTTCTCAGGGAGCTTCCTGTTTCCTGCTGCTTCCCTGTACCCACTTGAGGAGAACAGGCAGTCAACTGAAGTAGTAGGAGCCAGTTAAGCCCTTAAGACGCTGATATCTTCTCTCACTCATGCCCTGCTATCAGCCTGCTTATTTGTCCCCTTCAACTGAATGTTGAGAGTCACTATAGCTGGCACAGAACAGCAGTCATGAGTGAAAGAAGAAAACGCCCCTCTGGGGAAGCATTCAGAAAAAGGAAGAAAGCAAAGGAAGCTTTTCTATCTAAGCAGGAAGGAGCTCTCCTTAGATAGACACAAATGTTCACATTGAGCCTTCCGGTAAGTGGTGAGGAGATGCCTGGTCTTCCAGTTAGTCAGAGTGCAGGTGGCAACTACTGCAGCATCCATATCTCCATCTCAAATGGATGTAACCATGCACATTCCTGAAAAAAAGTGTAGATCAGAGAACAGTGTGTTGTAGGTGCAAGAAACAGCTGCTGCTGAGTTTAGTTCCTTAAGTCTAGACGATTCAGGACCGTGGACCCACTTGAGCAGTAACCTGAGGGATTTCCTTGTACTGCATGGGCCACAGCAAGTGAAAATCTTCATCTTCCCCAAAGACAATGAAAATAGAAGTTTCCATCCAACACATTACTGCTGTGAAATCCCCAATGGTGACAGAGTGGAGAGGCCATGGCTTATGTACTCAAAAACTCAGAATGATGCATACTGTTTTGGTTGCAAACTCTTCCAGTCTAATGTTCCAGCCACATTGGGTTCTACAGGAACAAAGGACTGAAAAAATCTGGCTAGAAATCTGGCATGCCATGAGATGGCAGCAATCACTAGAGAGCATTCCATAAGTGGAAAGAGCTTGAGATGAGACTAAGGTTAAAGGCTTAAAGTTAGATGATCAGCATCAAGAGAAGATTGCCTCAGAGTTTCTTTACTGGCAAAATGTTCTGAAAAGGCTCATTGCCATTGTGAGAGTGCTTGCTGCCTAAAACCTAGCGCTGCGTGGCACTTCAGATCAGCTGTATGTGCCAAACAATGGACAGGTCCTTAAAATTGTGGAGCTGATGGCTGAGTTTGATGCTGTACTCCAGGAACATCTAAGAAGAGTCACCACCCAAGAAGTGTACACACACCACTATCTTGGAAAAACAATTCAAAATGAGATCATACAGTTACTGGCAACAAAAATCAAACAGAAGATTGTGGCAGATCTGAAGTCAGCAAGATATTACTCTCTTATTCTGGACTGCACACCTGACATCAGCCATATGGAAAAAATGACTTTAATGGTGCATTTTGTAACAACAGCAGAACCCAGTGAAAATGTCCTTGCAATGGTGACTGTCAGAGTATTTTCTAGAATTTACTGACATTGATGATACTACAGTTGCTGGTATGACAAATGTGCTTCTTAAAAAGCTGGAAGATACAGGAATTGCGATAGCTGACATGAGAGGTCAGGGCTACGATAATGGCGCCAACATGAGAGGAAAGAACAGAGGAGTGCAGACACAAATCGAAGAATTAAACCCTCCAGCTTTTTTTGTCCTATGCAATTCTCATTTATTGAACTTAATGGTCAGTGATGCAGCATCAGCTTCTAGTGAGGCTGCTGAATTTTTTAATGTAATTCAAAACATCTATGTATTTTTCTCTGCATCAACTCATTGATGACAAATTTTGAAGCAACATTTGGGAACATCCTCTCTGACACTGAAACCACTGAGTGCCACACAATGGGAAAGTGCAGTGGAGGCGATAAAGCTTATCAAACACCAAATTGGGAAGATAGATGATGCCATAGTTGCCATTATGGAGGATAATGCTATGACAGGAATTGTTCATGGGAGAATTGGCAGAGGGAAATGGAATCACGAGAAACATACATAACTTCAAATTTCTGTGTGACTTAGTGTTGTGGCATGACATACTGTTTGAAATAAATGTTGTAAGCAAGAGACTCCAAGGTATTGACCTTGATATGTCTGTAGCAATGGAACAACTGGACAAAGCAAAGTCATACCTACAGTCTTACTGGTCAGATGAGGGATTTGAAAACATTCTGAAGAGTTCACAGAAGTTGGCAGAGGAACTTCACACTGAAGCTATTTTCTCACACATTCAAGAATACAAGAGCCACCGAAGAAGACGACATTTTGATTATGAGATCCCTAACAACAATTCGAAGTTGAATTCTTTAAACAGGTGCTTTATTGTGCAATAGAGTCATTTGAAGAATGTTTCATACAGCTCAAAGAACACAGCAGTATATTTGGGATTTTGTGTGATATTCCAAAACTCTTCACTATACCTGCAGAAGACCTACGCCAGCAATGCACGGCACTAGAGACAGTGTTGACACATGATGACATGCGCAATATTGATGCAAGTGATTTAGGTAATGAACTGAAAGCCCTTTCAAGATACATTTCAGCAGGATCAACTCCAAAGGCTGTTCTGGAATATATGTGCACAAATAAGATGACCACCCTCTTTCCAAATGCTTTTGTTGCTCTGTGCATACTTCTAACACTTCCTGTAACAGTTGCCAGTGGAGAATGCAGCTTCTCCAAGCTGAAGTTAATAAAAACACATCTATGCTCCACAATGACACAAGAGAGGCTGGTCAGCCTTGCAACAATCTCAATAGAGCATGAGCTGGCCCAGACTGTGGACCTTCAGCAGGAAGCAGTTCAAATCTTTGCAACCAAGAAGGCCCGGAAAGCACCGCTTTGATTATTCAAACAGATAAAAATACCAGTGTTTACTATGCAGACAAGAAAAGTTACATTTGCTGTTCAGGCGTTTGAAAGTTAAGTCTTACTTAAAATTTTTGAACCAGGCATTTTAAGTTGTCAATTCTCCTTTATTGAGGTAGGTAGCAGAGCAGTACCATGAGAGGACTAGAAAAGGAAGAAGGCAGAATTGAGACCTTTCAAAGTTTTGGCCCAAGTGAGGGAGCATGGGGACGTCATTTGAGCTCCCTGCCTCAGGTGCCAAAATGTTGTGGGCTGGCCCGGTCTAAGAGCTTAGCCAATCAGAGCATTGGGGTGTGGGGGTGAAGGTTATAAATTCAGGAGTTAAAGTGTGCTCTGTGGACTTAGTGGCTGATCCATGCAGGACCAAGAGGTGTCTCTGCTGTAAGGGCTGGGTCGCTATACATGAACCACTTTGGATACAGGCGAGTGTTATGCCAGCTTTACTAACTAGGGAAGCACTCCACTAGGATTCATGTTTGGCCCATGGTCTGTCTTACGGATCTAGAGGAAGAGCAGGGAGGAGAGTAATTATCACCTCTAGAGGCTACAGAGCCTGTGGAACTTACATTTTGCTATCAGCCAGCTGCTTTATACTGGATTCTGGCACAGTTAAAGAGAATTTAGATTGCTTAGTGAGGTGAGGAGTTTGTAAATTCTTGCCTTACTTAGCTGCACTTATGAGGGGAAAATAGTTCTCTGTAGACTGAGAGCTTTGTCAAGGTCCAGGAAATGGCTATTTATATGCTGATCCTGATACCTGTACCACTTTGGATACAGGCTACATATGAAATCCTGCTAGCTGTGGAGATCCCCAGACTACTTGTTTGCTGACAAGGCTCTGAAGTGTTTAAAAGGACTGGAATGCTGCCATTTTTTTTCAAGCTCTGAAGAGGCCAGGTGGCACACATTATACATTATGGTCACACTATAAATACTGAGACATCATCTCTGAAAGAACATCATGGGGAAATATGTTTTGATGTGTGTGCACTAAAGTACAGACATGTAGATGTTATGCTGGGATCTTATATTTGAATATATGTAACAGCAAAGTGAGGAAATCAGTACAAGGAACATCAGTAGATTTACTACCAAACAGCTTTTGTTTAAAAGTTAATGATAGTTTTCCAAATACTAGTTACAATGTTTTTGTGTGCACTAAATGTTTATTTTACTAAGAAAGTGTATGCTACTTGGTCTGTGTTTCTCTCTTTCTCACTTTCTCTCTGAAGTTGACTGGGAGATATTAACTCCTACTTATCGGGATTTTACATGCAATAGCCCCAAGGTTTCACTCTGTGTAATGCTTTCTGGAAAGTCTTGAAAAGACAGAATTCTGGCCTGTGATGGAGCAAAGAGAAGCTGAGGTGCAGAAGGAAGGGGCATGTAACAGAACTGTACATAATATTGCCTCTGCAAGAGGATGGTAGGAAAGACTGAGATTGTGGTTAGCACTTGAGCAAAGGACATATAGGTAGGAGCGTCCTTTCCCCTTCACCCCAGTCCCGGCACACCCACTTAAGCTCTAACCACAATGGAGCTGGAATAAGGAGAGCTGGAAGGGCAAGAAAATCTCTCTCTCTCTCATTTGTCCTATAAATTGTGTAATTCATGACACAGCTATAATGTCATAGTTGTAGTCACCAAGGTTTGTGAATCTTTGGGCTAGATTCACAAAAGTTACATAGTTTCAATGCCTAACTTTTAGGTCCTCTGCTGCCCCAGTGGAATTCACAGCCCCTAGATTTTCCAGGCATTGAGGTGGGGCTGACCTGTCTATTGTTCCCCGGATTCTCCTTCTTCCCTTTTTTAAAGATGGGCACTATATTTGCCAGGTACTATAGAAACCAGTCAGCAAGCTGAGTGGGGAGCCACCAGCCAGGAGTGAAGTGCAAAGGAAGAAAGATGGGGCTTAGGGCTCAGATCTGGAAAGGTACTTGAGTGCTTGGCTGAAAGGTTGGAGAAATGTGCTTCTCTCCACTTAGGATTCTCAGCTATGGCCTCCAGCTCTCTTGGAATTTGGTGCCTAAACCAGATCAGCCCTTTCTCATGGAAAAAAACAGAGAGCACACATAGAGGAAATCTTTTCAAATGATGCCAAAGTAGTCACACTGCCCTATGCCCTAAGAGGCATTGTACCACCTACAGATCTTGCCGCCTACCAAGGGATGTGGTTTAAAGCCATCATTTAGCTCCAAGTATTTAGAAACTATCTCATTATTAGCTTTCACAAGTACTGTTCTTTATACAGTTCTTTGCATTGTTACCTCAGTTAAAAAAAATTGTTCTGATAATCTTAACCAAGTCAAGACAAATATCTGTGGTCTTTGTTCATTCCTGCAAATGTTTATACATTTTATACATAAAAAATTTAAACATAATTTTTTAAGAGAAACCCCAATTTAATTCTGCAGGCAAAATTCCTCTTGTGAGGGCACATTGTTCTGGTAATGTCATTTCCTCCTCTGGACTTTGTTTCTGCAACAATCTCACACATTTTGGAATTTGATATTGTATTATCCATGCAACAGTTATACACTTTCATGAAGGAAACACCCACTTAGAATAGTTTCATAGTGAAATCCTGAAACCAGCCAGCTTATACAATCAGCTTCACTGAAAACCTATTTTCAAAGGCTATTTATTATATGAAATACATCAATAAAATATTAATGACCTATGCTTCCATTCTCAAACAGCAGGTGCATGCACTTTTAAATAGCTCACTTGCCATCTCTCATAGAGACTGAAGCAGCACGAGTGCTTCTGCACACTGTAATTATGTAAACAGCTTTATTTACAGTTAATTACAACAACACAGATGACAGTGGTATCCTCTGAATATTAACAATAGCATTTCTTCCTGATCTAAAACTAAGTAGCACTTACTTACACTGCAAACTAACTGAAGTATCAACATACCACCTTTGCTTAATGCAGGAAAAATGAATATACAGTACAGCGGCTTTCAGGATTTCAGGTTAGATATATTCTTGTTCATTATAAATGGCATTGGGGTAAAAACTTGATTTACAGGGATGATAACCATTATTGTTCTGACAGTTGATTAAGTATTGTGTATCTGGTTATGAATAGCAAAAACTGGAATTAAAGTGTGATATTTGGACAATAAAATACAATACCATATATTTTAAGAAGAAACTCTTTAGGCAGGATCATTATTTTCACACAAGTAGAGTATTTGCAACAGTTATGATGTTGCCAGTTAAGGCTGTGCCTAGCAGTGCTTTTGAGCTATGGCAAATCCTTTGTAGATATAGAGGTAGTAGGCCAGTCCCTCTGTTTCAGCCAAATTGCAGAGAACAAGTCAGGTGGTGGTGGGCAAAGGGGACTTTAAGATCAGCTTTTCTAGTGGTATGCTGTGCTGTGCATGGTGGTGCTCTACAGTGGCATTGAGTCTGCTGTAGTTTACAGTGGACTGCAACAGCCACAAGGCCTGACAACAAGCTGGAGATTGGTGTGCAATAGGGGAATCCTGGGGAATCCTCCTTTCTTCTAGTCATGCACTCTACAACTTGCTGTGCTAGGAACAGAGAAGATGAGTGATCTAAGACCCCATTTGTGAGCACTACACCAGTGGGAGGACCATCCGTATCCTGAGTAATTATCTCCAGAACTGTTAAATTGGTTTTCTGGTCAGATAGTGCTGGTGATGCAACACAAAATGGCCTCCTGGGAGGATCTAACTCAGGATATTGCTTTCTGAGACAGAAAATATAAATTGAACTGAGTGGGACATCCCAGGAAAAAGGATGGACCCCAGGAAAGTGGGTTCCACATTCATCAAGCTAAATGTGGAGCTGAGGAATGAAATCTTGACGTCCTGAACTGCAATAGCTGGTGCTGATCATCTGCATGACTGCTACTGCAGGAGGGGAGTAGCAGACACAAATTGCTGATACCCTATATATGGACTTGATGGTCACTGTAGTGAGCAGCATGGAAACTGCCCCTTCCCCCCATTACAACCCCTCCCTCTTCTGATCCTCACATAGAACTAACATTAACCATTCCTGAACAAGTTCTCAGCCCCATTCAATGTACTTGTAGTGGCTGGATTGTGTCTCAGCTCTTGAACATGCACACTAGTGGCTTAGGGTGACCAGACGTCCCGATAAAATCGGGACTGTCCCGATTTTTACTTCTTTATCCCACGTCCCAACCAATGTACCGTTGGGACGTATTTGTCCTGATATCACGGCTTTGGCTGCTCCGATTGCTTTTTTTTTTTTTTGCTTCCCCCATGTGTCCCGATATTTTGTCTGTTTCATCTGGTCACCCTATAGTGGCTGGGATGTCATACCTACTTAGCTGCCTATGGCATTACATGGTGATTTAAGATCAGGATGTTTAAAATAAGTTTTATCTCTGACTAATCCAAAGAGTTTACAATTTCTAAGGTTTTTCTAAGCAGTTTTTACAAGACTTCTTATTCTCACTCAGATTCAGGGGAAAAAAAATGTCAGCATATATTTTACTGCTACATCAATTAAAGAATAAGGAAAAGAGTCAAACACAATAAGGTGAAATAATCCATGTAATAACAACACATAGGGTCTGTTCTCATGTACTTTAAGGCCCCTTTCCACCACGCTAGCAGTATAAATGGATCTTAACATGAATGTAAATTAGTTGCATCCACTTTAGGGCCCCTTTACACTGCCAGAGCATAAGTGAGAATCAGGTCCTTACTGTCCATACAACATTTACTCTAAATATGTATATTGTAGGTTATGATTTGATTTCTTTTTGGCAATCAACTAACAATGTTCTCTAAAAACAAGGGGCTGAAATGATCTCTGGTGTAACTCCACTGACTTTGTAGAATTAAACCATGGAACAACTTGTCCTGAGGAATCTTAACCAACAGGAAACCAAAATTACTACTTTTGATGTGGGTGGCATATTTCAAGAGCAACTTCATGTAAGGTGGGTGGGCTGGAGAAACTCCCATAACAACCACACAGCTGCCTTTGGAATCTAAGGTAGGACACAATATTACTACACTATGTTTCATATTTTCGTCAGTTTTGACAAGCTGGCAATTATATAATTGGTTTCAGAGTAGGAGGCATCAGGCTTTCTAATCTTATGAGGGTTTGAATGTAACTCCAGAATGAGATCCAAAGAATTGCTGTCCTTCACCTTCTCATGCAAACTCCTTAGATATGGTTAAAGAATTAAAATGAGTCGTTTACAGGCTCTCAGTGTAGGGCAAAAGCAAAATTCACACTTTTGAATTTCATACATCTAATTAAATTTTATCTATAACACACACACACGCGAGCATACAGTGCTTTCTCTTAAAAGTTTGCCTTTACTGTTGTAACCATTAGAACATTTACAGGGGGCCAGACTTTTGGCTGTCTAATATGTGCATGGATGAGAGTAAGGACGTGCGTTGCACACCCTTTTACTTTTTTGCACTGGCTACTCATATCAAGGGTAGCAGCTCAAGAGGGAGGGCAGCCTCCCTTCACACGTAGGCAGGACCAGGGAGTGGGTGGAGCATTCATTCTGCATTGGCACACCAGAGAAAGTAATCTCTATTGGGAGTTGGATTGGCTCACATTGCTTGCCGTTCCCACAGCAAGGAGGGGGAACCAGATGGTGACTCTGGAGCAGTGCAACTAATTGCTGTCCCTTGGTCCAAGCTTGTGGCAAAGCTATAATTTAGCCCTTATACTTTGAATAATTCTGCATTCTAAATATAAGGAATACAGAGAATGCTATAAAAACTGTAAATTATGGCAAAAAATAAATGGAAGCTTTAAAAGTGCCCATTGTAGTACCTACTTAATCCCTGGGGAAATTCTACTGAAGTCAATGGAGTTACACCAGGCAAGAATTTGGCCCATGATTTTAAAAATAGACTAGATGGCACAAATTAATTGTACACCAAAGGCTTTTAAACCATGTTAGATAAGTTCCATAGTCAAAGCTAATCTTATTACAGTACAATGGTATCACAAGAAGTACATCATATCAAATTTAATTTTGTTCCCCTGTGTCTGATTTAGGTGTGCATTATCTCCAATTTCTGTGTTAGAGAAATACAGTGGAAGCTAAAAACTTGTCCAGTTGCATCTGCTGCTTCAGTTTACTCTTGATTTTGTAGGGGATTTTGATAACTAAAAGTGGAAAGTATAATTAATAAGCAGCTTTCATGATGTCACTTTTTGTACACAACTCCTCCCCCATTAGAATAAAGAAAGAAAATGTACAAAGACTGAAATGAATGAACAATTGAAAAATGTCAGTGGTTTGGAAAAAATCAGCTAATATAAGCTATTTTATAGTCAATCTCCTTGTAAACTTGGATACAGAAGGAAAATGTTTAAGGAGGATAAATATAGAGAATACTGGAATTTATCTATTTGAGATAAGATGACCTTTTCCCTGATGAAGGAGGAAACCATGAGTGGATAATGTGGAAGTCCGTGAGAACACTATCAATTCCAAATTCTTAGGGTATTATTATTATTCTTAGGGTAGTAAGGTACATATTTAATGTCCATATCTTTTATAGTGGCTCTTGGTTTTAAACATACTTACTGTTGTAGCTGTTTTGATCACTTCTTTCTACCATGGTTGCAGTGTCCTGTATTGGTTCTTTAAAGGTCATCCTTCTTTCCACTGAATGGGAGAAGAAACACAAAGAAAGGAAATAGAACAGAAAGACCTGAGATGTGGGAAAATGGAAGATGATTATGGCAGGAAAGGGAATTTTTTAAAAAATACATTGTTACATTTTAAGAGCTAAATGACATATTTGCATTGAGAATACTAAGATATAGAAGGTTAAGTGCTATCATGGGCATTTATACTAAGGGTGAAATCCTAACTCCATTGCAGTTAATGGGAGTTTTGCCACTAATTTCAAGTGGTTCAGGATTTCACTGTAGGTTTCTAACTTACATGGGAGTTTCCAATGTGGCTGGAGAAAGGGTGGTCTAGTTGATAGGTTGCTAGTTTAGAGCTCAGGAGAGCAAGATTCATTTCCCTGCTTTGCTACAGGCTTTCTGTGTCGACTTGGGCAAGTTACTGAGTTTCTCTGAGCTAGATTTACAAAGAGGCTTAGGCATGTAACTTGGATTTATGCACCTAAATCCAATATTTAGATACCAGTGGCATTCACAAAATTCCTTGTTCAGCTGCCACCTATCTCTGGAGGCACCTTAAGTCTCTCAGCTGCTAAGTTACTGCAGTGAAAGTGTCCTAGGTGCCTATGTTTTGGCATCTGGGCCTGCACGGAGCTGCATCAGTCCTGACCCCACCCAGCAGTCACTGCTTTTCTCATGCATAACTCCAGTGGGATTCTCAAACTAGGCATTGTCCTGCCTATCTTACTTGTGGGACCCAAGCTGGTACGTATGTGCTCCTTTATCCCAGTAGTTAGGGCATCCACCTAGAATATGTAAGACCTTGGGTTAATTCCTCCATCTGTATGATGGGAAGAAGGGTTTTGAACAGATGTCTCCTACTCTCAGGTGAGTGCTTATTGGACTACAGAGTCATCCTCACGGGCCCAATGCATATTTACATATTTTGTACAAAGTGGCTTAATCAGGAGATATTGAGAGAGATCCATACCAGAATGTTCCATAAGAAAGGCTGCCTGCCTTCTTCTTGTCCTTCTGCCACTGGTCCCTTTTGTGCTCCTTTTGGCTGCCACCTTTCTTTCAAGAAGTGGCTTAGGTATCTGACCCCAGGAAAAGAGCTCACAGCTGTGGATTCCAAATAAAGACAGGCACCTCTCTCCATCTTGAACTTAGGTGCTGAATTTCCTGAGAGGGGCAGGGCTTAGGACACTACATAAATCCAAGCCTGAATGAACAAAATATTTTTATTTCAAAATGCAGTGTCAGCCTACTATTTACTGACCACTGCTGTCAGGCACCTCCAGAGCAATGACTGCTTGCTGAAGACAGCCCTCACATCAGTATCAGCCTTCTACGGTCTGCTCACTGCTTCATATAATGAGTTCCATAGAAAGTGCAACCCTGGAGCAAAACAGAATTAGGAGAAAATGATGACGTAAGCTTCTGTGACAGACTGCCATCAACCTGTCAATAATTCATGTGTAGCACAGATGACTAGTCTGGGTAGAGAGGAGTTGCAAGAATGATATGAGCCTTGTCTCTCTCAGCTCAAATGGAAGGCAGAAATTAAATTGGAGCATGGATAACACTTCCAGCCTGGACAATTGACCTAAGAAAATCTGAAAAAGAGATTGGTGTCGCTCAAAAACGTGTCTCTTTTACCAACAGAAGTGGTTCAATAAAATATATTATTCACCCACCTTGTCTCTTTAAGAAAATATGGTTGGTTGGTTAAAGCCACCTTTGTCCCCACTCTTCCTACTTCACTGGGAAAAGCACAGCTTGAGTGAACTGGAGATCTGGCCCTAATATAAATATATGTTTAGATTTCTCTTGTGTATAATCCCCCAGGACATTGGGGGCCCAATCTGTTAGTGGGGCTAGTGCTAGAGTCTATCAGGTCTTCTGTCCCCTGCTGGAATCATCAGTACCCTAAAACCCTTTGCCTAGGGAAACAACCTCTCCCACCCCCCCATGCGCAGGCCTGGGTACCAACAAGACTTCGCCCTCCAGGGGACTAGAAGGGCCAGGAAGACATGCTAACCAATTAAGATAAGTTAAGTTGACTTGACTGAGTCCTCTTGAGAGAGTGCTGGGTGGACCTCCTTAGTCCTGTCCTGAAATTCTGACCAGTCAGGGCCTTTGTTTAAGTGCTGAGATCAGGTGGTCACTTTTTTGTTTGGCTGCAAGTTTAAAGGCAAGTTTAAAGTTTAATTAAATATTAAAGGACTGAGGCACAGCTCATTGTGACATCGATGAAGTGAGCTGTAGCTCACGAAAGCTTATGCTCAAATAAATTTGTTAGTCTCTAAGGTGCCACAAGTACTCCTTTTCTTTTTACAGCTCATTGTATGAGTCATCTTGCTCTGAGTGAGTTGCCACAGGGCCTATAGGTGACACTGCAAAACAAAATATTAATATTTAATATACAATGCATAGAACAATATATATTATATTTTGTGATTAGAATTATTAAAGATTTTCATAACAAATATTCATTCTTTCAGGAAAATGATAAAAATAACCTGCATACGTGCAACTTCATAGGGTTTTCTGGACAACTTCTAAATAACTTTAAATGAAATGGGGGGAAACAGAGCAGCAACGACATGTAATTTTCTTCTAGGTAGTTAAATATTGGACCATAGACAGTCTCCTAGCATCTCAAATTGTTTGGGGAAATAGAGGATAAAATGATCAGTTTAAATTTAAAAAAGACATTGGGATAACAGGGAAGAAAAGGAAAGGTTGCACTTCTGTGAAAAAATGATGTGTGATGAAAAATGGAAGAGTTGGTTAGTTACTAGCTGGAGAATTAATTAAATAAAAAAAGCTGCAGGAAGAAAAACTACAGTTGTGAAAATACAGACAGCGGGGTGCCTGCTGACACCTGAAGTTCTGCAATATTAAATTGTGTCTCAGAGATATTCATCATACTTCTGCTACTGGAAGAAGACACAGACACAGCTTATTAAGAAATGCTGTTTAGAACATAGCTCTCCTATTACATGTGAATCATCCTCCATCCCATATATATATACATTAAATAAATCTGAGGTAACTCTTGAAGAAATAGGCCTTCCCAAAGCTCATTTGACCCTGACCCCCCCCACATCTTTAGGGAAATTCACATCTGGTTTCCTGCACTGTAGCTTAGGTTAGTCCTACTACTACAGCATGACAATGTTTTTCTCTGGACTATTATAATGTGTGTGTTTCTTGTGATGCTTGTACTGTTGAGACATTCTTGTTGAAAGTTTCTAGAATTATAAATAATTAAGTAGGCAAATAAAAAAAGCCATATCCAATGTATTATAACCAAACGGAAAGGTTGTTCTCAGTAAAAAGTAGGTTAGTAGAGGACCTGAGGAGGAAAGTATGTAAATATCCTTAAAGGAACTTAAGAGGCGTAATAAAAGTCTTCAAGGATCCTAGTGAGAAATAGATGCTGCATCTCAGCTGTACTTTCCTGAGTGTTTTAAAAAGAAAGAAAAAATGAAAATCTGAAGACAAAGACATGCTGCAAAACCTTGATTTCAGCAACATAGTCCTTTTAAAGTGTTAGTTGATTATTTTAAGAAAAGATTAAGCAGTTTACTTTCATGAATTTCATGTTACAAGCTGTATAGTACCCAGATGATCAAGTCTCATTGTGATATAAAGTCATAATGCAGTATTAGAGTATTGTAAGTAGTCATGGGTGAACCTCAAAATGTTTTTTCTGATTTGGATGAACATTCAAGGTTATACTTACTTGAACTAATTAGGTAAGAAATCTCAAAAAACAAAACAAAACAAAAAACCCCAAACTTTCTCGTGTGACTTCTGCTATTTCCTATAATCCTATTGCTGCAAACATAGACATTTTTGTGATATTTCATTAATTTCACTTCCAGCCCCAAACCAGGAAGTAGAGGCACAAGAAAATGAGACAGAGGAAAAATTCAATGTGACCTTTTTGGCACCTCAAAAGAGGTTCTAATTTTGAGTGAAGGTACAGATCAGTCCTTATTTTGTCTCAAATGTTCTGTCCTTTGCTGTATGGAAGGCTTATGTCAGCATTAGTTTGCCTAATGTGTTTAAATGTTGCATGGCCATGAGGTAGTCACAGGCTTTTAGAGAGAGATGCAGAAAAATGTGCATGAAAATGTGGTAATGGTCTAAGGGATTTAGATGCTTTAAAAATGTGGATTCTGGGGCCTTCAAGCCTTTCCCACATGAATAATTCTGATTCAGTAGTCATGGATGAACCTCAAAATGGGTTTTTGTTTTTTTATTTTTTTTATTCAAGGTTATACTTATTTGAACTAATTAGGTAGGAAATCTCACAAAAAACAAAACAACAAAAAACCCACCCAAGCTTTCCCATGTGACTTCTGGTATTTCCTAGTTCTTGATAGACTGGAAATGCTGCAGTCATAGACATTTTTATGATGTTTCATTAATTTCACAATTAATTCCATAAGGTGAAAGGTACTATGCATGCAATAAAGGAGTATTGATGTGAGTTAGGGCTGCAAGATCAGCGCCTTTGTTTGTATCCAGTATAAACTGCTTTTTTCAGAGTAGCAGCCGTGTTAGTCTGTATTTGCAAAAAGAAAAGGAGTACTTGTGGCACCTTAGAGACTAACAAATTTATTTGAGCATAAGCTTTCTGAGCTACAGCTCACTTCATCGGATGCATTTGGAGGAAAATACAGTTGGGAAAATTAAAAAACACACACAGAGAACATGAAACAATGGGTTTTATTATACACACTGTAAGGAGAGTGATCACTTAAGATGAGCCATCACCAGCAGCCGGGGGGGAAAGGAGGAAAACCTTTCATGGTGACAAGCAAGATAGGCTATTTCCAGCAGTTCACAAGAACATCTGAGGAACAGTGGGGGGGTGGGGTGGGATGGGGGTTTGCAAAAAGAAAAGGAGTACTTGTGGCACCTTAGAGACTAACAAATTTATTTGAGCATAAGCTTTCGTGAGCTACAAGTGAGTATAAACTGCTGCAGTGCTAGGAAGACCTGACAGACTGATTACAGTACGTGATTTTAGTTCAAGAAGTACTTACTGCTCAGAACACAAAGAGCCTCAAGTGTTAGGTTTTTCTCTGGGTCACTAAAAATAACTTAAGTCTATTGATCACCAGTTGATAACCAGAAAATGCTACTACAGTATAAAATGTTTCCATCCCCAGCAACTGTTCAATCATCAGCATGTTGGATCTTTTCCACAATGCATCTAGATGATTTTTTCCAGTGTTTCAAGGAACTGGTTTACATTTCATCAAATTCTTAATGAGTTATATTTAAATTAAATGGAGTTCATGTTAGCAAAAAATGCAGTTGTTTATCAGAACATAGGAAGGAAGGAAGTGCTGTACAGCATCAGGAAGTATACTATTGAGTCCTGTCATCAAGAGGGAGCAGTCTTATAGGTTTCAGAGGAATGTGAAAGATGTCTGGAAGTAGGCCGCTCTACAGAGAATGGCAGATTCATGGAATTGCCAAAAGAGACATTAAAAGAGCAAAAACAGAAGTTGGAGGAGACCCTGCAGAGTAAGGATCTCCAAGCCCAAGGAGGATGAGATATTGGGGAGGGTATGACTGACAGTGTCAAATACGGTGGAGTATAGAGCTGATTGGGAAAATGCTGATTTGTCAAATCTGTAATGTTTTATGAAAACCTATTGGGTTCGACAAACTTGTGACAAACTGCAGGCAGGGTTCCAACAGTACCTCAAGCTGGGGCTCTGAGGGCTTCCAGGCTCTCTGCCATGGAGACAGAAGCCTCAAAATACTGGAATGGGGTTCCAGGTTCTGCAGCTCTGGGCAGCCCTACCTTGTGGGCTGCCTCTAGCCAGGGTACCAAGGGCTTTCAGACTCCTTGGCCAGCTGGCTCCCTGGTCTGCCTGACACCAGAAGCCTGGTGAGCCAGCTGTCATAAAGCCTCAGATCCTGGAAGCCCTGGCAATTGCTAACCGAAATTGACGTGATTCTTATCATGCTAGTTTCAGTTCGCAACTGCTGAGGTCCTGGGGAGCATCTTTCCTTTTAGTAATGCCATGTGTTGATGTTTCCATTTTTTTTTAAATTTCTCATTTGCAGGAAATTCTGAAGTATTGAAATTTCCTGTGGACTGAAAATATTGAATTTTGGCCAGGTCTAGTGGAATAGTCAAAGAAAATGAAGATGAAGTACAGACCCTGAGATTTGGCCTGAAGAGTTTAGCAGAAACCTTGGTGAGGTCAGTTTGAGTGCAGTGCGAAGGGTGGAATGCAGGTTGGACAGAATCCAAGGTAATGTTGAAGGAGACAAACCCTAATTTCCCATAATGTTAAATTGGATGCAATACATCACTGTGCTTTGCCTCCTTTCTTACTTTCTTGCAAAACATCTGTAAAGCTGCCATAAATTGGGCTCTGAGAATTCCCTCAAGCCTGGGGGAATATGTGGCTGATGTAGAACTCGCATGGCCAACTCTTTGCACCTCTTGTTGGCCTCCAAATAAGTAGAGGGAGAGGGATGGGGCAAACCTGAAATGTGTTTCAGCCTTTTATGGAATTATAGTGCCTAGGTGACTGTTACAAACTGAGATATTGCAGCGTGGCCATGGGGCTATTGTAATCTACACCAAGTCCTACCCTATGGGTCAGAGGAATGCAGAATTGGTATATGGGATCAGAGATTTCAATGATAAATAGGTTCCTAACTTGCTTAGGTGATTTTGAAAATCCTACTAGGTGCTATCTACCTCTTTATGGGTCTAAATACATTTGAAAATCTGGCCCAAAGTCTTAGCAGTCATGCAGGATCAAAGTAAATGTAAACCATAAATGTAAGATAGAAGTAGTGGTAGAGATGGGTCCAGGCCAAAACCCCAAATCCAAATATCTTCAAACTTTGGTGTCTGAAATCCAGATCTTGACTTTATGTGGACCCACATCTAATGAATATTCTGAAGAATGTTTCAATATAGGAAACAGAAATAAAGTCAAAATCTCTTAAAATGTTATAATGTGAATATTATATTTAAACACATTCTTTCTTTAGCATTCTTATAGCAAGCAAACAATTTTATCAGTGTGGAATTCCTGAGATTTTTTTTGTTCTTTGCAAAAAGCATTTTTCTTTCAGTGGAGCTTTATACTGCTAATTTGATTAAATGGAAACCAGCTGAGCAAGCCACCTTCCTCTGAATGTATTGCCTTTCATTAGACTCCGATCTATTTTAATTGATTAAGCTTCTGTTGCTTTCACTGTAATGTTTGCAAATAATGTTCAGTGTCCTCTGAAGTCTATAGAGTGACTTAAGGTGCAGAGAACCAATCTGCATTAACTTTAAATTTACCATGATTGGCTTAACAGCTGAAATAATACTTTAAAATATTAAATATCATTCTTCCCGTATAGCATTTAACTATACCATTTAGAATACTTATGAACTGAATATATTTTCACCCTGTGGCACAAGTTATCCAGCCTTGTCATCATGTTGTTCATTCATTTGTTTGTTTGTTTTTACATTATGGCAGTGAATTTAGTAATAGTAACAGGTGGATTGACAACTCTGGATACTGGAATCTTTCCTTTATCCACAAAAGAGGTAAGTGATAACGTAAGCAGTACTGAAAGCTCCCCAGCCTTGTTCTGGAGAATCAAGGGGGAGTGTGTAGTTCGTTCTTGATGTATATTTAGTTAACTGCCATTACATTGTTGTGGTACTGCTTAAAGTTATCTATTAATATTTATCATTTTAACACACACACACATAAATTCAGTGTTGATACGCTGAGTTAAATTTACAAAAGTAAAAACAAAAATCTGAGCAGGATAAAAATCTTATCTTACTTCCCCAAAATAGTCGAAGTACTTGTTGGATCAGTTTCAAATGTAATGATATCTTTCAAATGTGTGCAGTGGGATCTAACTGTCTTCCCAAATTCTCAGACAAAACGTGGCACTATAAATTTTTTGAACATAAAACAGAGGGAAAGGGAAAACCTCCTTAGATGATACAGATTTTAAAATAAAATAAAGAAACAGTTGAGCAAGCTATATGTAAGAAACTGGCTTTGTGTCAATAAAAATATTGCTCTCTAATGGTTGGCCCATAGGAAGGATATGGACATAGGAATTTATGAATTACTGTAATACATCAGGCCAGGTCTAGCTAGTTTCATATTCTGTTACTGACAATGGCCATTACCAGATGCTTCAGAGGAAGGTGCAAGAAGGGGGGCCATTACCTTCAACTTCTCCCACCTCACCCCACAATAGGAGGTTGGATTAGTGGACCATGACTTACTACTATTAGCTGTTATGGGAGCTCGCCTTTATATTGAGTTATAGAGGCCTGCATTATTTCAACTGAAGAATGCAGATCTAGTTCTAGCTGTGTGTGTGAGGTAATGTATAATAATAACTGCGTCTATTGTCAGCAGCACATAAATTATTTACCTTATTGTTACAAAATGGATTGGTATGTGAAAGCATAACTATCAAATTAATTCTTTCTTATCTTTTCAAGGTCTAAATTTTATAGTCCTTGCTGGCATGAAAAATGTTAGAGGTGGGATCAGTACAATGTTACCTGTTTATGTGCAGTGCCTGTACAAATTTACCACAACACTGCAAAACAGGAGGGTATAAACCTTGTGAGATCAGAGGGAAGGTAATCAGGGCAGACGTTGGTGAAGGTATTGAAGGTCTACATGTGGGATGTCATTTGCCCTGAGTGGGGCTTTGATTGTTTGGTTAAGATTTGTACAGTACTTTCAGTGTTATCCAAATTGAAGTGAAAAGCTTTTTGGGGCTTTGCCTGTTGCAGTTATTCAAATTACAGTTTACTCCAGGCTGAAATTAATACCCAATCCTGCATCACTAATATTAATGAAAGCCTTGGCATTAACTTCAGCAGGAACAGGATTGGTGCCTTAATATTTGGGGGCTGAGCTTAAGACTACACTTTGGGTGCCAACATATAGTTGGACAAAATAGCTTGGTGAATGCTTCTGACCCTGATTCATGGACAAGGGGTTTGTGTATTGGAAAAGAATCGCTTTGTGTGTTCTGCATTGAGATCTAGATCTCAGCTACTGGGAACATTTGTTTTAAAATGCCTCATCAGTGAAATGTAGTTTAATTGCCAGAGCAGTAGCACATCAACATCACCAGGATACTTTTCCTTCTCTTCCCATATAAACAGCTTTGTACAATGTGAAGGGTTCAACTTTGCTGCCATGGTGGGAACTAAAGGAAAATAAAATATTATATAATGTGATTCCTGAGGAACACTAATCACAGTGGGAGGTAACACTTGAAATTGCCCTCTGAATTTCTTTGGAGCAATATTGAACCATTGCATAACGACGACTGCTTGGGTAAGGTGTCCCACACACTGATTCCAGAAGGAGAAGGGTAAATTGCGGTATGTGCATAGCATGCTGTTCAAACACCTTTATAAGTGAACTTAAAAGTTTTCATTTTCTAACTTAATTAAAAAATAAATTAAAATTGACAACATGCTGCTGCAGTGATGACAAAAACCACATGGCCAAGTAACAAAACACAACACTTAACTGTTTTAAAATGCTTAATGTACTGCCCTGTGCAGTGCAGAATACCTTATAAAGTTTTAAGTGAACTGTGAAAAGTTTACACAGTTATTTTCCAACTGCTCTCTAATTCAAATTCTGACCCAGGGTTAACCGTAACTGTGTTATAGGAGGCGCCCCGTCATGTATTTTTGTATAACAGGCTTTCTCAATTCAGGCTGGGAACAAGAAATTTAGCTTGTGTTTGTTCATACATAACAAAAAGACATTTCACCAAAACAAGCCCTACTCCAAAATTAAACCACAAAAATGGTTAAAGTTAAAGTAACTTTCAGAATGTTAATTAAACCACCACAAAAATCTATGATATTCATATATATATACAGCTGCATCTCCAAGGTGACAATCCTGATTTGACTGCTCAAAGCCAAATGCTTGTGATAGTTGCTAGAGCAGCAAACCTTGATCCTGCTTATACTTAATTTGAGTTTGTGGTTCATTACCAAACCCAAACTTTTGCCCAGGTTCATAGACTTTTCACTTTTATCCCTAGTCAGTATTCTTCCTTCTCTTCAGCACAAGCCATTGCCAAACCCTCTTAACTTTGTTGTCCATAACCCCCTGGATCTGACGTCTTTCGAAATCAAGAGGCCCTTTCCTCATGGAGTATCGGGGGTTACTGGGTGGCTACTCTGCCGCCAGTTCTTTACTTGGGAGGCCAGCAAGGTACTGCCTTTTGCATCAGACAAAGGTCTTCAGGAGGGAGAAAGAATCTAATTCACACACTTCACCTCCATACTGCTGTAGGAACAGAAGCACTCCTAATGCCAGAGCCACTCATATTTAAAATGGGGTACAACACCCATAACCCCTTGTATGAGATTGTGAACTCTTAGCAAATATGTTATAACAGGGTTATTTTATTACATATAGTTCTAGGTCACGCAGCACCTTGGTATGTGGTAGCTTTGTCCAAATTCCCAATATTATGGATAAAGACAGTAGAAGTGGAAGGTCCTCCTTGCTCCTGCTAGCCCTCCAGAAAACTCTACTGTATTGTTGGCAATGTGCCGTACCAAGGGGAAGGGTGTAAGAGCACCTGTAGAAGTTGAGACCCAGCACCAGAGAGGATTACAAGCCAACAGCAATGTTCATGCAACGATTATAGGGCCTATTTGCAAGATGGGAGATTTAGGTTTACTGAATCCAAAACATGAAGCAAACTCAAGTGCTAAAATTGCTGCAAAATTTGCAAACCCCACAAACTGATCCTTGAAGAGATGGGTTTGCAAGCACCACATTAAACAACACTTTACGTAAGTGACTATAGCTTATTACAAGATCTCAAAACAATGCATTTTCCTTCAGGTATATTTTTTCCTTCCTTTTCTCCAAACCCATGGTTATCCTTTCTTCCAGAAATATTGTCTATTTTGTGCTCTCTCTCTCTCTCTCTCTCTCTCTCTCCTGTTCAGAGTCCCTCCCTGTTCTCCTCCTTGCCTTTGCTCCATCTGAGACCCTACACATAAGAACCATGAAGACGTTAGTAGGTCTATATTTTGGCTCATTTCACAAACTAATTAAAGTTATACATCTTTGTTACATACCAAATCTACTAAACTTTTATTTCTTCTTATGTTCATTCCAGTCATTGTTCAGCCATACTCCGTTTCTGTGTCAACACCATTCATCTTGGGTTGAGGTTTGTTCAATGACATGTTCAGCCTGCTACTAGGATGACTTTCTTTAGTACCAGTAAAGCTAGTGTCAGGTAGGAGTACTGGTGCCACCCAAAATGTGAAAGGAGTGCATTAATGAAACAGATTGCTTTTTCACAGCGTTGGATCTGGGAGTAGATTTCAAACTAGGGAGGTCCTTCTAGTTTGTTTGAAATTCTGCCAGTTCCATTCTCCATGTCAGTGGAAAGAAGTAAAACATGTAAACCTGCTATTGCATATTATTTACTCACACATTCCAGAAAATAGTGAATTTCAGAATGGAGTTCTCGAGTGTTTTCAGAAAGGGAGGTAGGTAAGACTGAGACAGCTCTATTAAGAGTAGCTGATATATTTGGTACCCTTGGACATTGAGTATTGTTTCCTTTTTAGAGCTAAATTTCACTATATAGTAATGATTGCAGTTGTATTGATAGCTGCTAAGCTATCAATTAACAAGGCTTTTTCTCATTGTCCTCCACTGTAATTCATAGAGTCCCTGGAGTTTATACTAGAGCTTATGAACTACATTTTAATTAAAAAATATCTTTAACTTGGTACTTACCTTTAACTGGAGTACTCTGAATGTATTGCTGCCATAGATCCATACAACATGGCATGCAAATCTCAGAACCATTGGATCCACTTATCACTAGCTGGAGCCACTTGCTGCCACTCACAAACATCTCTTTCAGTATGGAAAACACAGTGCTTCCACAGAAGCAGCAATGGGGAAGTATGCTTGTGGATCTGAAAGCAATATTTTCAGAGACCTGTTAAGCAAGCTTTTTATCTCCCTCAGGAAATCAGATCTATAGATTCCAGCAGTAGTCCATCATAGGAAGGGGGTTTAGGAGTTTTAAGACAACTCTCTGAAAATGGGCTTCTGATCTAGCCTTAGCTTTTGAGGGTAATACTGGACAAAAGTTAATTTTGAAATCTATCTAGCCACGCTGCTAGTATCAGAGATTTGATGCAGGCAGGATAAGGAACCCCTGCCTGTAAGGGCACCCTCAGAAATTTTTCACAAGGTGCGCATAACTAAACCACTCTCTTTAACATAGCATGGAGTCTGTAATACACTTTTTAAAATCTTACTCTAGGCAAAATCCCCTTATGTACAACCCCCTGGAGCAAAGATGGCTATCACATCTACAGGAAAGATGAACTTTAAGGGAAGGCAAGAACAAGCCCAACCTCAAAAGTTCTCTGATGACTGGTACCACACAAGGATATGTAACCAGTAGAAGTCTTAAAAAAAATGGGGGCGGAGGGCATGGAAAGTTCTGACATTTCAAAAGTTGTTTCCATTTCATGGGCTTCAAATTGGAACTGCCTTTTTATATTTTCAAAATGTTTTAATTTTTTTTTGAAAATTGCAAAAATTTCAATTTTGACCAAAAACTGAAAAATGTTGAGAACACCAAAAGGTTTCAGTGCAAGATATCAGTTTTAAAAATAGGACTTGCTTTGCAATAAATAAATAAATAAATAAATAAAAAGTTTCCAACTCACCATTTCGACCATCTCTTGTAACCAAAGTATACCTGAAAACTCAAACGGAGAAAGGTTTTCACTGTTATAGTGAGCTTCCCTTCTGGAATGGATATGAAAGGCAATTTCTGTGTTTTTGAATCATATTGTAACTTTTAAGAACTGGATTCTTATTTCCATCAGCCATAATGTGCTGAAGACAAGTAAAAACAAATAGTTTTTTAATAGTAAAACAATTTAAAGGAAAAATACTACTTAATGAATGAAGATGAGGAACATATTCCTAAATTTTGGTATCTGATTATATCCCATCCTCCCGCCATGTGTTTTAGAGAGTGTTCGATGGTTTTGAGATCAGGTAACAAAATACTTAAAAAGCAACCAAATAAGAAACAGGGAATAGGATCTGCAGACCTGTTTAGAGCATCAGTCTCTTTCCTGAGAGGCGCACACAAGATAGGATACAACCATTTTTGTAGCTAACTATTTTTAGTGCTTTCAAAGGTTGTGTGGACTCCTGTGATGTGAGCCACTGTGTTACTACTCTCCCTTAGCAGGTATGAGCTTTGCTGCTGCTAAGCTATGTGTCAGTTCCTGATACAAAAACTTGTTTGCCTTGCTAGGAAACTCTTCTGCTGTCTGCCAGTCCAAACCTTGCCTTGCAGATAACAGTCAGTGAACCCCAGTTCCAGAGTTCCCCAGAGACGTCTTCCTGCAGTGTCCACTGGACACTCACAGAAGATATTAAGTTATCTGCCTCCAAAGATACATACCAGCCTGGTAGGTTAACTGAGGACTCACTCTCCATGATTAATACAGAGCACTGGGTGAGTTTTGTAATAAAATAGGAATAAGTTTATTAGCAAATAATGGAGATTTAAGTGATACTAAGCAAGAATAAAACAGACAGGTATGTTAACAAAGAAAACAGAACAAAACACTCTTTCTAGTGACTAAAACTTAATTTTAGCGAGTTACAGTTATTGCTTAAGTAGTTTTCTTACTTATATCAAGTTACCAGCATCTCTTGCCTTTCAGGTAAGAGGATCCAGCTTTCATAGGCTCAAAGGGTGCTGTGCCCTATGGTCTCCTCAGTGATGTATAACAAAAATGTCTCTTTGTCCCACTTATATTACCCAAAGTCTATTCTCTCTGTGTCAAGAGCCAGGAAGGCTTCCTGAGGTGCAGATTCTGTCCTCTGGCCTGACTGTTAACGAATTTTCTTCTCCACTTGTCTAGCTTGATGGCTTTTGTTTACCTTACATGTAAATGTACTTCTATTGTCCACTGCCTGTAACCAAGCTGGTGAGACATGTAAATACACATTCCTTTGTCTAAGGCAGGTTGGGTTTATGCTCTGCTGCCCAAACACATTTTAAAGACATATTTCCAGCACGCATCGGTAACTCATTGCATACAGTCTGTACATACATCAAGGAATGATTTTTGGGATGAGTGTGTCACTAGTTTACATATAATACCTTACATGACACCCTTGGAATATATGTTATGACAACAGTGTGTTGGACCAATAAGTGTATCAGGCATGAGGGGACCCTCTGCTAGTTGGCACTGAGTGGCTCCTGGGGTCATAACTCCAAAGATAGGATCAGTGCCGGCAACTCAGGGCCTGACTCAAAGCCTCTTGAATTCTGCTAGTCAGTCAATCAATTTACAATTGCTTTAACTGGTTCCTGTAACTGAAATCTATTGAAATCAATGGAGATTTTCCACAGATTTTACTGGGCTGTGGATCAGGCACTTAGTGAAGAGTACTTGAGAGTTTTCTATATGTCTTCCACTATACATGATACAGAAGGAGTTCTTAAAGCTATACTGACACTCCAAATATATTTAACTTTATTATAATTACATTCTTGATAAAACACAACTCCTTTTATCTTTCATCATATTTATCTGCACCAGGACTCCTGGCAGTGGATGTGGTTTGTAATGTATAGTTATAGCTTTTCCTCTATTTTAATAAAATTGGTTTCCCAGTGTTTCTTGCTTGGGAAATGAAATGAAGTGTTGTTTTTATTGTGGCTAGGAAGCTCTCCGTCTGTGCTGACTACTGATTTTCAAAGTCTACTTTCCTAACCCTGCATCTGATGCAGGAACTATTAATCTCTATAAGACTTGAGGAAGGTGGGGTAAGTTTTCAATTTTCCTCTCACCGCCAAGGAGAGGAGAAAAATGGTGAAAAGAAAATTGTTGCACTGAATCAAGAATTGAGTTCCATTCCAGTCCAAAAATCCTCCAAGCAATATTATGTCTGTCAGCATGCCCTGTGTGGGTGTGTGCATGAACACACAACTTAATGCAATTTATAAATACCTTTTCTAGCATAGAAGCTGATTGCAGTTCCATTTTCAAAGTGTTATTTTCACCACTTTAGAAATTAATTCACTACTTCCTGTCCTTGAAAGTTTTGAATTAAAAAAATCTTCAAAGCAAACTTGATCTCTAAAATATTCAGAGTGTTCATTATTTTAGGCAATGATCAAGTCATGTGGGGACTGTTTGTATTTAATCCTTTACTTTGAATTCTATGGTAACCATGTCTCTGAAATGAGCTCTTGCTATTTTTTAAAAGAGAAGCCCAATACAAGGCAGTGAGTAGCAGCAGTACCCATTAAACGTGGTTGAAATATGCCTCTTAAGGGATTTTAAATGAATGAAAAGCAGGTGCTTTGATTTTACTGTAGATTGGTGAGTTGATTAGCTTGGAAATTAAAGCAAGATAGGAACTAGACATTCTGAAAACCCAAATCATCTAAATTAGAAGAAGGGAAATACAAAAACTGTACAAAGCAAATTCATGATGAAAAAGGAGTTATTTCAGTTAATGTGAATACAAACAGTAACAAATCAGTGCTCATCTGCAGGGGTGAATGTATTGATTCTATTATAACTTAATAAAGTGTTTATGAATCTTATCTTCTCAGTGCATTATTATTGTGGAGGGTAATGGATAATAAGAACAGTGTTATCAGTACACCTTCCCCTTGAGAACAATTAGGTCCTCTCTACTGTGTGTCTGGCCACTACTCTTTTGTGGATCAGATGTCCCCTGTCTGTTTTTAAACCATTAATCTACAAACCCTCAGGGATTGATGGTTTATTTAAGAATTTAGGTTGGCAATTTCCCCTCAAGAATACATTTTGGTCAAATTTTCAGATACATACATAAATAATCATTCAATAATACATCATATAAAGTGAATTCTATGTTCAGAATCAATCTGGGCAATCCCTTTTTTGACTGTAACATCCAAAGGATCACTACAGGTAGATCCATTCAATATGGAACTTCCCAAATAAGGCATATGCATAGTAGTGAAGTTTTCCTTTTAGAAAAACCATGAATTCTACTAGCTAGTCAATCAATTTACAATGGCTTTAAGTGGCTCCTGTAATTCAGGCTGCATGCTAAAAAGTTGTACAATTATTTACTACTTTTGAAAATATCACAGTAAACCAAAGGAATCATATCCAGTCTGATCTTTACAACCAAATGCCCCGATGATCAATATAAGCCAGTGGCAATTACATCAGTATAAATGGATTAAGTGGGAACTGAGTTTTGTAAAGTACAATTAGATCCCTGTACCAGAATAATCATTACAAATGGTATTCATTAAATAATCAGTGAATCTAATGTATGAGCACTATAACAATATAAAGCCCAGTTAGTGTCAAAGTCTTTAAAATTATTAGATGCCTTTTATGGCATACAATGTGTTTATGAAGTCCTTTCCAAATTTCAGGATACAGAAACTTACTTTGAACTACCTGCATAGTAGACAGGTTTCAGAATAGCAGCCATGTTAGTCTGTATCTGCAAAAAGAAAAAGCAGACTTGTGGCACCTTAGAGACGAACAAATTTATTTGAGCATAAGCTTTCGTGAGCTACAGCTCACTTCATTGGATGAAGTGAGCTGTAGCTCACGAAAGCTTATGCTCAAATAAATTTGTTCGTCTCTAAGATGCCACAAGTCCTTCTTTTCTTTCTGCATAGTAGAGTAGCTTGTATGATGACAATAGGAGAAGTGTTAATATATAAGCTACCCATTATCACATCATTTAAATAAAGTATATTTCATACAATACAGAACATATGCAGTTAATTCTGGAACATGCTAATTATCCCAAAAGGCAGTGAGAATTAAAGGAGTTTACTGATAACAAGTCCATTTCCCACAGCTTGGACCATTAAACTAAACTGATGAGTGTCATGTCTGTTTATATATTTGCTTTCTGTGTTTGAGTTCACAATACTATTGCCTATTTAAATTAAAAATCCCAATCTTCTTTCAGATAGATTGTGACATGGACTACTGGTACAAACTTTCAGGAATTAAGAACCCCTTTACATTCCTGACTGTGCTACCTTGACCCAGACAAGAGGTATGCAGGTATGTCCCTGAAGAACAAGTTTTTGGGGATTGGATGGAAGAGTCCCAGGGAATGAGCAAGTCTAAGGTTCCACCCACTGACTGGTATGGGATCTTATAATTTGCTGCTGACCTAGGCCAGGGACAAATTATTCTGCAATGGAACCAGGGGGAAGCAGGGAGGGAATTATACCTCAGATGAGTGTCTGTGGATCACAATGCTTCCCAGAGCTACTATAGGAACAATTTAGCCTTTGAATTTCAAAACAATAATGAAAAACTTTCTATACATATTATGTTTTGTAAGATCTCCAACCCCTTTTTTGTAACAACTATAAAATATATCTTCATGATGTAACATGAGTCTTGCTTGTTTCAATCAACAGTCTCTCTATTATAGTTAGAATAACCGTGTCTAAACATTTATGAAGTATTATTATTTATATAGAAACTAATTTATGATGGATGCATAAGAGAACAAATACAACATAATCCTTGCTCCTAGGAGATTATAATCTCACATTCAATGTGATTCAATGAAAGAGAAAGAGATTGAGATTGTGTAGTAGTAGGAGAGGAAGAAAAGCGGGCGAGGGGGTGAAATGAGTAAGAGAGATTTATTATATTCATATGGTGAAGTTACCACTGTTTCTCCTTTTATGTCTTCCTTCTCTCCTTCATTTACTTTCTCTCTTCTATTATGTTGTGGTGAAGAGGAAAAAGTCAGTGTCTGTGCACCTTACAGAAGCTTTGAATCATTAGGAGGGATTTGACTAAGGAGGGAACCTGGCCTGCTGGGGTCGCGAAATTGTTCCAAAAATGGAAGAAGTTAGGAAGATGTGAAATGAAGAACATGAAGGGGGCACTGGGAATGGCATCACTGGTCTTGAGCAAAAAGGGACAGCATGATGGGCATGATTAGATGAGAGATTCAAGATACAGGTTGGTGTTATTCAGAGTCTTGAAGGTGCAAGTACAAGTTTGAGTAGAACTTGTGTAGAATATGTGTCAGATCCAGGGAGTTTACATATCAGGTCATCTTCCCCAAAACTATTACCATACGATCACATAGTCAAAAGAATCAAACTTCCAATTAAAATAGAGCAATTGAAAGCAGCGCACTACTAAAGGCTGTCTGCTTGCCATCTTGGATTCCCACTTTATTCTGCCATCGACATTTATTCTGTTAATGTCTATCATTTTGTGTAACATTTTAAAAATGTTGTCTTTGTCCTTTTTAAAAATAAAAGGTTACACCTTTTTGATAAATGGATGGGGGAGAGGGGAATGGGTATGATATAAATCTAAAGCTTTTATTGTAAACGGGAAGCAACACTTCATCACTTTGATGACTAGATGTTATATTGTGCTGTTCATGCAACAGTTCAGACAGCATTTGTTTAAAGTCTGATAGATAACTCTTTTTTTACTCTCTGCTCATAGTTACAATGATGTATTAGGTTTTCCTTGGCACACACAGAGACTTCAGGAGTCCAGTTATATTTTTTTTCTAAGTGTCATTTACAAAATAGAGTAAACAAAAGCTTATCTATTATCTCTAGAATAGTCTCTGAATATACATGACTCTGCATGGTTTTGTAGGATGTGTCTCCTAAAAGTGCATCAGTCCCCAGAAAAGAATTGTCTGGGGTCAAACAGGTGCTGACCCAAGAAGAGGGTGATCCAAGAAGGGGGCAGTGCAGAGTCATACCATCCCAGTAGGAGCATTGGGAGAGGTTAAGCTGTGGGAGAAATAATTCCCTGAGCTTCCCAGCATGTGCCCTGGCGATACGATTCACTAAGGCTATGTCTACACCCAAGACCTTACAGCGGCACAGCTGTACCGTTGCAGCTGCACTGCTGTAAGATCTCCCATGTAGCCGCTTTATGCTGATCATAGAATATCAGGGTTGGAAGGGACCTCAGGAGGTCATCTAGTCCAACCCCCTGCTCAAAGCAGGACCGATCCCCAACTAAGTCATCCCAGCCATGGCTTTGTCAAGCCTGACCTTAAAAACCTCTAAGGAAGGAGATTCTACCACCTCCCTAGGTATCCCATTCCAGTGCTTCACCACCCTCCTAGTGAAAAAGTTTTTTCTAATATCCAACCAAAACCTCCCCCACTTCAACTTGAGACCATTACTCCTTGTTCTGTCATCTGCTACCACTGAGAACAGTCTAGATCCATCCTCTTTGGAACCCCCTTTCAGGTAGTTGAAAGCAGCTATCAAATCCCCCCTCATTCTTCTCTTCTGCAGACTAAACAATTCCAGTTCCCTCAGCCTCTCCTCGTAAGTCATGTGCTCTAGCCCCCTATTCATTTTTGTTGCCCTCCTCTGGACTCTTTACAAGAAGTCTGTGGAAAAATTGGAGTGAAAAACTGTGAAAAACTGGACACAGTACTCCAGATGAGGCCTCACCAATGCCGAATAGAGGGGAATGATCACGTCCCTCGATCTGCTGGCAATGCTCCTACTTATACAGTCCAAAATGCCTGTTAGCCTTCTTGGCAACAAGGGCACACTGCTGACTCATATGCAGCTTCTCGTTCACCGTAACCCCTAAGTCCTTTTCTGCAGAACTGCTGCCTAGCCATTCGGTCCCTAGTCTGTAGCGGTGCATGGGATTCTTCCGTCCTAAGTGCAGGACTCTGCACTTGTCCTTGTTGAACCTCATCAGATTTCTTTTGGCCCAGTCCTCTAATTTGTCTAGGTCCCTCTGTATCCTATCCCTAACCTCCAGCGTATCTACTCCTCCTTCCAGTTTAGTGCCAGTTTAGAGAGCTCTCCCATCGACAAAATTAAACCACCCCAATGAGTTGTGGTAGCGATGTTGGTGGGAGAAGCTCTCACACTATCACTTATGCTGGTGAAACTTTTGTCACTCAGGGAAACGTTTTTTCACACCCCTGACAGACATAAGTTTTGCTGATATAAATGGTAGTTTAGACATGGCCTAAGATGCACTCCCACCTTGTACCTCCAGTGCACCCAACCTACTCTACACCACCCTGGCATCCAGCTATTGGGCATCCAGCTGTTTAGAAATAGAGTGGAAACTGTGACTCTGGGAGACCAGGTGCCAGCTCATGTCAGGGCCCAAGGCCTCACCTGAACACTGAGAAATGCTCAGCTAGAAACCAGTCTGGCTCGCCTACGTGTTAGTATTGTTAGATTTATAAAAATGTGTTTAGACTTTATTAAATGCTTGTTGCATTGGTCAATCTCACTTATAATATTAGTATCCCACGTTATAAGATAATACTTAAATGTTTGCTCTGTAACTGTAAAAATGTCTGTTCTGAAACTGGAATCTACCAGTCAGAAGAGAAGAATTACCAAGTGTGAAATACTTGTTTGCCACAAGGGGTGTTATCTCCTGCCCAACAACAGAAGGCCCATAGATACAAGGCAACCTTTGTGGAATATCAGAGGACAAAAGACTTTGATTGCTCCCCCCACACCAGCGAAGATGGGCTATGTAGGTGGACTTGTCCCATCAACTTGAACTCTGGGGAAAGGGAAGAAAAATCCCTGACAAGAAAAAACTGGATCTCTCTATGCTGCTTGGACTTTGCGAGGGCAAGATTTTGAAACATAAGCAAGGGATACTCAGCTACTTAGCTGGGGCTAGCTCTAAAAAACATCTAAAAGCAGCTTGTATTACATTTTGAAACCTAAGACTGTGGCTCATTTGTGAGTGTATGTTTACCTGGTTTAACCTTGTGAATAACTCTTATTTCTTTTTCTTAGTTAATAAATCTTTAATTCATTTATTATAGGATTGGCTACAAGTGTTGTCTTTGGTGTAAGATCTAAAATGCAATGACATGGGGTAAGTGACTGGTCTGTTGGGACTTAGAGTAATTTGAATACTGTTGTGATTTTTGGTGTGAGAGACTATCTATTATAAAGACAAGCTTGCCTAGGTGGCAAGATAGACCAGAGTACCCAAGGGCACTGACTGTGACTCCATTTTAAGGCTGTTATATTTTCTCAGGAGTTCATACTTGGTGCTTGGTTGGTGAAATCTAAGTTCAAAACTCACAACCAGTTTGGGGTTTGTGCCCTGCTTCTTAACAGTCTGCTCTGAGGCTGGTACTATGCTCTTGAACCATTGCATACAGCTTGACAGAAGCAAACCACTATCTCAAAACTCACCCCAAATTCTGTGAAGTTAGGTTCCAGATCCAAACTCTGTGGCTTGGGGCCAGGTCCCTCTGGCGTGACACAGCCCAATGGTAGCTAGTGGCTACTGAGTACATCTGAGTTACAAATAAGCACTATTTGGGTGAGAGGGGGGTGAAGGTTAATTTCAATATTGTTTTGTGAGGTAGCAGTGCTAGATTACGTAATTTGAATTTTTTTATTCTGCAAAATTTATGCTAATTAATGGTCCCTGCTCTATATGTGGTATGGAAAAATGTATTAATAAATTAAGCTTGTATAATTCAGGGGCCAGAAATGGCTTGGGGTTGGTTGTTCATAATGTGGCTTTGTTGTAGAAGAATTCTGGTCCCCTTGCCAATGCCTCAGAACCAGTCCTAGAAGGTGTCCAGTAAGGGTTGGTGCAAAGCAAGAAATCATGACATAAAAGCAATGCATTACTTTATCCCTCACCCCCCTTTATTTTATTGTGAGAGACTTATAGGATAGTTTAGTCTTATAAACACCCCACCTCCCAGATTAAAACAATAAACAATAAAACAATAAATGCCACTTACATTACTTAATGTAATGTAACATAAGATCACAAACTGTGAGGTTTTTAAAATAGCAATAAAGCTCTTTTTTTTAAGGAATCAGTGTATAAACTGAATGAATAAGGGTATTGTTTTAATTGTCACTCTTAGATAATATATCAAACTTTGGCAGAGTCACATAGACATCATCACTCTCAACATTTGCCTTTCCTTTCACACGTCAATACAAAACATTCATACTTCATGAGGTTTCCTGCTCTGCAGAAATCATAAACCCCACTTTTTATTCATTATTTAAATTTACATTCACTGCTTGTATGTGCCCAGCACAGCACCCAGGAATTTGCTGCACATGTAAAAGAAATTTGAAAATTAATAACATCTCCTCTGCAGCATAAATCCCAATAAATGTAATGGAAAGAACAAGAAAGCCAAGGTCTGTTTATTCAGAGGTCTGTGTTTCTCAGAATAAAAAAGATGTAAAATACTAACAAAACCAGGACCATTCTAGCACTGATGTTCTTTATTTCAAAGGCTGTCCTAAGCCTTAAGTTTTACATGCAGAAAAAAAAATGTTTCAGTCTTGTATTTTTTTTCCAGGAAAGACTTTGGCTAATACTAGATTGATATTTGTGCTAAAATGAGAAAAGAATTTCAGCCATTCTAACTGGACAAGAGACCCAAATTAGCTGTCAAAATTGTGTGTTTGGCTATGTGTCTTTCTTGCTCTGCTATAATTCACAGAAGTTGGGATTCCATGAAATTCGTTCAAAATAAGAAAACATGTACTGTGAATCCACAGATAGGAGGTACATCTTAATCTAGCCCTTATTGTTTGATTCATGTATTTTTTGGGAGGGTTTGATTAGAGATTGATGTTAGTCTAGATTTTGTATGTTAAAGATTATAAAGCACTACTCCTGCTCACATTAAAATCAATGGGAGCTTGGCCTTTGACTCTACTGAGACAAGGATGGGCCTTGGGTATGTCTACACTGCAATTTGAGGTGTGATAGCAGCTACGATAGCACAGCTAAAGATAGCAGTGTAGATACAGCAGCACACTTTTGCTGAGGAATCTGGATTTAGTCTTGTGTTGCTGGGACATGCTGAAGCCCATGCTGTCACATCTTCACTGCTATTTTTAACTGCTATTTTTGTGCTAGTTAGATTAAAGCTAGCATGGGTATGCCAACACAAACTGCAGTCTCACTTCCCATTTCAGTGTAGACATACCCATCATAGAACTACTTAAGAGAGGTAGGTAGATAGATATTTGGTCCAGCAGTTAGGACAGTAGCCTGGGACTACAGAGTTTTTGTGAGTCACATAGTCTCTCTTTGCTTCAATTCCCTATCTGTAAAATAGAGATAACAGTACTTCTATATCTCATAGGGATGTTATGAGAATGAAACTTTCAATGTTGTAAGGTGCACATATATTATGTTTAAGGTTGTGTACTCACCACCTATAGTGCCCCCTTGTGTCAGGGTGCCATGGTGCAAAAGGGTGCCATCTTCAGAACCTCCGGCTGGCCATCTGCTCTGACCAGTTCTTCTCTGACTTGGCCCTATGGCTAAGTCACTGACGTATGTCTACATAGCAAAGAAAAACCTGTGGCTGGTCCATGCCAGCTCACTTGGGCTCATGGGCCTCGGGCTGCAGGGCTGTTTCATTGCTATGTAGACTTCTGAGCTCAGGCTAGAGCCCAGGCTCTAGGACCATGTGAGGTGGGATGGTCCCAGAGCTTCGGGTAATAATGTTGCAACAGAAAGGAACAAAAACCTCTTCTATTCTTCCCAGAATCAATTATCTTCATGCTCTTCAGTCCACTCCCAGGCTCTGCAGAGTTCCTCCTTTCTCTGGCATAGACAGCTGCCTCCCAGGGCCTTCTCCCTGGAGGCCCAGCCCCTTCTGGACCACTGACTGTCAGATCTTCTTCTCTGGAACCTCTCTTCTTCCATGTTTGCTTTAGGAGTCTCCTCCTCAGCTGCCTTCTCTTTTCAGGGGCAGTCTCAGGGGACAAGCTCCATCCTACAGGCCCCTCTATTGTTTCTTTCCCCTTTAGTTGGAGCCTCTTCCATAACACAGTTTCCCTAGCCTTGCCTTCTTCTGGGGCTTAACTCATTTTTCAAAGCCCTGACCCAGTCCTGCCCTTCCCTGTTATCCTGTGCCCAGGGGCGTTTCCTTTATCTGCAGCTCAGATTTTCTTCCCAGCCTTCTCCTAGTCTGGCTAGGATCCTTTCTGTCTCCCTTGGCTTCCTCCTCACCTCCTCTCTATTCCCAGAGAGTGACTGCAGACTCTGTCCCTGCAGCACCTTTCTGCGCTAAACTTCCTCTTGTTATACAAACCAGCCTGCTGCTGCCAGGCTGGGCTTCATGATCAGTTAAGCCTGGCTCCCCATCCGGGTGCAGCCTGGTATGTTAAATATCATCTCAGGACCACCTTAGCCCACTCAGGACTTGCGTGGGTTACACCCCACATAAACTATGGTAATAGTGACCATATAAGTACCTATGGTAGATAACCATTATGATAGTTAAACCTCAATGGTTGAACATGAAAAAGTTTGGTTTGGATAAACAGCTAAATCTGAACTCTTGAGCAGCGCTTGCTGCAATTGTTTAAAAAATTAGGCTGATATCTGACATTTAGGATAGTTCCTATTTCTGATTGTCCCATAAATACTTTGAGAATAGCTTACCTCATTGCATTTTAGCATTTCCATTTCCTAGCCTGGCTGGAATACAGAAGGACAGAGACACAGAAAAACAAACCATGATGGGAAAAAGAAACCAAATGTCAGGAAAAATGTATTTGAGGGTTTGCTTTAAGTTGAGGCAAATGTTTAAGAGTGGGAGGAAGGTTCATTGTATGCTATATTGTGCTTAGCCATGACATAGTCACATAGGGGATCAAGCACTGCTTCACTTTGTGACTTTGACAAGACAGCATGAATCTTTGCTGTGGGTGTGAGTATGAGAACAAAAGCTGTGTGCCCAATGCTGCTCCCCATATCCCTAAGCTGGGGGTGGGGGAATGGACAGTGAGTGGGTAGAACTGGAGCCATAGCTGGGTGTGAGACAGGGGCAGCGTATGTACCTCTAAAAAGGTGAAACATAATACTTCTCCTTCCCAGCATAATAGGGAGATTTGGGAGGCACAGTGCTTTCCTGAAGAACAATGGTTCCCAGAGCTCATCCTGGTATGGCACAGCTATGTGCTGTTCCTTATCCAAGGCTGTTATTAAATCCCACAATCTAATCACATATGAAGAGACAGCATAGTCCAGTGGAGATGGCAGTAGATTGGGAGTCTGGAGACTCCATTCTAGTCCCTTCTCTGTCATTGATTTTGTTGTGTAAACTTGGACAAGTGGTGTCACCCTCTGTTCCTCAGTTTCTCCACTTCTAAGACGAGAAGAGTAATGCTTTGAGAAGCACTGGGAGATCTCTGTGTGTAAGCAGCAAAGATTACTTTATTTTATATAAGTGCTGCCATGACTAAGACTGGAAGCAACAAAAGCTGAGGTTTCACCCCATTTTTCAAGCTTCCATGATTACCACGCTAGCCTTTCATAGTTTTTTGTTATATCTGTTAATACAGTATAGATAAATCTTCTGTAAAAGGAGTCTTTGTGCTGGTATATCTGATAAATATTTGTAGAAAAAGGTTATGTGGATTTTCTGAGGCATGGTATCATGAACCGTTGGAGATAAATCCCACAAAATTATGGTTTGGTATGAAAAGTTCAGTCATCCGTTTGAAAGAAAAGGCAATACAAATAGAGTACAGTGTGTCAGTCTTGACTGAATCCTTCTGGCTTGCATTGGTTTATTTCACTTTTTAATCATCATCTAAAGATAGTTTTCTAAAATATTCAGTATCCTAAAGGAACGAATCAAGAGAAACCTGCAATACAAAGATTAATAAAAAGCGCATTTTATCTGACACTGAATTTCAATCTGGATTGAGTATTTATGGCCAAATTATAAACCTCTGAAAATAAGGTTGATGTTGGAAGTATCAGCACAGCCCTAAAGCTAATGTGCCTCTAAAATGAGTTCTGCAAAGATATTCATTTCATACAATCCCATATGATTGTGTATTTGTAACAATAAAGGGTTACTTATTTTCAGCATAACCACCACATAATCATAGAAATAGAACTATATGAGGGTTTTTTTAAAAGAGAGAGAATTACAAATCCTGTCTATCAAAGGTGCTGCATAATACATTTAATGGTAATACTGTGATGTATTTAGTTCCTTTTCTTAGTGCCTAAGCATTTGGGAAAACAGGGCAGCCTTGGCTGATTCCAGATTTTCTTTTTCTTCCTCGGAGACCGATATTCGTTTTGTTTCAGATGAGAATGTGCAATCAAAATGTAAAAAAACCCCACCAAAACCTCATTTCCTCCACTCTTCCACCATTAATATGGTCATCAGAATCTAAACTACCAATTGATTTATGGATTTAGAAAAAATAGACATGGATTTTTCCACAAAACAAAATCATCCATATTAAATGAGATTTGATAGAATAATAGGAAAATGGTATGTTCTGTTTTCCAGTGATTTAACAATGAACTTTGCAGTTTATGGATAGATTTTTTTTATAAAGTAATTAAAAAGAAAACTTACCTGAAGAAGATGTTCTTATGGCACTGAAGCAAGATTTTCTTAGTCTAAAATATTATAATATATGCATGCAACATTGAGTCTCCCAACCATACTGTGAGACCCACTAGTTAACACTGAGGACTGAGGGTTGTGATTCAGCTTTTTGTATCTCCCCTTCAGACTTGTATGTTATATGGTCTGTCTATATGGGTGACCTTGAGTAACCAATTGTCCACACAGGTGAGAGATTTTGAAAGATTACAGAGCTTAAAAAAAAAAAGAATCATGTGCAGTAACAGAAACAGCAACAGCCTGGAAAAAGATTTTTTTTAATAGTATCAAGCCATAGGCTATTTCTGTTAGCCCCTAAATGCAAGGCCTCACTCTCTTCAGACTCGTATCTTATGGAGTCATTTTACACTTAATTCAGAATGGATGTAAAATATGTTCAGCTCAGAATGGTAGTGTGATGGGGGGAGTAGACCCCACACTGATGAAGAAGGTGCCACGCAGGCTTTGGGAGTAGGGCTAGCCCCACCCCTCCTGACGTGTCAGTCATATATTGTAGGAAGGATGCCTTTAAAAGGGAGGAAACCGCAGTTAGTTAGGGAAGGAGTGTGTGAAGCAGGAGACTGCTGCAAGGACTCCTAGAGGCACAGAGGGAATTTCCAGCCAGGAGACCTTCACCCTGAGATAGCTGTGAACTCCCAGGGTAAGCCAGAAAGTCCTAAAAAGGCCTACAAGGGGTCTTTGCAAGTTGTAAGGAGCTGGGGCCTGTGCTGGAGACACCCAGTGCCAGTAACTTATGTGGTCAGGTTCCCTCATCTAGGTGAGAAACCTCAGGGGACTCTTTTACAGGTAGCATTTTATGTTCCCTTTGTACAGGTATAAATGACTACATGAAGTAAAGGCACTAGAAAATCAGGTCCTTGAGGTCTGATCTAAAGCCCACTGAAATCAATTGGAGTCTTTTCATTTCTTTCAGTGGGTATTGGGTCACATCTTCAGCACACAAGCAACTTCACCCAGTAAAATATAAATAGAAAGGAAGGCTGTTCTGCAAGGATACATGAGCAACTCATAAGTAAGAAATTAAATACTCTCAGTCTACCAAGTGGGAAAATTTTGCCTAATAAAGGAGACTCTGAACTTAATCTCAGTTTAAACTGCATTGTGAGTATGGTTTAGGATGGGGTGGGCAAACTTTTTGGCCCGAGAGCCACATCTGGGTAGGGAAATTACATGTGGGGCCATGAATGTAGGGCTGGGGCAAGGGGTTGGGGTGTGGGAGAGGGTGTGGGGGGGTGTGGTGTGCAGAAAGGGACTCAGGGCAAGGGGATGGGGCAGAGGAGGGGTGTGGGTTGTACGAGGGGGTTCAGGGAAGGGGTTTGGGGTGCAGAAGAGGTGTGGGGTACAGCAGGGGGCTCAAGGCAGGGGGTTGGGGTGCAGGGTGCGGTGGGGTGTCGGGGGCAGGCAGGGGGCTCAGGGCAGGGAGTTGAGGGGCAGGAGGGGTTTGGGCTCCGGCCTGGCACCGCTTACCTGGAGCAGTTCTGGGGTGACAGTGACATGCACCCGGGCCAGGGCAGGCTCCCTGCCTGCCCTGGCTCTGACCCTGCGCCGCTCCGGGAAGCAGGCGGCACCAAGGGGGGAGCAGAGGGTTCTGTGCGCTGCCCTGGCCTGTGGATACCTCCCACAAAGCTCCCATTGGCCACGGTTCCCCGTTCCTGGCCAATGGGAGCTTCGGGGGAGGTACCCACAGCAAGGGCAGTGCGCAGAGCCTCTGCCCTCCCTCCCCCAGGGGCCGCAGGGACGTGGTGTCAGCCGCTTCTGGGAGCAGCACGGGGCCCGCAGTGCCACGGGGATGGCAATGCCGTGGGCCAGATCCAAAGCCCTGAGGGGCTGGATCCGGCTCACGGGCCATAGTTTGCCCACCCCTGGTTTAGGAGGTAAGGAGACATTTACCCCTTGCCAATGGAAGGTCCAGACTAGGATTCTTGTTGTAAAGCCTGAGAGAATTTTGCATGGCTCCCCCTAGGAGGGGAAAAAGTTATTCTTTCATGTTTGATAATTAAATCTGCAGCGAACATTAAAATTGAAGAATTTATTATTTTGTAATATCTACTGTGTATAGCCTATTTTGCAATAAGGGCAGATTGGCAAGCTTCCATACTTAATATTTAAACTTGAGCACCAGCTGTCCTTTCTGTGAACAAATGGCTGAAAACTGACGAGCTTTTAAAGAGCTTTTCTCCTGTGTTCACAACTCTGGCAAATAGTTCTTCACTGCAGTCTTACTTAGATTTATTCTTGCAATTTACGAAAATGAGGGATCTGGATTCTGATTTCTCTTTTACATGATGTAATTTCATTGACTCTGGTAGATTTACAATGATGTATTTGAAACCAGAACCAGGTCAAGGTTTTTCAATGTTCAAATTGGATTATTTGTTAACCATATCAATGGTGCAGTAACAACCTTTGGACCATGATACGCTGTTATTGGAACACACAGCTTCGTTCCATCTCTTAGACTAAACAGATGACATCAGTGGAAAAAAATAAGAGGAAGGCTAGGGGATTGTCAATCACCTACAGAGCCTTTCATCTGTAGATAGTTTGTGGGATAACAGTGAGCAAAAGTCATTATGAAGTGATAATTGATGACTGTGAATCCTGTTGGCTGTTCATTCGCCATACCAATTGGCAACTTTCCTCATAGCAAAACCAAGCATTGCTACAACTGGTATGAGTTGGCACCCTGGCCAAGTCTCAGTAGGGAAGCAGAAATGGAAATGAAGTCTGAACTACACTATCAAACCTACAGATGGCTTCCTCTCTTATATTAAAAAGAAAAGGAGTACTTGTGGCACCTTAGAGACTAACAAATTTATTAGAGCATAAGCTTTCGTGAGCTACAGCTCACTTCATCGGATGCATTTGGTGGAAAAAACAGAGGAGAGATTTATATACACACACACAGAGAACATGAAACAATGGGTTTATCATACACACTGTAAGGAGAGTGATCACTTAAGATAAGCCATCACCAGCAGCAGTGGGGGGAAAGGAGGAAAACCTTTCATGGTGACAAGCAAGGTAGGCTAATTCCAGCAGTTAACAAGAATATCAGAGGAACAGCGGGGGGTGGGGTGGGAGGGAGAAATACCATGGGGAAATAGTTTTACTTTGTGTAATGACTCATCCATTCCCAGTCTCTATTCAAGCCTAAGTTAATTGGATCCAGTTTGCAAATTAATTCCAATTCAGCAGTCTCTCGTTGGAGTCTGTTTTTGAAGCTTTTTTGTTGAAGTATAGCCACTCTTAGGTCTGTGATCGAGTGACCAGAGAGATTGAAGTGTTCTCCAACTGGTTTTTGAATGTTATAATTCTTGACGTCTGATTTGTGTCCATTCATTCTTTTACGTAGAGACTGTCCAGTTTGGCCAATGTACATGGCAGAGGGGCATTGCTGGCACATGATGGCATATATCACATTGGTAGATGCGCAGGTGAACGAGCCTCTGATAGTGTGGCTGATGTGATTAGGCCCTATGATGGTATCCCCTGAATAGATATGTGGACAGAGTTGGCAACGGGCTTTGTTGCAAGGATAGGTTCCTGGGTTAGTGGTTTTATTGTGTGGTGTGTGGTTGCTGGTGAGTATTTGCTTCAGATTGGGGGGCTGTCTGTAAGCAAGGACTGGTCTGTCTCCCAAGATCTGTGAGAGTGATGGCTCGTCCTTCAGGATAGGTTTCTTATATTAGGTTATGACATATAGACTTGGTTTGGGTTACATTTAGCAGAAAGTTTAAAAAAAAATTCCTGGGAGCTGAAGATGAACTTCAGCCCAACAGTAATGTACTGAGATAAACTTGTCCTGCAATACTATTTATTAATGACAGTTAACATATTTTGTTTGTAAAGGAAGCCTATAAGTATCTCTGTTGTAATGTTTGTATGTAGAGAAAATATCTTGAACATTTTCTGGCTGAGACCCAAAATTTAGTCACAATTCCTGTACTACTGTGACTATTAATGAATAAATAGTATTTTGTTTGCCCATACAAAAGTGTCACCCACTCTGTGTGTGAATGGACAAGTAGGGATTCTCAAAAGCTGAGTGATTGGATAAAAATATGGGCCCTGGTTATGATCTCATACTATTTATACATTAGTGTAAATTCATGGAATTCACTGGTATTATTCCTTTTTTACACCAGTGTAAGTGAGAGGAGAATCGAGGCTTGACAGAGCTAGATTACAGGTAATAATTGTAATCAAGTTATTACTTTTTGCATTTATCCTGTTGCTTCCCACCTGTAAGCGGGGGGAGAGGGAATAAATATAAATAAATAAATACAAATAAATATATCTATTTTAATTTCTGTGAGATTGATTTGTAAAGTGAGTGAGTGGGTTTATCTATGGGTCATATCTGCCTGTTCTCTGCATGGTGTGGTGTTGCACAGATTGTGGTGGCTGGGGATGTTATTGGGGAAGAAATTATGGTGAGGAAAAATTTCCACCTAAATCTTCATCTGGGGTTCTTTGTACTGCAAGATATATAATACATAATATAGCACATCACTCATTTCCCCTACAGTCCTGTACACTACCTAACCATCTCTTTTTTCTTATGTACTTACATTTCCTTTGATCCTTTAGTTGAAACATAAACATCCCAGTGTTAGAGCAATAGTATAGTTAGACTACAATTTTGGATTATTTAAAATGGATCTGTAGAGTGAGCCCTTCTTTTGTATTTTATTGAAAGTGAGAGACTAGATTATCAAATGTTTTTCTAAAGCACTTTTGGAAGAAGGTTAAAGTTGTCAAAGGCAGCACACTGCAGTTTATGAATCTGGAAATTCTTTGAACTGTTATAGTGTAGATGACATTTTGAAGGTCATGCTGCCGATAAGATGTTGTTTTCCCTACACTTGTCTGATCCTGGTTTGCAGAGTTTCAAAACTACACATTAATTTAAAAAAAAAAAGCAAGCTAATCCCTTCCTCATAGTCACCCCCCACCCTCAAATGCCTGTCTCAAGACAATGGTAATGAAGGATGGGGATTTTGTGTTTTGATGCAGAATCCCCATGGTATTCCTTTGAACTGTTGAGACACTGCTGCTTACACTGTCTTTTTTGTTTATACTAGATTAGCACAAACTTTGTTTCTCCATGTAACTGCACGTTCAAAGCAAAACATAAAATTGTGTAGTTCTAAAAGACTCATTAATTTTCTTTGTACTCAAATGCAGCAACATTAAAAATTGTAATATGCAGATTTCAAATGCAAACTCATTCTAGTTTTACTGCTATTTACTTCAAAGGGTTACTGGAAAGGATGTGGAAGAGAATTACATTCTTGTGTTGAAAAATTAATACATCACTGACACTGACCCATTTTCTGGTTTCTCTGCTTTATGAATTTTTTACAATTTTTCTATTTGTAACGCAGACATAGTTGCTGGAACTAGGGGTGCTGGGAGTGCTGCTGCACCCACAGGCTTGAAGTGATTTACATTATGTAAAAGGTTTACAGTTTGGTTCAATTGCTCTCAGCACCCCCACTATAAAAATTGTTCCAGCACCCCACAGAAATCCTGGCAGAAGTTGAACCATGTCTTGGCCATTGAAAGATTAAAGAGCAAACCCTGTTCCTTTTGAGGATTGATATTATATCAAATAAAGAAGTATGGAAGTTTTAATGGTCTCAACTGCACTGATGCCTATATTGCTAACTGAATACTTGTATTACGGACAAGCGTGCAGTATATTAACAGGCAATGGGTGCGATCCTGCAAACGTTTGCTCAGTTGAGTAGTCCCACTGAACAGCCCCGTTAGCTCAATTGAGTTAGGTTAAAATGACTCAGTGCTTATAAAGATGCAGGTTAGTACATTGGAAGCAGAGACAGCTACAACATGGTAAGTGAACAGCTTTTAACAGGCTAGCCTGCATCTTAACAAGCATTAAGAGGGCTTCTCCACTCAAAGGTATTGTGATTGCAATATCTGCTAACTCTCTGCTATCAACACAGGAACCGCCATCCAGAAACTCTGCTTTAGGTCCCAGGGCTTGCCAGCGCAGCCCAGAAAATAGTTAGGCCTGATTGATGTGCAGATGGGGCAACATGTGGAAGATACACTTAAGTACATGTATGTCCTGGGAAGTCTCCAATGTCTGGGCTTACGTAGACCCTCTTCAGAATTTAAAGCTACCCTTCTCTAGTGGAACCCTGGCAAAAGCCGGTAATGTAGAAGGCCAGATGGGTGAATGGCCTCGCTGACTGAACGTCCCCAAGCTGATACAAAGAGATGCACATGGAGATGCTCCGTGTTAGAGTTAGTTAATTGAACATAATACTACTTACAATAAGTATCTCTGCTGTCCCTCACCCTTTTCCACACTGTGGCAGACTGAGACCCACAAAACATGACTGTATGGTGTATATAAAGGGTACAGACAGCCCTATGTGCTGTCCTGACCCCATGTATCATAACTATACTGTTTTCCCCATCCTACCAGGCCAACCACACCACAGATAATGGGTGGGTTGTGGAGGAGGGTAATACCAGGATTTGCACCTGTTATTTGCCAAGAACATCTAAACATTTAATCAGGCAGAGCATTATGTGAAGTAATTATTTGACTGTTCTATTATAACTTTCTGGTGGGTTAAATAAACAAATACTCTACCAAATACAGAATGAACTATAAAGAATTCTGCTTCACTGAGTTATTGCTAAGTGGGAATGTTTAATGTTAGCTTGTAAAACTCATCAGTCATTTTTGGAAAGGTGTTTTTGATCTATTGAAATTGATTAGATTATTTTGACAGCTTTACCTTTACTTGGAGATTCTTGCAGTTGCTTTTCTGTGACAATCAATCTCTACTATGAAAGACAGGGGAAAAAATACAGCATGCCAATAAGAATTTGAACAACAATGAAACATACTGTATTAGTCTGCTAGGCTCTCCACAGTCAATACCATCTGAAGAGATGCTTACTTCACCGCAAAATCAGTAGCTCTGAATATGTGACCTCTATTTGATTTAGCAGGCTAAAAACTACAATGAAATTAAGAAAGCCAAGACATTAAAATTGTCAATATTACTACACACTCCACTTTAACATCTGGATTCATGGAGAAATTATCAGTGTGATTTCCAACTTAACAAAGGAATTTCAGATATGTACAGTACCATACCACATGTACTTGAACAAAATAAAAACATACATAATCATCTATATGTTTTAATTCAGTGATATTGCAGGGTGAAGCCATGGGGTATGCCGAAATTTTAAATAATTCATGACAAATGCCTCTCACACCAACATGAAACCCAAATCCAAACAGCTGTACTGATTTGCTATGGGGTACACATGGCAGATATTCATTGTGTCAAACTGGACCCCTTTGTTGAATGGATAGGGCCCAATCTTGAGCTGTACCTGAAGAGAATTTGCCACAGCTCAGCACTGGGATGTGCTAGTTTTATATTAGAGTAGTGTAAAGGTGGCTCTAAATTTTGCTGACTGCCAACTGTTTCCAGGGGCTTTCAACTGGGTATTGCTGTGCCATAATAATGCCCTGGCCACATCTATTTCCCTCCCCCACCCTCCCAGCTATGCTTCTGCACCAGAATCTTGGGTAGGGGATTGTATAAGAACCATTACAACAGCCTGGTTTTTCAGTTTGTTCCACACTCATGAAAACCTTTAATAGCAGGAGCAGGTACATTTCACGATCTTCTAATTGAGCGACGTTCTTGTTCTCTAAGTGATCAACTGCCTGTCTGCTCTGAGGACAGTGATTTTTGGTTTCCTACTAATACAAGCCCCAGTTGTTTGATTGCTTTGGGTGCATATTGTGCTTTAAGTGGACAGTCATTTGTCAGTATCTTACAATAAGGTTTTTTGTTCCTCATCCATTATTCTTCCATTGTTAGAGTCTGTGTAAAACAAGTGACTACCTCCCAAATTGCCCATAAAAGGAATGATCTTAGAACCCCTACATTGGTTGCACCCTAGATGGAAGAAACAGTTGGTGGGCATATACACAGGTTGTATGCATTCTGGGAGGTTTCATCACATGACACAATAGCTTTAAGGACTGAGCTATTTCAAAAATCCATTTACTGTGGAGCAAGCGGTTTGTCTGCAGTTTACCTCCAGTGGAAAACAAGGAGTAATGTGTATCTCTTTCATGTGCAAGCAAAGTTCAAATACGTTACAAAATAAGCAATATTGAAAAATCACCCATATTAAAAATAAGGTTCACATTATTACAAGGGTGATAGGGTTCAAGCTACTTTTATGTGTGTATTCTGTTTTAAAAAAAACCCAAAAGACAATAGAATACCAATGCCAAAAGACTGATACAGCAAAAATGCATTATTTGGACTTAAAGTAAATGGAATTGTTTTTATTTTATGGAAGTTGGTTTTCCTGTAGTTGCCTTTGCTCCAGTTTCTTTCTTAAACCAGTAGATAAGTTGGCTGCTTGCTGCTTTCAGCAAGTCAGCAGACTTTTTGACATTCATAAGAGTCAGCGCAAGACATGAGTACCAGCTGCACTAGTAACTCTGCTTTCACTTAATTTTTTTTCTTTCTTTTGCTCTGAAGCTGAGTCATTAAGCTGAAAACCCTTTCACAGTATAATTTGATATTGGAATTCCAAGTGTGAAAGATGTGAGTTTGAAAATGCCTGTTTTCACTAGAGTGTGTTTGAAAACTTCCATCCATCTTTGACTAAAATTTTTGCTCCTTTGAAATTATTCTTCTTTGCTGTAAAATGCAGGAGCCATCCTATATAAGCTTGTCAAAATCAATCTCAAGGTGAAGATCTTCAACCAACTTCTCAATATCAAGCCCTTGTCCAGTGAGGGGACTGACATTTGTTTGAAAACATTTCTCAAGGTGTATGATGCAGCTTGACAATGCCTTATCTGCTTCAGTGGTAAAGCTAGGTTTTGCAGGGGGTGAGGGTGCAGAGAAGGGGTTACTAATGGTGCCACCTTCAGTTATACCTATTGGCTTGCTGATTCCACACAAATTTTTCATGCCTCTCTATTGTGACCAGCAAACTAGCACTGTATTGCAAGTATAAGAAGACAAATTTAGCATGGTATGGGATATAATAACACTTATGTATAGTGTGTGTGTGGTGTTTTTTTAGTGGACAAAGTGGGGAATATATCAGATAAGGTGCATGAGGATGCATGACTGTATCTGAGTTTCAGTCTGTTTTTCCTTCAATGTTTTCTCCTTGCAAATGTCTGTTACCTTTTCATAGCAAACTCGTCTTATTTGAAACTAAGGGTCCGACAGAAAATCTGGCCCACACAACCTGGATTGAACTGTGGTGCTAACCCTAATTGCAGTCCTGGTCTGAGTATAAAGGTGTATGGGACCAAAGTGACTCCTTTCAAACTCACACAAAACAAAAAGGACACCCTATGGAGACAGAAGTGACCCCCTGCAGTTTCCTGACCTGCCAAAGTCCATTGCCTTTTTGGGGTGACAGAGTGGCAAATAGAGCAGTGTGCTCCTCCATCAACAGGCTTCTCTGGAAGGACCCCCACTGGATGTGCCATCCCAGAAGACAGCAGCCCTGCATTAGGGATTTACCTCCAAAAGCACTGTGTGATTCATCTATACCCCTTCCCCCCACCACAGACACACATTTGGACTTTGACCGTAATGCTAAGCATCAATCCAAAGGGCACCCTAGAGTGCATTAGGAGCAAGGCAGAGGAGCGGGGTGCCTGACTTGAAGCTGGGGGAAGGCAAGCAATACATGGGGGACTGGAGTCTGCGCACAGGGTGGGGAATGGGTGTCAGGGACCCTGGGGAGACTAGGACCTAGGGGCCAGAGGATATGGGTGGGCAGGCTAGGAAAACAGGGAGCAGATCATGATGCAGGTAGAGGTAGAGTGGGGAGATGGGGCAGGATAGTAGAGAAGGGGGATGATAGTACAGTGGGGCAGGACCCTGAGAGCAAATGATCTAGAGGACACAGGAAGGCAATGGGGGCAGAAAGACTAGGGCAGTGGGTTAGGATACAGGGGAAATGGGGGCCTGTGGCAGCTGGGGGGGGGGGGGGGGAATAGGCCCCAGCAGCACAGAGCAGCAGGAGGTCTATGGCAGGGGGAAGATGGGAACATGCAGGCCACTTAGTCACTGTTCAGGCCCCTCATCCTTAGTCTTGTTCAGTGAGAACCCATCAGGGGCTGGGCTGTGCACTCCTGCTTGGCCAGGCCCTCCGGCCACATGGTCTGTGCTGAGATCTCTGTACCTGTGTTAATGATCAAAGCACATTAATTAGTTAATGCATGTCAGGGTGCACACTGACAATCTGTTCCGGGACAAGATAATGTAGGGTAGATCGTACCCCAACTTGCCATGAATCTGCCACCATGGACAGCTGTGCCTCCCCAGGCAGCTGCCTACCTAACCTATGCCTATATAGCATCCTCTTACTGCATAATATTCACCGAAAAGCTGCTGCGGGAGAAGGCTAGGAGAGGGTAGTTCCCATACTTTTATTTGCTCAATCATGGATCTGTTTCTTCCCCAATTTTTCTCCTATCCCACTGAGAGACATTGTACAAAATATCCTGAGCTGATCACCCACAGAACTTGTCCCTTTTCATTTTATGTAATTTAGAATAAAGAGCTTCTATGACAGTCTAGTTCTGTACATTTGGCATAGTTGAATTTTACAGTTTGAGTGCTTGATCGGTGGGTGGGGGGAGCTAAAATTTTGAGTGCTTGATAAAGGAAATAAATGCAACAAAGAGGAAGAGACTCCTTATCATCTTCACTGAATTCTTCCCATATAACTGGATATATTTTTCTTTCCCCTCTGAAATAAAATATGCCTTTAGTGCAAGCCACCACTGTAGGACTCATTCTATCACAGGCAAAAGGGATAGCCATGTTGGCACATGATACAGAAGTTCCTTATACTCACTTTCTGCAAAATTAAAAAATAAACTGAGAGATTCTGTCTTAGTGGAGGAAGAGACTTCACTATGATTCAGAATAAGACATTCAGCCTCAAAGCTTTCATGCTGTTTCTAACGGTAGTTGTGAATTAGACGGTATTTGCAGCCATCCTGAATCATTCAGTTGTTTCAGCTCGTGGTGAACTGACCTGTTTCCCAGAATTAACAGGTGTTATCAGCTAAATAGACTGACACACAGTTCATACAAAGGCTGGTTTATTTAATGTCTGAAATGAGCGGAGCAAGTCCTGTCATTGTCATGGTACAAATAAAATAATCTCTTCTGTTTTTTTTTAAAAAATAAAGAACAGTTACAGGGAAAAACTTTATTTGAGAAGTCCATTCCAATCAGCGCTAATTCAAGATCATTAACTAAAGTTGCTGTGGTTTTGGTGCCAAAATATTTTCACTAATACTAGATGCTTTTGTATGTCCTCCTTTTAATTTCTGAATCCAGTCAAAACTGTGGAAGCAACTTGTTGCAGTTTTAACTAGAATAACATAAATGATGAATCTCAGTTTAGGAAAACTTCTATTTTTTCAGGTTTCAGAGTAGCAGCCGTGTTAGTCTGTATTCACAAAAAGAAAAGGAGTACTTGTGGCACCTTAGAGACTAACAAATTTATTTGAGCATAAGCTTTCATGAGCTACAGCTCACTTCATTGGATGCATTTGGTGGAAAATACAGTGGGGAGATTTATATACACACACACACACACACAAACTTGTCTATAAACAAAAATAAAGTTTTTTTGTCTATTTTTTCAGTTGTCACTAGATTTTCCTGAGGTTTCCTTTCTTTTGGGGTGGGGGGGAGAGGGAGATTGACTTCTGATTTTTCACAGCATCTTTGTGTTTTGTACATTCAGCACGAATGGCAATGGCTCATCTCCCTTCATATTAAATGGAAAATGCTTGACACAAAACACGTTATGTCAATTCATCTATTATGTGAAGCCAGTCTTTATATTCTGAGTCCTTACACACTGGTGTACAATCATACTTTTTCCTTTTCACAATGCCTTCAGAGCTGATACTGAAGAGTCTCCACTGAAATCATCCATTTTGAAAAACTGATCTGTTCCTTTTGAAAGTGCAAAATGCTGTTATTGCTCATGAGCCAGAGTTACATTTGGTCACTGAGACAGCACTGACTGTACTATAGAGCAGGGGTAGCCAACCTGTGGCTCAGGAGCCACATGCGGCTCTTCAGAAGTTAATATGCGGCTCCTTGTATAGGCACCGACTCCGGGGCTGGAGCTAAAGGCACCAACTTGCCAAGGGCCAGGGGCTGCTCACTGCTCAACCCCTGGCTCTGCCACAGGCCCTGCCCTCCACTCTACACCTTCCCACACCCTCCTGTGAGCCTGCTGTGCCCTCGGTCCTCCCCTTCCAAGCCGCCTGCATGCCACGAAACAGCTTATTGGGATGTGTGGGGAGGGAAGGGGAGGCGCTGACCGGCGGGACTGCTGGTGGGTGGGAGATGCTGGGAGCAGGGGTGGGGAGGAGAGCTGATGGGGTGCTGCTGACGTATTACTGTGGCTCTTTGGCAATGTACATTGGTAAATTCTGGCTCCTGCTCAGGCTCAGGTTGGCCACCTCTGCTGTAGAGACATAACTCACAGCATCTGTATACCAATAAGATGGTTGAGAGATGGCAAGCATGTGTTGATTTGACATTTCAAACACAGGCTGGTGTATAGAGTCTCCAGTAATGTATGAAACTAATAAGAAGCTGATGAGATAAATCTGAATTGCCATTCAATATTCATTTTGAGAATTCCCTATGACTTTTTTCCCCAGGTTTCTCACAGCAGTCTCCAGGAGATTAATTTTTAATGCCTAAAGACTCCAGGGCAAACCTGGAGGTCTGGCAACCCTAAAATAGAAAGGGACAGAAACCCTTGCAAGTGTAGCTGAGCAATATTGCAATAAAACAGCAATCATTAAAATGATGTTTCCTGGAACCTCCTTAACTTCCTTTGGTGGAACTCCCCATTTATGGATAGAGCTCCTCCAAACCACAACAAACCTTTTTTGCCCTCTTTAAATTAGGCTTCTCTGACTATCCTGCTTTTCACCCACTAAAGAGAAGTTCTCATTTTGTGTTCAAGAGCCCAGTCTTCTCCCCACTCTCTCTAGCGCTGTCTGTCAAGTGCTCTTTTTTTAGGGACTGAGGAGGGAAGGAAACAACCACAGTATTACATTCCTTGCATCATATCCTGAAAATTTTTCACCTATAGAGTAGTTAAATCATGCTGCGCATTGTGTGCTCGGAAGGAAGGGTTGTTGGAAAGGGACTCAAAATTTTTTAAATCACCCAGATACCCCTTTGCTACCCATAACCTAATCTTTGTGGGGCCCACCTGCTAGTTCTTTACTGAAATCCTGGCCCCATTGAAGTCAATGGGAGTTTTGGCACTGACCTCAACGGCCACGATTTCACCCTCCTCCCCATTAGTAGTGTTAGTCTGCAGCTTGATTCAGCAATGGTTGCTACTTAATCCTTTGTACCTTTCTACCCTGGCCGTTTTAAGAAATGTTCCTGATAGAACATATTTACATCTAAAATGTCTGTTTCTATGCCCACTTTCAACTAAATGCAATTTGAAATAGACAAGCTGTAAAAGAAATGGAAAAACAAGGTTTATAATATAAATGCTGCCATACTTGTACCAGTAGTGTTGTGACCAGAGGGCAATTCTTTAATAAAACATATATACACTCTAGGCACCAGAAGTGTCCTTGTTCTCTGGCAGTTCATTTAAACTTTTATAGAGTGTACTTTATTGTAAACATTATCATCAAGTAGGTGGGTGATGTAGCAAGATAGTAAATTATCATTTCATCTCTGGAGTCCTAAGTGGAAGGAGAAGTACAGGAAATATTGCTCTGTTGATTAAACAAAACATTTTTTTCCATGTGGACTTATAAAAATGTTCAATTTGGTGTTTTGTGAAGAAAATGTATTTTTCTGGCATGTTAAGACATTTTTTTTCTTAAGAGGTAGGAAAAGCCTTTGACTTGAATAGAACTATGTAAAAAAGTGAGCATTATTAATTGGTAAACAATCAATATTAAATGCTACAATGTTTGCAAACAAAATGAAACTTGAAATTTTACAGTTGCAGTGCCCTACCATTCACACCTAAAGACCTTCCATGTGACAGATGGAACAACTGAGTATATCGGGCTCTAAGATGTTTTTAAATCTTTGTGGGAGAAAGGTTACTTGCTCAGCAATAAAAAACTGTTTACATTGGGATGTTTCCCCGTATTTTAGCCTCAATCCAGCAAAGCACTTAAAGACGTGGACAACCTTAACCATAGGAGTAGTCCCATTGACCTATCCTGCACCCATAAACTTTAGTGGTGTGGGACAGACCTAATGAGACAACTCCCATGTTTAAAGTTAGGGACAAGGTGGGTGAGGTAACATCATTTAGTTGACCAACCTCTGTTGATGAGAGATAAGCTTTCTTCTCGAAAGCTTGTTTATCTTCACTAAAAGATTGTCTAACCTACCTTGTCCCTCTAACATCCTGGGACCAACAAGTCTACAACATAACTGCATGCATCAAATTACACATGCTTAAATGCTTTGATGCTTAGTCACATTCTTTCTTTTGTTTGTTTGTAGATCTATTATATCTCCCATTGGTAGATCACCGTATCTGAGTGCCTTCTATATAAAATCAACAGCAATAGTGAAGTCCTTAGTAGTTTTCAACATTCCCAGACATTCTTCCCTTTTTGAAGTAAAAACAATATTCTTCTGGGTTTTATTTATTTTATTTATTGGTTGAGTTGTTTGTTCCCGGTTTTTGCATTTTCACGTGTTCATTTCTTTTTTGGGGGGGGAAGGGATGTTAGGTAGATGAGATGCCCATGTTAGGAATGTCATTCTTGTTGTTGAAAGGCTTTTATGTAGAAGCCTTTTATGCAGTTGTTTCTAACTTGGTTAGTTGAAGGAAAGTAGTTTGGTCTCATCTTTATTCTCAAACTTGTGGCACATATTTGTGGTAACTTTTGGCAAAATTCAGCATGATTAGCAGTAAGCCAGGAGTGAAATAATAGGTAGGTTGAAAGTCAAAATTTGAGATGCTGGCTTAAGCTAGTACAATTATTTCCTCATATCCATCCATGGGCATGAAATTCCTTCTCAAATAAAATTTGAACTTCTTAATTAAAAAAAAAACTTGAAGAAATAATGTAGTTTCCAAATTACCTTTCCTTCTTCTTTTGTTCTCTCTTTGGATTGCTTTTATGTTCCTTGATATCACACTGGAGGACACTTTGTTTAGCCATATGAATAATGGGGTTCAAACAAGCTTTGCATTTTGTTTATTGTTAAAGCTTATTTCTTTATATGGTACATTTAAACCTATGACTTTTCTATCCCATTGCCTATATTCTGCTTGGGGAAAGATAACTTTGTTAGATGAAACTTATGGGAAATGGAACTACTTTAATTTATTTAGATCAACTCTCTGTGGCCCATCAACAATCAGTGAAAAGCAAATAATTAAGCTCAAATGTCAACATGGGCCATCTAATATCCCTATCAATCTTTTGTACAACATTTGCATTGATAACAATCCTTATTTGCCATTGTCCTTAACATTGTGAAGTCATTTATACTAACACCTATTATAAAGAACAGCACAGGAAGCTATTTTCAGTACACCACAACAACAAACTTTTTTGGGCCTACAGAACCCAGGAACAATGCTACATATTCTTGAATGCCATCTATTTGCACATTTTTTGTTAACTAATTGTTTACACATCTAGAGAGATAGAGCACTCTTGTAACACTTCTTCCTATAATGGAAGTTGAATAATGTCAGTGTACCCCTTTGTAAAGTGAGTGTAAACTGCTTCTAAATGAAAATGGAAGCAGTTTATACCCACTATGTATAGGTGTAAATTGCTACAAGAAGAAATGCAGTGGAAAATCAGGGTCTGGAGCTATCTGTGAGGAAAATAAACTCCACTAAAATAAACACAATACAGTATAGTGCAACACATTCTACGTTTAGTAACACAGCTGCAACTCCCATTGACTTCTGGGAGCATAAATCTGTATTTTTATCAGTGAGGAAAGAAAAAAGACAGCCATGAAAATCATGAGCAAATAGTAATAAACACAACAATTTTGGGAAACCTTGTATAATGAATGCAACAAGGGGGAAACTAGTAAACTAATGAATTGCACTAGATAAATATTTCTGTCTAATGAATATCCTTATTTAGCAAATGGAAATATGTACGCGTGTTATAGTCTAGAATGTTACTTGCTTCCAGTGAAAGTTATATTAATATTGCATTCCATTATTCATGCTGTTATCCTGATAATGTTTTCTCATCTTGCTAAAGCAGAGGGACTCACAGGGGAGAGTAGTCTGTGGTTGTCTGTTAAATATACCATGCAACTAATCCAAAATGTAGGCTCTAATGTTATCTCTGATAATATTAAATAATTAGTCTTCAAAATGGGTCATAACTAACAGGACTTCCCTGCAATAGAGCATCCATTGTTCTTATGGAAAACTGACAATATTTATTGTCTACCTGTGGGTTCTTTAGATTATCCTTTATGTACTGAGTCCTGAGTAGTTGGAGGCTCCTCATGCTTTGGAAAAACATGTAACATCTTAGTTTTATTTGTAGAAAATATAATTATGGTGATGTGTATCACCAGCTGGCAATGTGCTTGCAGCTTGACCGTGCACCCAGGCACCAAATACCTTCTGAGGCAGAAATCTTGGAATATAGGCTGGGATTTTACCTTGACTCTGCCATGAGCTGTGAATTCAGTTAATAACATGAACTGAATTTACCAGAATAGACTGTTGGATGTGGCTGTAACGGCTCTCATCCTAAAAAGAAAAGGAGTACTTGTGGCACCTTAAAGACTAACAAATTTATTAGAGCATAAGCTTTCGTGAGCTACAGCTCACTTCATCGGATGCATTTGGTGGAAAAAACAGAGGAGAGATTTATATACACACACACAGAGAACATGAAACAATGGGTTTATCATACACACTGTAAGGAGAGTGATCACTTAAGATAAGCCATCACCAACAGCAGGGGGGGAAGGAGGAAAACCTTTCATGGTGACAAGCAGGTAGGCTAATTCCAGCAGTTAACAAGAATATCAGAGGAACAGTGGGGGGTGGGGTGGGAGGGAGAAATACCATGGGGAAATAGTTTTACTTTGTGTAATGACTCATCCATTCCCAGTCTCTATTCAAGCCTAAGTTAATTGTATCCAGTTTGCAAATTAATTCCAATTCAGCAGTCTCTCGTTGGAGTCTGTTTTTGAAGCTTTTTTGTTGAAGTATAGCCACTCTTAGGTCTGTGATCGAGTGACCAGAGAGATTGAAGTGTTCTCCAACTGGTTTTTGAATGTTATAATTCTTGACGTCTGATTTGTGTCCATTCATTCTTTTACGTAGAGACTGTCCAGTTTGGCCAATGTACATGGCAGAGGGGCATTGCTGGCACATGATGGCATATATCACATTGGTAGATGCGCAGGTGAACGAGCCTCTGATAGTGTGGCTGATGTGATTAGGCCCTATGATGGTATCCCCTGAATAGATATGTGGACAGAGTTGGCAACGGGCTTTGTTGCAAGGATAGGTTCCTGGGTTAGTGGTTCTGTTGTGTGGTGTGTGGTTGCTGGTGAGTATTTGCTTCAGATTGGGGGGCTGTCTGTAAGCAAGGACTGGTCTGTCTCCCAAGATCTGAGAGAGCGATGGCTCGTCCTTCAGGATAGGTTGTAGATCCTTGATGATGCGTTGGAGGGGTTTTAGTTGGGGGCTGAAGGTGATGGCTAGTGGCGTTCTGTTGTTTTCTTTGTTGGGCCTGTCCTGTAGTAGGTGACTTCTGGGTACTCTTCTGGCTCTGTCAATCTGTTTCTTCACTTCAGCAGGTGGGTACTGTAGTTGTAGGAATGCATGATAGAGATCTTGTAGGTGTTTGTCTCTGTCTGAGGGGTTGGAGCAAATGCGGTTATATCGTAGCGCTTGGCTGTAGACAATGGATCGAGTGGTATGATCTGGATGAAAGCTAGAGGCATGTAGGTAGGAATAGCGGTCAGTAGGTTTCCGATATAGGGTGGTGTTTATGTGACCATCGCTTATTAGCACGCATGGCCCCACAGTATGCCAACATTTTTATGGCTGACTTAGAACAACGCTTCCTCAGCTCTCGTTCCCTAATGCCCCTACTCTACTTGCGCTACATTGATGACATCTTCATCATCTGGACCCATGGAAAAGAAGCTCTTGAGGAATTCCACCATGATTTCAACAATTTCCATCCCACCATCAACCTCAGCCTGGACCAGTCCACACAAGAGATCCACTTCCTGGACACTACGGTGCTAATAAGCGATGGTCACATAAACACCACCCTATATCGGAAACCTACTGACCGCTATTCCTACCTAAATTGGAATTGGAATTAATTTGCAAACTGGATACAATTAACTTAGGCTTGAATAGAGACTGGGAATGGATGAGTCATTACACAAAGTAAAACTATTTCCCCATGGTATTTCTCCCTCCCACCCCACCCCCCACTGTTCCTCTGATATTCTTGTTAACTGCTGGAATTAGCCTACCTGCTTGTCACCATGAAAGGTTTTCCTCCTTCCCCCCCCTGCTGTTGGTGATGGCTTATCTTAAGTGATCACTCTCCTTACAGTGTGTATGATAAACCCATTGTTTCATGTTCTCTGTGTGTGTGTATATAAATCTCTCCTCTGTTTTTTCCACCAAATGCATCCGATGAAGTGAGCTGTAGCTCACGAAAGCTTATGCTCTAATAAATTTGTTAGTCTTTAAGGTGCCACAAGTACTCCTTTTCTTTTTGCGAATACAGACTAACACGGCTGCTACTCTGAAACCTGTGATTATGCAAGGCTCTCATCCTACTTTCTTAATTCCTCCACCACTCTTCAAAGGGTTGTAACTGGAATTTGTAGGGTGGTTTGCCATTAAGAGATTGTCCTTTGCTAACAGTTACCACATGGTGGTATTGGAGTTGCTACAGTTCCCTCCTATGTGTAGATAAAGAAGTAATTGTGGTACCTTTGTGGTGGTTGCTTGCATATACTAACCCTTTAATAAAAGGAATACAGACTAACACGGCTGCTACTCTGAAACCTGTAACCCTTTAATGATGATCATTGATATACTCTCTCCTGAACTCTTCCTGAAGTATATGAGGAAAACAGCCTGCTGTCAAAACCACACAGATCCAGATCTTAGGTTATGGTTACACAACACCATAAGAACAGCCATACTGGGTCAGATCAAAGGTCCATCCAGCCCAGTATCCTGTCTGCTGACAGTGGCCAATGCCAGGTGCTCCAGAGGGAATGAACCTAACTGGTAATGATCAAGTGATCTCTCTCCTGCCATCCATCTCTACTCTCTCTGACAAAAAGAGGCTAGGGACACCATTCTTACCCATCCTGGCTAATAGCCATTAATGGATTTAACCACTCATGATTTTATATACCTCTATCATATCCCCCCTTAGTCTTCTCTTTTCCAAGCTGAAAAGTCCTAGTCTCTTTAATCTCTCCTCAATATCAGCAAAAGCAGATTGCTATTTTATTATACAGAAGAACGAGTCACAGTGGACTTATACATTGTAACACATCAAAAATATAAGCTTAAATTGCAGATCTGATTATGAAGGGGTTCCCAAACTTGGTTTGCGGCTTGTTCAGGGTAAGCCCCTGGCAGGCTGTGAGATGCTTTGTTCCCACAGTTCCCATTGGCTGGGAGTGGTGAACTGCAGCCACTGGGAGGTCCGAATGGCCGAATCTGTGGATGCTCAGGTAAACAAAGCATCTCACAGCCCACCAGGGGCTTACCCTGAACAAGACACGAACCAAGTTTGGGAACCCCTGGGTTATGGCAACGCTCTAGTTATGAACTTCTGTGAAAAATGACTTTCCTAAGAGGGATCTACTATATTATGAAAACCAGTGATCTGAGTTGGGGTACAATACAAAAACAGACTGAGTAACTGAACACAGCAGTGCTTGTTTCCTGTTTCTTATGTGATCAGAACACTATCAGCGGTAGTTGGTTGACCTATGTTCCTAGTTTGCATGTAAGTTTGGGTTTTGGTAAACTTGTTTCCCCATTTGTCTAAGGGTCCAATCTCTGTCTCTCGGCACTGCCTGTTCAACCCTCCCCTAGACCACCATAGCTGGTCTCACTCTTACCTGGAATTCCCTACATAGATCTCTGGGAGGCTAAGGGGTTGCCAGGCAATTAATGCCCTGCATATTTTTCAGTGGTATTGGGCAAGAATAAAGCCAGAAAAAAATGTCTTTGGGGATTGTCTTCCCTCCCCCCCCCATGGTCTGTAAGAACCGGAATGAAACTCTTTTGAGACAATGAGAAGGAACATATAGTGCCCCATATTCCTTACTGCTAGATAGTTAAAGGACCTCTAAGAATTCACAAGCTATAACACACACAGGATGCTTTAGATTTCTAACCATGGTGGAAGGGTAAAATAATCATCTATCCCAGGGAATGTAAGCTTCTTGGTGCATAGAATGTCTTCTGTACAAAGGCATGCACACAATAAATAATAAATACCCAGTTTGAATCAAACATTTGTTTTAAACACTTATTTACATACTTATTTTGTTTACATACTTATTTTGAAGGCTGATGACAGATCATGTGACACTAGCACTCTCATAATTATATTTGCAAGTCTGTTCTTGATGAAATTCATATTGGGATTGGGGCTCTGATTCAGGAAAGCACTTACACTTGTGCTTAAGAGCTGTCCTGAATACAAATGTTGTCATAAATTGAGCCACTCCATAAACTTTAATGCAAACAATCCAAGCTTTGGACCATAATTCACTGCTCTTTATCACCATCTTCTTCATGTGGCTGATTTAGAACAACTACTGTAATTTTACATTTAGGTGGTTAATTATGGTAGCTTGAGTTGTTGCTCTGAAGACTGTGAGATCGTTGATCGATGTTTGGTTGCTGGGTTGATGGCATTGGTCGTGATTTATCATTTAACAGAGTGGGTCATATGAAGGCTACCATCTTCCACTCCTTTATCACCATTAGGAGTTGCAAACCCATGTACTGAAAAGTCTGTGTGCTGTTTCAATTTTAGTATTGGAAAGAACAATTATTTCTGAAAATGACATCTCACCAGAATTAGAAAGTCTTCAGACAGTGAACTCTAGCATGGATTCTTATAAAAAAAGAAAAAGAATCAGAAATAAAGTTAATTGCTAGAAAAACACCCTTCCATAAGAAATTCTAATAGAAGGCAAAGGTATATTTAATGAATCTGCCTGACTTTTTGTGGGCCGTATTGGCCCATGAGATACAGTAATACCTTTCCAGAAGCCTTTTATTTCTCTGAGGATTCTATGTATAGATGTGAAATTTAACTGATGTTTCAGCCAACTTAAATTGCATAACAAATTGAACACTTGTCATCAAACTGTAGAATACTGGTTATTATAAAGTCTGAGTTAAAAATTGGTGTGTTCAGGGATTCACATAGAAAGCAATATATCCAGGTTAAGAACTTAGGGCTCTATTCACAGGAAAATGGATTATGCAGACATAAGTTCCCCAAATGCACATTTCATTTTGCACAAGAGAGAGGCTGCATATGGTATTACTTTGTCACAAAGCAATTTCAGCAGATTTAGCACTCTGCAGTCGTAGCCACCATGTGGGGTTGAGACCACCGTGCAGATGAATTCAGTAAACAGAGGGGTTGTGCACAGAATGCTAAATTCAATGAAGTGCCATATTATGAACCGCAGGCAGTTACTCACCCAACTGATTTTATTCAAGTCACAGGTGCTGCTTGGGTAAGTCGCCGCTCACCAATGTGAAAGAAGTTCATGAGCTGTCTCCACATTCTTATGTTGCAATTCAGTGCCATGTGCTGAGAAAAGGGACAGGTCTGGGAGAGGTTTGAACCTGAATGCTCATGAGTTTACGATGAATAGCTTGCTGACCAACTATTGGAATATTGCAAACACTATATTTTACTGCCAGGGAAATTTATATTCCTGCTTTTGATGCTCTTTTCAAGCAAATTGTAACTTGATCATTGAGCAGAAAACTCCCTCCCCCTCTCCTTATTTATATTTACTTATTCTGTTTCTTTGAGCATTTCACACCTCTCAGTTCATGCATGATTAAACTATTTCATAAGTCAATATGATAAACTACTCTAAAACACACTGAGATCAGTCAATCAGGATATTTCAACATACGTCCTGTAATATTAAAACAATATCGCCTTCGGTTAGGATAGAAGAACACATGCTTACAATTTTTCTGCTTGTTATAGCATAATAATTTAGGTAAATTATAATTAATGAACACATGCTAAATTCAGGTGATTTTTTTTTACAGCAGAATGCACTACTTTTTTTTTTTGACCCAAGAAGTCCCTTGTGTCAAACAAAAATTATATGCAGTACACAACTGTACCAGCTGAAGAGCACTTGCACACTGGGGAAACTTAAAACAAAAGAGCACTTGTATAAACAGTAATTTACTTTGAACTGAGTTTTCGATATTTCCCTTTTAATTTCTGAAGTTGTGGCTCATAAACGATCCTCTCTTGTCACTCAGCTTGTCCTCCTCTCTGATCCTGCAGTGACTGTGTAATTCTGTGTTTATGGTATGACACTTTATTGTCACAGAATCATAGGACTGGGAGGGACCTCGAGAGGTCATCTAGTCCAGTCCCCTGCACTCATGCCAGGACTAAGAATTATATGATATTAGGATAATGGTTGTCACAGAATTTGCATTTTGATATATCAGCATGATGGAAGAGTTTTTTTAATATTAGTGACTATCTCTAACAATTGTCTAAATGGGCAAGGAAAGTTCTGATAAACATGGTTTTAATGTTCAGGTATGATATAACTGTATGCTTTTTGCAGTAGGATAGTCTCTCTTTAAAGTTAGAATAATCTATCTAAACGTATTTTTCCAAACATCCTTTTAAGCATCAGATTAATTCTGTTGAGTTTCTAGGAAAATAAGACCCACATCCTGCAAAGATGTATGAACATGCTTAAGTTGAAAATTAAGCACTTGTGTAAATTGGTGCAGTGTTGAGGAATAAGTCTTTAAGGAGCCTCCAGTGTTGTGATATTTATTAAAGATGCATCTACTGGAACATCATAGCAATATCTTCCATAGAAACACTGAGCCTTACAGATCTTTTCAAGAAACAGAGGATGCATGTACAAGGATATTTTAGGGGATAAGCAAGTCATTCTTTTGGTAAATGGCCTTTTAATTGCATTTGTGAAAACAATAACTGTTGCAATTCCATTTCCTTCTATGATTATTTTATACATTATCCAGTTATGCTTAGGTAGGTCATTAGTGTCTGATATTGTTTTTCTAGGAAGTCATAGAGGACTTGGAGGTAGACCACAAAATTTGAGATTAGAGAAAATGTCTGTAGCTGTAACTGACCTTGAAAAGAAGTTATAATCGACATAATGACAGGCATTTTATTGAGTTTGTGTATCATACACACTGACAGGGCCAGATCGCTCCTAGTGTGAATCAATGTACCTCTTTTTATTTCAGGTATGCTATGCTGATTTACACGAGCTGAAGTTCTATGCCTAAATTTTAAAGCACATACTTCAGGTGTACAGCATAAAGACTCAGTCCCCCCTCATATTTTCCTTACCTGTCAAAAAGGCTAATGTAACACTTACGTTTCTCATTACAATTTTGAAAACTGATTCATGCTTTTACATTTTTTCCATATTAGTCTTTGGTACAAAAATGGGACTTTAGAATTTTATAGCTAGAACCACGTGTTCCATTATCTGTCCTTATCATTTTTATATATGTTGATTGCTCAGCCATTCTCCTCCTTCCTCACTGGCATTGAAGAAATAGAAAACCAATCACAGTTCAGAATGTTGAAAAGGTCAAAGCACTATACTTTATCAAATGCATGTGACAGTATATTTTTTGATATCTCATTTTCATGTCTAGCACAACATTAATCTTATTTCATGGGTTGACCACTTTAATAAGAATAGAAAGTGGAATAAAGTTGACACATTCCCCTTACAAATATTAGATAATTTTATGAGGTTCACCTTGGACAATAAACCTTGTTTTTATTTCTTCATTTAAAATAGTTCAAAAGCTAGATAGCTGGAAATTCAATCCAGGACCCAGTTTGCCATCAAGTTAAAAAGTGGATGTTGTAACACATGTAACTTAAAAACAAAAACAAACAAACAAAACATCGACCAATGAAAAAACAAAACAAAAACAACATACAGTTGCAAATCTGAGGTAATATGCCAGTGATGTTGCTAATAGAAATTCTACAATTATAATCACTGGATGTGATTCAGATGTTTAGCAGCATGTAACTGTCTTTTTAAAGGTAGGCTTTTGCTCTCTTTAGTTCTCAGAAGTAAGCTCTATCTTTTAAATATGAACTATAAAATGTGATGATGGTTATGTCTCTTTGATCTTGACAAATCTTGATTTAAAAAAAAACGGTCTTTTTATGTTCCTCCAACTCCCGCCCCCCAACCCGCCTGGTAGTCCCAAGTAGTGGATATATCTCCTCTAAATCTATTGAAACTCAGTCAAAGGTCAGTCCTGTGAAGAAGTGATACAGGATTAATGTGTCAGTAATTGCTCGTCACTAGCTGACATGAGAAATTGCTGGACTGATGGAGAGCTGGCAGATGAGCCTCCAGCTAAAGGAGCTTTTAGCTAAAAGGGATTAGGCTAGGGCTAAGCCTTGGTAGCCTTTGCTTATGCCAGCCTGAGAGAGAACTAAAAACATACATCCTTTGTGCGCATTTGCATATGATTTCTCCTAAAGCCAAACTTATTTTGAGTTCAAGTTATTAAGGATATTTCTATTGAAGAAAGCTTAGACCAATGAAGTTTCCCTGTGGATGAATACCCGAGTTCAATTGTTTGTCTGCTACCTACCATATTAAAGGGAATTCTTGATCTTCCTGAACTCATGCTGTCAATTAGCTTGTTGTCATAGCAGCACCATTACTTTGGGAGCAAAGGTGCAGATGAAATAGGTCATGGGTTTTTTTTTAATCTTAAAATATAAATTTTATTCTATAAGTATGATGATCCTCCTGTGCCATACCCAGGATCACTTGTGAATGTATCCATGAATTGATTAGACAACAGCTATTCAGTTACTGCCCTTACGCTCCGTTTATTGCCTGTCACACAATGTGACTGAGAAAGCACAAGACAATGAATGGATGTGGGCATATATCCTAATCTGGATTTTGTGTTAGTTTCATGTTCCCTGCACAATAATGCTATCAGGCAATAAAAATAAAATTGTAGCAGAAAATGGCTAGAGACATGCATATATTAAAATAGTGTTAGAGTCCAGGAGCCTTAATATGGTGACATGTCATTTGTTATGCTTTATGTTTTAAGAGCTACAGTACGTTACTTATGGTTCTATTAATAATAAAAATAATACAGTACTACATGGTCAAAATCTATTATAAACATTAGCTAATTAATACTCCCCACGTCCTCCTTCTTGGGTAGGAAAGGGGCAGTGGAAACTGGTCATGCGAGGTAAGTAAGCAAACATTTTACAGAAGGGAAAACTGAATCAGAGGTGCAATTACTTCCATAAGGTCACACAGAAGTCAGTGCAACAGAGCTGGGATTAAAACTAAGTAGTTGCTGAATCCTAACTCTATATTTTTTTTCATGCCTCTGTCATTTCCTATATGTATGCAACACAAGGGAAAGGTCATTAGGATGTTGCTTTCTATTTTATACACAATCTAAAAGCTTGTAAGTCATGAAAAAATAAAACTTGTACTTAACATGAGAAGGTTTATGTAGGGGAACAAATGATATACATGACATCTTGATAGAGATTAAATATATCATAGCTGAGATTGCATGTAATAATTCCTATTAAATGTCTGACCATAGTGTGAGACTTGCTCTCACTTTAAATTACATTTAATTACTGGGTAAATGGATCAAATGGTAAAATGTGACATTATAAATCTTGTTGCATAAACTGGACATATGCGTTAAACAAAGCAACTGCTTAAGTGAACAGGCACACGTGATTTCTTCAAAGATAAGTCCCCTAGACTGCTCATTAAGTTAGAAATGAGACCCGCTTTATTTTTTCAAGGGATCCCATAAGTTAAGATCTCTGAAAAACACTTCTAAAGGGACAGATGCTATAGGTCCCAAAGAATTTTTCATAATTGTATGTCCCTGAAAGGCGTATGATAGAGTTTATAAAGAAAGTTGACTGTGTATATACAAACGCAGTCTACTATTGTCATTAGTATTATTCACAGAGCACCAGAAGTGCATTAGGTGCTCTATAAACACAGATGAAGACCCAAGGCATTAGAAATAATACATTACATACACATAATATATCCGATAACAGAGAATTGGTATAGATCTTTTCCCTTTTCATGGATTATTGTTGAAAGGTTGGATGGAACTAGTGGTTTTAATCAGTGATGAGCTGCCAAAATCTTAACAACAGGTTCCTTTCTCACCCCACGAGGGGGTCGTTGCTCACCCCCACCCCGCCCCCTGGGACTCCTGCCCCATCCAACCCCCCCGCGTTCCTTGATGCCCCCCCCCAGGACCCCTGCCCCATCCACCCACTCCCCTGTCCCCTGACTGCCCCCAGAACCGGGCAGGAGGGTCTTGTTGGCCACTGTAGCGGGTGCCCACCCCACCCCTAAGAGCCAGAGGCACCTGCCCGGGGGCAAGGTGGGGAGTCCCGGTGGTGCTTACCTGGGGCAGCTCCCAGGAAGCATCTGGCAGGTCCCTCTGTCTCCTAGGGGCAGGGAAGCGTAGCTGGGGGGGAGCAGGTGGAGCGGCTGCTCCCCCCACTGATCACATCAAAAGTGGCGCCTTAGGCGCTGACTCCCTGGGTGCTCTGGGGTTGGAGCATGCCCAGGGAAAATTTGGTGGGTGCAGAGCACCCACGGGGAGCACCCCACCCCACGCCCGGCCCCAGCTCACCTCACCTCCACTCCGCCTCTTCCACTGAATGCACTGCCCCGCTCTGCTTCTCCGCGCTCCCCCCGCCCCCGGCTTCCCGCAAATCAGCTATTCGGAAGCGAGGGAGGGCTGAGAAGCAGGCGGCGGCTTCCCGCTCAGGCCGAGGGTGGCGGAGGTGAGCTGGGGCGGGAGTGGTTCCCCTGCGCGCTCTCCCCCTGCCCCAGGTTACCTGCTGCAGCGCAGGCGGCCCTCCTCGTGCTCCCCCCCCCCCGCCCGAGCTCACCTCCGCCTCCCTGGGCCTGAGTGCGAAGCCGCAGCCTGCTTCTCAGCCTGCCCCGGCTTCCCATGCAAACAGCTTATTCGTGGGAAGCCTGGGGATGCAGAGAAGCAGAGTGGGGCGGCACGTTCGGGGAGGAGGCAGCATGGAGGTGAGCTGGGGCTGGGGGTGGGGCAGGGAGCTGCCGGTGGGTGCTCTGCACCCACCAAATTTTCCCCTTGAGTACTCCAGGGCTGGAGCACCCGTGGAGTCGGCGCCTAAGGTGCCACTTTTGGTGGGTTAAATTTAGAAGCCCTTTTAGGACTGGTTGTCCCTCACGGTGCGAACCGGCTCCAGCTCACCACTGGTTTTAATCCAGGGACTTGAATGAGAAGATAGTGGTAGTTTGGCACAAACAGTGGCAGAGAGTTCTGAATATATAAGACAGTATGAGGAAAGTGAGACTGGGAGAATGAAGGTGAGAATGGGGAGGCTGAATCTGAGATTGAATGCACAAAGCCAATGGAGAAATTCAATGAGGGGAATGACAAAGTGCCAGGACAAGGAGAGCAGTTTATTAGCAGAATTTTGGAGATTGAGTGGGTGTAAGGGGAGGGGGGAGACAGAAGGCATCTTTTGTGAAATATTTTATTTGAGGAAAGCTTTCTATTTTCTTGGCATTCCAGACAAAGAACAGACAATGAGACTTCATGTCAGGAGGACTTCTAGAGGTTCCATTGGCATATAAACAAGATTATAACCATAATGCCACATAACAGAATGTGCAAGAGAGAGCCATGTGCTACCTAGGTAAAAAGATGAATATCTAAAGTTCAAAAATAAGTGTCCATCATACTTGTGCACTGAGCACATATGTAAGCCTACACATATGTAATGGCCAATGGGACCCCATGTTGCTAAAGTTTCTGAGATGTGAAAAATTGCATTGCCTGAAGCCTAGCTATGTCAGTTCAGAGCAAATAATCAGAGGATGAGACAAAAGTGCAAGCTAAACATTGACAATGATCAAAAAAGAAACAACTGATCCAAAGAAAGGTAACCAGATACATTTAATGCAATCTTGAAAAATACACTAGCTACTTTGTTTTATCCAAGACCATTTATCATCAAGTTGTAGTAATGAAGATGTCATGTTACTACTGAGATTATTTCATAATCACACAGAACTCATCATTGTTCAAGAGACATCCACCACCAGTTTAATTCCAAGTTATCCTTTCCTGTGCTTTACATGCAGCACTTGACATGCATACCACCACAGATAAAAGTAGGTCATCTGAGAAAATATTTTCTCTGGCCATATAGGTTGGACTCCCAAGAAACTAACTTAAAAAGCTTGATGATCTCGAACAATGACTAGATATGGTTGAATAATTTCATTGCCAATATGTTATCTGATAAAGGTAACCTTGTTTCTGGTTATTTGTCCTCAGATAGATCTTGTTTTGAATTTATTTGAGTAATTTGTTCAAGCACATTTCAGTCTCTAGATTGCATATGAGCTGTCCCTTTTGACTTTTTGCTATTTATTATCCATAGACTATCAGTTGCCTAAGTCACATGATATGGTTGAAAGAATAGTTTTTTAAAAAAAGAGAATAACAAATTGTGAATGACAAATATGCCTTTTTCACATGTAGATATAGATATTTTCATGAAGAGTCTTTCTCCAAAACCTGTTTGAGAGTGCCATTATAATCATCATTTTTGAACATGTAAAAATGGTGAAAACAAATAACCATTTACAGTTCAGTTAAATGTTCCTGTACACTAGTTTTGCAATATTTGAACAACTCTAACAATGATTCACAAATAGCTGTGATGTAGTAATGAAGTAGCTCCCATATTTATAATAACTTCTTCTAAGTGTATCTTAAGTAATCAATGTACAGAACTAGATTTTTTAGTATTTTCATTTTATTATTTTCTTTGTGTATTAAATGCCTGCTTCAGCTGTCTGCACGGTAAAACTCCTTAAAATACTACAAAGGATAAACAACTTAATAGCAACTGAACAGCTGAAAAATAGGCAAAAGGCCTGGATGGGAATAAGGTTGATTGGTGTAGAGTTTGTAGGGAGCAGAAAAGGGCAAGAAAGAACATGGAAGATGGAGAGGGTGGGCATGAAAGGTGCACTTGGTTTTGATTGGTATTACTTTAGGAGGCTAGAGCCAGGTGAATAGCTGATTTCTCCCCTTTGTTGGCAGTTCTAAAAAACTGAAATAAAAAATTGGTTTGACCCTAACCGAATCTGGAATTTTTCAATATTTTTGGCAAATTGAAAAAGTCCATTTCAGATGAGTGCTCTAATCACTGAGCTAAACAGTAATAAAGGGGGCATTTCTTCCTCTTCCTCTTCAGATTCCAGCCATTTTGTGAATGGTGCCTAAGTCCCCTTCTGAACGAGCCTGAAAAAATATGATTTGCCAAATATTTTTGGCCAAAAGTGTGTAAAATATTAATAATTTTGGGTCAATCAAAACTGAATGTTTGGCTAATAAACTACTAGTCTGAAAAGATTTGCACAGCTCTACTAGTAGCTGAAATGAAGATGCAAAGGAAAATGTTGCGATGAAACAGGGATCCATGAGAAAAACTAGGTAAACATTTTTTTTAAAAGGAGGACATGGAGTCAGCAGGTGCAAGAAGGGAGTAGGGCACAGAACAGGTGATGATGCACTTAGGGTGGGGAGAGAAATGGACTTGTAGCGAGACCTTGAAGGAGTGTAAGTGCGGGAAGTGCAGTGCAGGACTATAGGAAACTTGGCTAGTGTGACAGTGAAGGAGCAGAGACAAATTAGGTAACTGTGGGGGCAACGGTAAAAAATTTTAGAGTCAGGCCAGATGGCAGCTGATCATTATGAGGAATAGGAAAGTAACAAACAATTCTTCAGAAAGACAGCAGTAAACAAAGTGGTAAATAATGGTATGACAAGTAATAAGGCAGCAGTCAATGTGGAAGATAAAAGACAAACACTCTGGTGGGTAAAAAGACATCAGTCAATATGGGAGATGAAAAACAATTAACATAGCAGGTAATAAGGCAGAAATCAATATGGCAGAAAAAAAGCAAGTAATCTGACAAATAATAAGGTAGCAGGCAGTATGGCAGATGAAAGCCAGAGTTGATCTCATTGAACTTGGATAGATTGTACCGTTTATTTCAGTTGGAGCAGGCTCTGTCTTGGTGTGGCAAAACTTGTTAAGAATGGCTACTGACAGATAGCTAAAAAAAGGAAACTATAGTAGGATGTTAATTGATGTCCCAAGGATAGCCCTCTGCATTCCTGGTGGCTGGCTCGGTGATGAGCCATGTAGTCTCCTTCTGGGCCCTTCTTGTGTGGGGGAAGCCCATCAAAGGAATGAACTGAAAAGGAATTGATATCTTAAAAGCTATTGCCCAGAAACTGCTCATGTACTAATAGATGGATAGTTAACCCAGTGATTAGATAAATACAATAGAGATATGGAGGAATGGGTGGCTCAGCCAATTGATTAAGGCTGTGTAAAATTAGTGACAGATTTGAAAAGAAATGGAAAATTTTTCACTAAAACATGTGACATTTATTTTCAATAGATTTCACGTCTCAAATGTTATGTGTCTCTGTCAGAAGTTCAACAAATTACTCATTTTTTGAGTTCATATGAAATGGAAAAACTTAAATTTTGAGTTGTGCACTTTTTGCTCACCCCTATAAATACATAGCCTCTGCAAAGCTTAAAGTTAATCCAAGTCCCTAGGGAATTTGTCAATATCTGATGAATATCCAGTTCCTTTTTTTATATGAAACTCAGTTCAATTCCCTGTGTGTGCATGTGTGCGCGCGCATGTGTGCATCCCATTCTTCAGATATGCTGTGTCATCTTAGACTGTGGTAGGGGCTGTGTCTTCCTTTATGTTTCTATAGTACTTAGTATAGAGGAGCCTACTAGTGATTGGGAGTCTCTCTGGCAGAGACTGAATGGGGATGAACTATTTTCTGACCCTTGAGTATTTGGATATCATGGTTAATATACACTGGTGGGGCCATGTGGGGAAGTTTGTATTGCCACTATTCCTGCCTCTATTGTATCAGTTTTGTGGAATACAGAACATAAGTCTCCAGAACACCAGGTATTTCTGTACAGATGAGCTACATTCTATTTTGAAGAGCTCAGCTGGGTGAAGAATGGAAAAATGTATTTGAGAATATAGTAGCTAAATCTAATTTATGATTTTTATCCAGATGTGTTTTACTCTTTTTGTATTGGCTTTTCCACAGACATTAAAGCAACTTTTTTTTTTCAGATAAATGTTTGGGGAAGAGCTGATTCAAAAGTGGATACACATATATTTACACAAACAAATTATGTATGTGCATAAACAAGGATTTTGTAAGTACTTGCCCAGATATCCTATGTATACTATGCTTCCAATTATTTGGTGGGATTTTGACAAGAGAAAAGGAAAAGTGAAACATGCTAGATTGCAAATATATCTGTCCTATGTTATTCCTTCTCTCACTCAGGAAAGAATGAAGCTATTTTTAAACCTGGGCCCCACACATATAGCCAAATTCATTGTTTGTTCTTCTACAAAAAGAACAGGAAAATAATTGAAATGTGCCATTTCCTTAACTCCTGTGTCTCTGTCCCTACAGTACTCCTCACATCTATCCATTAAATGGAACACAGTAATATCTTCAGGAATTTCTCATTACTTATAATATTACTTGTATTCAGCTGAAGCTCTAGCTGTGGAGCCTTGCTGGGTGGTTTTCATTAGCAGAAAAGTGATTATAAGTCAGGTATTTCTGTAGTACAATCCTGTTTTATTTTCAAAGAATATACAAAAAGTCCTGTTTCCTTTAACACAGCAGAAACAAACAGGAGGCATTTTTCTTGTTCAGGAATCCAAATCTGCCTTTTCAGTGAGTACTGTGCTCAAAACTAATACTGTATCTTGGCTTCCTTCCAGAGCCATACTCACCAGTGCTTCTCTTGCTTTCTGTCTCGTAAGCATACAGACACACAGCTGCAACCAGTCAATCCTCAGCTCCTGCATTTGCAGCCAGTTGGCTGAGAAATCTTTCCATCACACAGCTTTGCTTCTGATTAGCCTAGCCATGTTGCCCAAGCATTGGACTGTGGCTTCTATTGTTTCAGCTACCACTACTCAAAGGGGCATTTAATTACTCCTTCCACATAGCCTGATGGGTGGCTTAGTATACCTTTCAGCTTAATCATAGACTGGGTTAGATGGCAGTGATTAATGTCTTTATGTCTCTAATAATGTTTAGGTCAGTCAATCAGGAAATGGATATTCTACCATGTGATTTAAGTGACCAAATCATATAGCCATTATTCCAAACATTGAAAACACAGAGCAGTGCTTGAGTTGAAAACTTGTAGAAAAACTCATGAGCCCAAGCGTATCTGAACAACTGAAAACCACATACAGATTCAGGAAAGCATGACCAAAATTAATGAACAGAAATAAAGGATGAAAGCCAATGAATAAGTTGTTTGCAACACATAGTTCAACCATCTCTGCTTAAAAGCAAGGTTTAGTTGGTTATGCTATATTATCTTAGATTTTTATATAGATAGATAGATTAGATATAGTGGCCTCCAGTATGAAGGACAGTGTTAGCTGTATAATGTGTGTGTGTTGCTGATGAGAAAATGCTACCATTGCATTCCTGTAATATATTTAGAAATGTCACTTAATTATGAAATGGTGGTGTCATTTTGCATCACAGTGAATGGAAAAGAACAGTCTTGACGTCCCTCTAAAAAAAGAGAGAGAAATGAAAACTAGGTTAGTTACATAATTGATTAAGTAAGTTAGTAACTGCTATGTAGAAATGCCCTAATTCATGCAAGAACAGAGTTTTACTGGCCCGTTAAGAAAATGACCAGGTGCCAAAAAAACACTTTCTGCAATTTTCCAATACTTTACTGAGTATCCTGTTTTTTTTCTTTTAAAAAGTACAGTATATATTCCATTGCCAAGGAGTAAATGAAAATGCAGTGTGTGCTATGTCAGGTGTAAAAAAATATTTCTACAATTCACAATTGCTTCTTATATTCGCTTTCATTTTGAGTTTCTAAAATATTAAGTGTCTATATTGATCCACCAAATTTGATGGTTAACAAAGAAAATGTACAGCATTGCAACTTCCTCACTTCCTCTTTTGTCTAACAGTTTTTGGTCTTCTAATGATCATTTGGTGGAAAAAGGAGAGACTGAGCCAATGGTGCCATTTGCTAATGTCTCTAGTTTATTTAGGAGGATAGTGTTCACAGAAGAGAGAACATATCATTCTTGTACTAGACATGAGGATTTGAAAATGGCATTTTTGTAGTATAGGTGGGAACTAACCAGCCTCATATCACTCAACGTTGACCCTACTGGAGTGGCTTTAGTGAATATTGGTTGTGTCATACTTTTGTGATTTTTTTTTTCCTTATCAAAATTATTTTTGATAATGGTCTCCACACAGTCATGACAGTGAGCTGTGAGACAGGCTATCACTATGTATTTAACAAAGACAACATACATGAGTGGAAAGTTGCAGACAAGACTGTTATCCTATGAAGTTAAAGTGAAATAAAAAACTTGTCCAGTGATTGTCATTACCTATATTACTCAATTTCAGTACCAGGGAGTACCATAGTTAGTTTTTCCTTTCCATTATCTTCCCCCTTTATTGTTTCATTCTTTCTCAGTAAATCACATAGGCCTGTGTTTAGGAGACAATTTATCCAGTTGGCTTTCTCCCTAGACAAACTCCTTTTTTCACTTACGTACATGTGAACGTCCCATCAGATGGCAGAACTAGTTATGAGAGTTTCCAGTAGGAATTAGAAATATTGCAACTGAGATAACTTAGCAGTGTTCTCGCTCAGTTTAAGGACATACATCCTTTGTTACTCAAATACTCCTTTGTTTCTTGTGCACATCTTTATGCTTGTCTTGTCTTTCATTGTGTAATGAGCACACAGAACTTGAGTGATTTGTTTAGACCTACATATATTAAAAATCTATTAACTGCTTTGAGTCAAACAATAATTATATTTTTTTCTAATACTGACTAAGGTTTTTGCACCATTGTAAAGTGATTGTGTAGTTAATAATTAATTAGTAACAAATTATTCAAAATGTTATGCTTTATATTTTAAACACATGCTAGTTTAAGAAAAATGTGTGGATTGCATCAAATATTTTTTATGTGGTAGTTTTTTCTGAATGTTCAGTTCAAATCAATTAAACATACTTGAATGATAAAATATGTACTTATTAAGATGTTTTCTTAGGATATTGAGTTAGAGTAAACATATACTAGTCCAGGTCATCTGGTTACTATTCTTATAACTGATTACTGGTGAACCCTTCAGATTTTTATCAGTAGATGGATGGTTCATGCATGAACTTTATTGTGGTTTGCAGATGCTGACTTTCTCAGTTATTCAGAATTAGTCTTAGGAAGAGCTGCTCAGGGTTTCAAGGAATCAGTAATATTTTTGTCTAATGGCATATGGATTAAGTTCCTAATATGGAAAGGGATGATCCAGCAGTTAGGCATAAGCAGAATAGTTTAAGTTCAGTTATAGGTCTGGGTTGGCTTTGAGACAATACAAAGAAGTCTGAGTTAATCATTCCGCCTTGTTGGTGTTACCAGCTTTACCATTACTTTGAGGTATGCTCATTAATTAGGTTTACTCTTCTGGGGGAGAGGGTTTCTGTACTTCTATCAATGCACTACTTGTGTCATTTGTGTTCTCATATGGAGCTCTACTTCTCCCTGCTGCAAATTTCCTCCCAATGGAGCTATCCTGCAGGACCTAGGTTCCCTAGGGCTGGGTTCTTCTGAACCCAGAATCAGAGAAACACACACACATACACATTAACAGAGCGTGTCCGAGAGGATCAGCACTCCCAAGCTGACCCCTTATATGTCCCTGGACTCAGCAGGCTGGGTCGAGCAGTGTTTCCAAGCTGTCATCCTAATAGGCCCTTGGATTCAGCAGGCTGGGTCAAACAGCACTTCCAAGCTGCTACCCTCAAATGTCCCAAGTTCAGCATGTCCCTGTCCCCCCTTTCATGTTACAATTGTCCTGGTAGTAACCCACATGATGAGCAAATCCCATAGGATTTTTAGGCACTGCAGGGATCTTTTAGCTTAGGTACGAGGACCATTGCTGCAGAGTGAATGAGAAAACCAAAAAACACCCATGAGGGGGAAAGAGAGAAAGAGAAGCAACCAGCTTAATCATGAAAGTTATTTATTGCCAGGTAATAACCCTAGGAGAGACAAACAAACAAAATATTTATAATATTAAATCTAACTTAAATTTGATTATCAAAGTCAGGTTTAGAAAACTGTAACTGATCACCCAAGTCAGGGTCAGAAGGATACACACACACACATTTTCTCACCACTCCGTGAATCTTGAATTGATCGGGTCCCAGGAGATGGTGGTAGCTGAGGGTCCAGAGTGCTGATGTCAGACAGAGCCCTCAGCACAATCAGTCAGGAGAAGATGAAGTCCCAATGGAACTGATGCAAATGAAAATCCAGGCATCAGAACACTTACTTGAGCATGGTTAGGGGTTTTTGTAGAGAAACAACAATGGTTAGAACATAAGAATGGCCACACTGGGTCAGACCAAAGGTCCATCCAGCCCAGTATCCTGTCTACTGACAATGGCCAATGCCAGGTGCCCCAGAGGGAGTGAACCTAACAGGTAATGATCTAGTGATCTCTCTCCCACCATCCATCTCCACCCTCTAACAAACAGAGGCTAGGGACACCGTTCCTTACCCATCCTGGCTAATAGCCATTAATGGACTTAACCTCCATGAATTTATCCAGTTCTCTTTTAAACCTTGTTATAGTCCTAGCCTTCACAACCTCCTCAGGCAAGGAGTTCCACAGGTTGACTGTACTCTGAGTGAAGAAGAGCTTCCTTTTATTTGTTTTAAACCTGCTACCCATTAATTTCATTTGGTGCCCCTAGTTCTTATATTATGGGAACAAGTAAATAACTTTTCCTTATTCACTTTCTCCACACCACTCATGATTTTATATACCTCTATCATATCCCCCCTTTGTCTCCTCTTTTGCAAGCTGAAATGTCCTAGACTCTTTAATCTCTCCTCATATGGGACCTGTTCCAAACCCCTAATCATTTTAGTTGCCCTTTTCTGAACCTTTTCTAATGGAAGTATATCTTTTTTGAGATGAGGGGACCACATCCATATGCAATATTCAAGATGTGGGTGTACCATCAATTTATATAAGGGCAATAAGATATTCTCCGTCTTACTCTCGATCCCTTTTGTAATGATTCCTTACATCCTGTTTGCTTTTTTTGACTGACGCTGCACACTGCAGCGCTGCACTCTGCAGTTCTTCAGAGAACTATCCACAATGACTCCGAGATCTGTCTCTTGATTAGTTGTCACTAAATTAGTCCCCATCATATTGTATGTATAGTTGGGGTTATTTTTTCCAATGTGCATTACTTTACATTTATCCACATTACATTTCATTTGCCATTTTGTTGCCCAATCACTTAGTTTGGTAAGATCTTTTGGAAGTTCTTCACAGTCTGCTTTGGTCTTAACTCTCTTGAGCAGTTTAGTATCATCTGAAAACTTTGCCACCTCACTGTTTACCCCTTTCTCCAGATCATTTAAGAATAAATTGAATAGGATTGGTCCCAGGCCTGATCCTTGGGGAACACCACTAGTTACCCCTCTCCATTCTGAAAATTTACCATTTATTCCTACCCTTTGTTCCCTGTCTTTTAACCAGTTTTCAGTCCATGAAAGGATCTTCCCTCTTATCCCATGACAACTTAATTTACATAAGAGCCTTTGGTGAGGGACCTTGTCAAAGGCTTTCTGGAAATCTAAGTACACTATGTCCACTGGATCCCCCTTGTCCACATGTTTGTTGACTCCTTCAAAGAACTCTAATAGATTAGTAAGACATGATTTCCCATTATAGAAACCATGTGGACTTTTGCCCAACAATTTATGTTCTTCTATGTGTCTGACATGTAGAACATACTCAAAACCACCTTCACCAAACAAGGACATTCAACCAGAGAATTAGATTGCATCATGGAATGGGCCACCCAAATACCCCCCAAAAAGTTGATTCAATACAGAAATAAATCCCCCCCGACCACAAACCCCTAGTTGTCACCTTCCACCCTACACTGGAACTCACATGGTATATATCAAATAACTACAACCCATACATGATGGAGATCCCATTGTGAAAGAAATCATTCCTGAACCCCCATTTCTGGGCTTCAACACACACACACACACTCTCCAAGCTCATCAGAAGCAAGCTCCCCACAGACCAGGGCACACCAACTCAAAGGGGTCCCAGACCTTGACAGAAGAGATGCAAAACTTGCAGACATCTGCACTGCTACAATGATCAATACCCTCCACAATACATCTTTCAAGTCCATGGGTCCTATACACGCCTATCACAACATGTGGTGTACCTCATCCTGTGTACTAATAACCCCAACAACAACTATGTGGGTGAAACCAGACAATCACTACATTCTCAAATGAACTCACAGGAAAATGATAAAGTGATCACTCTATATCTGACCTATCAGTTCTCCTCCTCAAAGGAAACGGGCACACCACCACTTTCAAAAGACGAGACTAGGAGCTTAGATTCATAACTTTGCTAGACACTAAAAATCATGGTCCTAATAAACACACTGGATTTATCATAGAATCATAGAATGTCAGGGTTGGAAGGGACCTCAGAAGGTCATCTTATGGCTTATTAAAACAATCTGTAACCCACTTAACCTCCTTTTTAGTCTTATGAGGATAGACAGGACACTTCACCTTGAATGGTCCCTTAGAATGTGCGCTAACTACTTATGCTAAACTATCTGTTGGATCTTAGCTGAAGAATCTGCATAGTTCAAAAGCTTGTCTCTCTCTCCAACAGGAGTTAAATTAGAGAGATTACCTCACCCAGCTTGTCTCTCGAATATTCTTGGACTGACATGGCTGCAAGTAAACAGCATACACAAAACCTTGGTTATTCTGCCGACACTACCCATAAGAGGAGTAGTGATTTTTGTGAAATGTAGATATCTGTTCATTTGAAACTGTACAGAGGATCACTGTCTATTTCACACAGATAGCAAATTCTTTTGTTCTTATTTAAATGCTTCTGTGTCTGGTTTGAGTCTGTTGAGCTATGATTGGAGAAAGTGAAATGTAAGAGCTATTCAGGAGTCTGACAAGTTAAATCCACATTGACACAGCCACACATAATAGGCTGCTGTTCTTCAGGGTATGTTCTTTCGATCATCAGTGCTCCTGTTTCACCAGATGCTACCACCTCTGGTTTTGTTCTATGTTCTTCCAAACAGGATTTGTTGGATGGCTTAGAAAACCTGCACAGCTCATGAGAATTATGCAAACTTGAAAGTCCAAAAGCAACTTAGAGATATTAACCCATACAAATGAGCTTGACTCTTTGGGTTTGCCAACACTATGAGAATCTAAATCTGGTTTTGCAGTTATAACTCAGACCTTAAGAAATGCTCACACTTGCCAAAATTTCTCTTCTGAAATTGGCCCTCTTCCTCTTATTATTTTGTATGACATTTTTGAGATTGATCTGAAGAACAGTGAGGCCTGTGCAGTGGCAGTCCATAAAGATGGAAAACACATGAAAATGAGTAGAAGTGCAAATACTCACATAATGCAAAACAAATTGGAAGAATAAAGTTGCTTTGTTAACTTGTAGAGGCATTTTATTTTTGTGTGATGTTCCCCATGAAACATGCATGCAATGTACCTAGACAAAACTGAGCAACCAGTAACAAAAACATAATTCCTTTCATTTTGTTCCAAGAAAGGAAACAAAGGACATTTTATTTCTCGGAAGGGAGAACTTGCAGCTAGCTGTAAAATATCTGAACCGGAAAAGAGAATTGAAAAGCCCCTAGCCCTGCCTAGCGCACAGGGGTATCCTGGGCTACCAGCTGCATGATGCTCGGTAGGTGGAAACAGAGAATGGGGTGAGCTCAGCATGCCGCCAGAAAAAGCACCTGAAACCCAGCTGTTTAAATAGGAAAAAAAAATTATCCTGAAAATGAAACTATTGAATAACATGTATGTACTGAAACTTTAACTATTTTTTTTAGTTTTCCTTTTCTCAGGTGTCCTCACAGTGCAACCTTAGCAGGGAGAAATGATGTATAGGCAAAACCATCCTCCTGACTCCTAAACTCAAATGTTCAGGGCTAAGTTGTGTGCCGTCCCTGTAAGGGGTAAGCAAGAAGCTTTTCTGCCTTCCACAGCTGTACATGGGCCACATCCAAAGGTGTTTCCTGTACTGCCCCAGCTCTGGAAAAAGGGTACCAATAAGTGAGTGGGTTTATGTGGGGAAGAAGCAGAGCATGACTCCACCTATCCCCTACACATGGATCTCAGAAAAGAGAGGAATCAATTTGCTCACCTTGCCTTGTGGAAGGAGCACACCCCAGCAGAGACTGCATCTCACCCAAACACACTTTTTCCAATGCTCCTCCTGGGGCAGTGGCCCTCTGCACTGTTCCCTCCATAGGATGACATTTCAAAGCCACAATCTAGCTCTAAAAATTTAGATTTGATTCATTTTATTTCTTTTTCTCCTTGACATGCAGGACAAAGTGTTGCCTTTCTCAATAAGCAGCCTACTAAAATACTTGCCTGTAGTATTAGGAGTGAAGAAAGATCTTATGACCCAGATGAACTTTCTGAAGCAGTGAGAAACCTTTCAGTAAGTGTCTGCACTGCTAATCACATCAAGACATGCTAGATAAGTGGTATGTTGTCAGTAAAATGCCAACCAGATTAATATACCCAGGTTTATTGAGACAAAGGAACTTTACCAAACAGCCTCAGCCCATCCTAGATAAAATTAAGGGAAGCATGTGACAGTGTTTCCAATATGATTTTGTATCTGATTTTCTCAGAAAATTTATTTGCACTAATGTAAATCTTCCAACATCAAAATTCTCTCAGTAGATCATTTGTTAGTTGTTCAATAATATAAAATCCTGATTAAGATTTCTGGGAAAAGACAATTGAAAAGTGAAGTCCTACACTTTTGTCTGACACAATTTTATCAGGTACACAGCAATAAACCATTGTTACCTAGCAGCTCTGTGTTCTTGGGGAAGCAGGGCGCAGTACCCAGCCTGTCTGACTCAGGAAAGACCTTCCCCTCTGCCCCGACCCCCAGCCTCTGCTTGAACCAAAACTGATCAGAAGGAAGACTTACAAAAAGCAAATAAAAGGCAGTGGAAGACACACCTAAACCCCTGGAATAAGGGTGACAGGATTAAGGAAACTCCCCTAGCCTCATTTGCATCGAAAATAGGACAAGGAGGCATCTCCATTAGCATACAAAATGGAGAACAGAGATTCCAAAGCAAGAACCGCACAGAACTCTAGGACCAGAAAAGCAAGGAAGCACTGCATGATGGGGGAATCTCTGCTCCAGGTGTTAATGAACCCATGCCTGCATATACGCAGCTCAGCATTTATCAGACTAATTCTAGTAATAAATCCTTTACTGGTATCCAAAATAGTTAATCTCCCTAATTGCATTGTGAGATCCCTCCAAGGAGCACCGCCCATAGTCAGGAATGATCAGCTCCCATTGTCTAACCTGAACAAAACAACTTTGGTATACTCCCTTGAGCCATCAGTTTACACATAAACAAATCTAGTGTTCTCCCTTGAACCACTGAGAAACTTAACAGTAACAAGTCACCAGGACCAGATGGCATTCACCCAAGAGTTCTGAAAGAACTCAAATGTGAAATTGTGAAAATATTAACTATGGTTTGTAATCTGTCCTTTAAATCAGCTACTGTACCCAATGACTGGAAGATAGCTAATGTAACGCCAATATTTAAGAAGGGCTCTAGAGGTGATCCTGGCAATTACAGACTGGTAAGTCTAACATCAGTACCAGACAAATTAGTTGAAACAGTAGTAAAGAAGAAAAGAGTGGTGTGGAGAAAGTGAATAAGGAAAAGTTATTTACTTGTTCCCATAATATAAGAACTAGGTGCCACCAAATGAAATTAATGTGCAGCAGGTTTAAAAGAAATAAAGGGAAGTTCTTCTTCACACAGCGCACAGTCAACCCATGGAACTCCATGCCTGAGGAGGTTGTGAAGGCTAGGACTATAACAGGGTTTAAAAGAGAACTGGATAAATTCATGGAGGTTAAGTCCATTAATGGCTATTAGCCAGGATGGGTAAGGAACGGTGTCCCTAGTCTCTGTTTGTCAGAGGGTGGAGATGGATGGCAGGAGAGAGATCACTTGATCACTTACCTCTGGGGCACCTGGCATTGGTTACTGTCAGCAGACAGGATACTTGGCTGGCTGGACCTTTGGTCTGACCCAGTATGACCATTCTTCTGTTCTTATGTATATCCTGGACTTGCTCCTCAGAGCATATTCTGTGGTATCTGAGTGCCTGGCTGCAGATAACAGATTTCTTGGTGTAGTTGTAGTGGCTACTGGCTCTATGAAGGTAAGTACAGTGATCCAGGGGTATCTTGTATGTAGTTGTCTGTAAGGTGCCATTGTTGAAGCTGATTGTGGTGTCCAGGATGTCAATTCTAGTGTGGGAGTGTTCCAGAGAGAGCTTAATGGATGGGTGGTTGTGGTAGAAATCAATGAGGGAGTTTAAGCTGTCTATCTATAGGATGAAAATATTGTGAATAAATCTGATGGTGCATTTGTCCTGAAATACTTCTTCAACCCTGAAGAGTTTGGCGTATTGGGGAGCCATCCTGGTACCCAGGGCTTTTCCTCTTGGGTTGGAAAAAGTGTTCATTGTTGAATGTAAAATTGTTAGGGATGAGTTTGATGTGATTGGGGATGAATGTTTGAGGTGGATATCTGAGGGTTGTCCATTGTCTTGTAAATAATGATGGCATAGCTGGCTGCCTCAAATGTGAGGGTTGTTTGTGTATAGGAAAGTGAAAAAGTGTATGTGGGCTTACAAAGTGAACTATCCTCTCTCCCAACTGCATGTACTATTACTGATATGAAAGAGGCATTAATTGGCCACCTTTAGAGATCTTGGATGGTAAACTGATCACAGAGCTCTGTGAACAGGTGTATAAAGCACTTTCCTTTGTGCCTTACAGTAGGAGGAGCTAGACCCCTCTTGTAGTATAAAACAGCTGCGCTCCAAGGAGGGGGCTCACACCTGGAGTTACCAGGGAGATCATGGGGTCCACAGGGTAAGTGTGGAGCTAACAGGTTTCCTAGGTTTCAAAGTCATGGGAAGGGAAATGGAACAAAGTTATGAACTTGAGACATTTATGAATAGGATTAAAAATGGCTGTGATAGCAAGAGATTAGACTCAGTGACCCAGAAAATCCCTTCCAGTCCTGTGTTCCTTTGTTATGCAGTTTAGAGATCAAGTTTGGTGCAGTCCCTGGAAGGACCCAGTTTGCATTGGACAGTGAGTCTGTGTGAGTACCTGTAGAGAGATAGAGGCTAAGAATAGCTGCTTTTTGGGTAGAGTTAGTTGAATATCAGAATTTCTGCCCTCTGGGAAACTGATATTTCAACCTTGTTTTCTCCTGAGTAGAGATCAAAAGTCCAAGTTTTTCACAGAATGGAAACTTCTGAGCAATGTCAATTTGACATTTCCAAGAGAAGAAAGGAAAAGTTTTTTGGTATGCCCAAATAGAAGTGTTTGATAATACTCTTGAATTAAGCTGGAACATTTTGTTTCAGCTTGGCTGACATTAATCCATGTCCCCCTAAACTGTCACATTACCTGCTGGGAGTTGTAGTTCAGACAGGGACCCTAGGCCATGGAGGAGGATGGGGGGCCTGAGACACCCAAACTACAACTCCCCATGAGGCATCACAACAGCTCAGGCAGACACAGATTAATGTTGAACTGACCCAACATACAAAAGTATTTTATTTCAATTTTCTTAGAAAAATCAATTTTTTGGCAAAATCAAAATTATACTATGCAAAACTTCATAGATTCAAAGGCCAGAAATGACCATTTTGATCATCTAGTCTGATCATCTATAACACAGGCCACAGGACTTCCCCATAATGATTCCTAGAGCATATCTTTTAAAAACCCATCAAATCTTGGTTTCAAAATTGCCAGTCTGAATTTGTCTAGCTTCAACTTTCATCAATTGGTTTATGTTAAACCTTTCTCAGGTAGATTAAAGAGCCCAGTATCAAATATTTTATTCCCCATTTAGGTACTTACAGATTGTGATCAAGTCACTGCTTAACCTCCTCTTTGTTCGTCTAAATAGAATGAACATCTTGAGTCTTTTACTATAAGGCATATTTTCTATTTTTTAAATTATTCTCATGGTTCTTCTCTGAACCCTCTCCAATTTATCAACACTCTTCTTGAATTTTGGAGACCAGAACTAGATACAGTATGTTGGCTGCAGTCACACCAATGCCAAATAGAAAGGTAAAATAAACTCTCTACTCCTATTCTAGATTCCCCTATTTATGCATCCGAGGGTTTCATTAGCCATTTTGGCCACAGAATTACACTGAGAGCTCATGTTCAGCTGTTTGTGTCACAACCCCAAAATCTTTTCAAGTCATTGCTTTTCAGGTTAGAGTACCCCATCCTGGAAGTAATTTCAATTTTGTGGAAATGGCATTTTTCACTGAAAAAAATATTTTGATGGAGCTTTATTCTTGGGACAGGGCAGCTTTATTCTTGGGACAGGGCAGTGATTCTTTGCCTGGAGTTCCTCCAAAAATGAGTTTCCTTTATGCATAAAAATGGGATTGCTTATACAGCTGCTGAGGAACACAGGTCTGGTAAATACATTTGTAAATAAATTGCACTAAGAAAATGTGACCTCATGTCACCTATTTCTCACCCAACTGGAAACTATCCTGCAGGTTCCTGGATTTCAGCTACAACTCAGCCAAAGAAGCAACTACAATAAACCTGCAAGTCTGAATATAGCTTTAGACAGAATCAACTGGAAATCACTACCCTGTGTTGGCTTATTGAAATCACCAGAATTTTACACAGGTTTTTATATAATACTGTTATGAACACACTATGGTAGACAGATGGTATAAAGCAGGGCTTCCCAACCCCAAATTGTGTCAGCAGACTGTTTCAAAGGAGCCACAAGGCATCTCCATGGGACTGGCTGGGCTTGGCTCCCTTCTCTTGGTGCTGCCATCTCCAGTGTCACAGCACTGCTCAAGTTTTGCCCAACTGGGCCAAATTTGAATGACTGGTGCTAAGACCCCATGCACTAGGTCACAATGACATTCAAACAAATTTGACTTAGGTGCCCCCCCCCACACGAGGTGAGGGCACAACTGAGCAGTGCTGTGACCCCAGAGTTTGCCCACCTAGTGACCCCACCTAGAGCAGGAAGCTGAATCTAGCCAGCTCCATTGGACCAGGGCCACAGGAGACACCAGTGTGGGGTGGACTCTGCAATAAAATGAGTATAGGTTGCAGAATGGTCCCTAAGTAGGACAATGGCAAGGTCTCAGCAGTACTCCTAAGGCAGAGATATGTGTATGTGCATATCATCATTTTACAGAACTCACAGGACAAGAACAAAGTGACATAAGAGGATTCCAGCCATGCAAGAGCCATCTTTGTTACTAGGTTGATTGCTCACCACAATGCTTCATTAGCTAGTGCAAATGGTACACCATTATGAAGCTGCTGTCTCTATTATTGTTGCTACAGCTCAGAGAAGGTTGAATGGGCATCTGCCATAGTATATGTCTTTGTTTCTTAAGAGGAAATACAGGACACAGGAGCATTAAAAACACTCAATTTCTCTCTGTCTCTCATGCACAAACTTTAAATCTGCTCTAAAACATCATGCCATTCCTACAGATCTGCTGTTCCCTAGGAATAATCCTGCAGTTTCAAAGAATGTGTTTCAATATTTCATGTCACTTTATAAAAAAATGAAAAACAATATGAAATCCACTTCTGTTCCTTGTAGCTCTTTCATCTGCTTAGCACAATCATTTTCTGAGTTCCATCCTGATTTAGGTTTAACACAGTGAAGTTCAAATGTGATATAGCAAAGAGATGGAGTAAATATTAAAAACTATTTTTTTATTGAAGTTTAACATAATTCTTGGTAGTACAAGTTATTTTCTCTGATCATCTTTTTAAAAAAACCTGCCAGGTACACAGAATAAGTGAATAGCTCAGAATTGAGTCTGTATATTATAGGCTATATTAAGAATACAGTTATAAGAATTATTTGTCTTAAGTTTAATTCATATTTTCCCCCACAGGTGGAGATTACCAATAGCAAATTATTTATTGAAGTTGTGCCCAAAGGCCTCTATGAGAATAAAGGCTCTATTGTACCAGGCACTATAAACTAGTGTTATGAAATAAAACCGACCCTATGGACCTCAGTTCTCACGCTCAGGGTCCAGCTGAGGAGTGCTTGAATCACATTTGTGCTCCTCTACTCATGGGGCCAGCAGGGTCTATTTAGTCCGTGGCATAAATGAGAACATCTTTCAGGCTATTTGTAACCTATGCTGGTTGACAAAGGCCCTTCTGACATCAAGACATCAGAGACTGCAGGGATACTCTGATTACGCCCACTTTTCCGTGGCCCCACCTCCTGTGTCTGCAGACAGGTGGAAAGTGTCAGAGGAGCTGTTATAGCACTGTCCTAAAGTGTGTGTGTGCACGTGTGTTTATATGGATCACTTCACACACCACTTAGATGCACCAATGCACCCACTTGTAGAGTGAAACATTAAAACAGCTCTACATCAACCCTACACAACTTTTTTAGGACAGGATGTGAAGAATAAATAATCAAGTTGAAACTACAAGGCAGGAATGTAACTCCCTAATTCCTCAAGATGAAATTTTCTAGGACACAGGACTAACACCCCTAAATGTACCAAGGGATCTTTTGTCCCCACAAGTAACCAGAGGCTCAGTTTTACATTTTGTCTGACAGATAAGTGTTTGTTTTTTCTCATCAACAGAAACACAACGATCCTGGAAAGAAGCAAATGGTAAATCATTCAGAACAGTTAACCTAAAAATATTCTTCTTTTATAGAATTGGTTGCCACCTTTTGTAGCAACAGACATAACAATTCGCCTTTCATTTTAATATCTCTTTCATCCCAATTTTAACCAAATTTTAGATGCCAGGTAGATACCAGGTATTTGTAAGTAAAGGTGAGATATAAATAAATGTTATATCATTAGCACATTATTGGCTGACCCACCCAGCCTGTCAGATTTGCCTCATTTTGCTTTATTCTTTCAGCACTTTCTTGGTGGCTGATTTGTGAAGCACAGGGCAAACCAGTTTGGAATCTGTGAATTCTGTTCCTACAAAGAATCTTGAAAGAGGTTGTCATAGACATTTAAAGGGAGCCCTCATTTACATGTTTCTCTTATTTTGGCAGTACATCTTTTAACAGTGAAGGACATTCTTGGTAGCAGCACCATCTCAATCTTCTTCCTCTTCTGGGGAAACCCATATTTATAGGTTCTTAAGTGGAGCTTTTAGGGATCTTTGAACTCAAGGGAAGGATCTTAATTAATTTCATTTTGTTTCTTTTCTGGGTGTTAATGGAGTATTTCTGAAAACCTTGCATTACTTCCTTGTAATATTTTTCATGAACTTGCCTAAGGAAAAGCCTGTTTTTATAGTTGATCTTTCACTGTCTTATGCTATTCACAAAACCTACATGAATAAGAGTTTTATAGATCATCCGTGTTTGTATTATCTTCCTGGAAACAATCTGAAAGTGAAAATCAGTGTGGTTTTGAGGACAAATTGTTAGCTAAACACAGAATAAATTCTCCTCCTACAGTCCCTGAGAACAATAAGTTACAGCACAACCTTCCCTGAGAGGAACATATCTCAAGACTCCCTGTTGTACTGATCAGTTATTTCAATACATCCGTTTATTCCAGAGTAGAAGTTGTATTCACTAGATTAGAAACTTGAAATCTTGACCCTCTATTTATTATATACAGTCAAAGAACCTTCCAATATTGTGCTGGACACAAAATAGCTAAGCATAAGTACATACAAGTAGCACCTTTCTTTTCAACATGCTATTTACTTGATTTCAACAGTTATTGCAAAATAAACTGACAAGTGACACATTTGCTTTGTCACATTGTCAGTATGAGTTCCAGTTTAACAAATGGCAATTAGAATCAAATTCAAAATCTTTCATATCCACTCAGTATCTATATTTGGGGGATGGCCTGAGCCAAAACTACATAGCTGAGTTTATTAGCAGCATGCAGCAAGTGTGTGGGAGGAAAAAAAATCACTCCCCTGCAAAGATGGGTCAATTCTTAAATGTATAGGATAGTCTATAAGAAGTGAAATATGGTAATACAGACAAACCAAGATAAAGAGATTGAACTGAATTACCAATGTTCACAGGCCTTTCTGATATGTTGAAACTCATCTTACTCCACTTTCTGTATTATCCATGAAGATGCAGCCCATAATAAAGGATGGCACATTACTACGCTACCCCAAGAGCATCCCAGGGCAAGAATAACACTTCCTTCCCTGCTCCCTTGTCCTCTTTGTGAGTAGTACCAATGAGTTACTACTCCACTTTCCTATACTGACTCTGCTATGTGGTGTTGCACAGTAGCTGGGTAGCCAAAACTCCACCACTTCCTGCACCAAAGGAGGAAATAAATGGATATGTAACTGTGCTAACTCCTAGATGTCTGGATCAAAAAATCTCAGTGGCCTGTGTTGGGGCTTATTAGAGAGTGTTACTCAGGGATGTCATGTCAGAAAAAAATTGAGTGGAGAGCGGGAGACAGAGTTTGTGTCTATTATATCCTGAAAAGTTGGGGAGGGAAGTGGAAGACCTAATGGAGCAAAGGTCTTGGGGGACAACTGCCTCCCTTGTCCCATAGTGAATGATGCCCCTGTTACTCCCCTGAACAGACATGGACTCCACGTCACAGTCTAGCCCTGTGTGTTTATTACCCTCACTAGTGTCAGGTCTCAATTTAGGACCCAATATTGCAAACACTTACATATATACTTAATTTTTATTATGTTTGTGGATATTATTCATGTGTTTTAAAGTTAAGCACTTATGTATGAGTTTTCAGGTCTTGGGCCTTAGACTGTAACCTCTTCAGACCAGAGATCTTGCAATTATTGTCTTGACCCTGTGAAGTACCTAGCACAATTTGGAGTGGGAAAATGCTGAATAATAGTACCCTGAGTGTTTTATTTAATTATTTTAAAAAAATTTGGGCTGTCAAGAGATTAAAAAAATTAATTGCGTGATTAATCACATTGTTAAACAACAATAGAATATCATTTATTTAAATACTTTGAATGTTTTCTACAATTTTCAAATATATCTATTTTAATTACAAATCAGAATATAAAGTGTACAGTGCTGACTTTATACTTATTTTTGATTACAAGTGTTTGCAGTGTAAAAAAACAAAAGAAATAATATTTTTCAGTTCAAGTGCTGTAGTGCAATCTCTTTATCATGAAAGTTGAACTTACAAATGTAGAATTATGTATCAAAAAAAACCCCCTGCATTGAAAAACAAAATAATTGTAAAATTTTAGAGCCTGCAAGTCCACTCGGTCCTACTTCTTGTTCAGACAATCACTCAGACAAACAAGTTTGTTTACATTTGCAGGAGATAATACTGCTCGCTTCTTGTTTACAGTATCACCTGAAAGTAAGAACAGGCATTCTCAGGGTACTGTTGTAGCTGGTGTCGCAAGATATTTACGTGCTGGATGCACTAAAGTTTCATATGTCCCTTCATGCTTCAGCCACCATTCCAGGGGATGTGCATCTATGCTGATGATGGGTTTGGCTCAGAAACCATCCAAAGCAGTGCAGACCAACGTATGTTCATTTTCATCATCTGAGTCAGATGCCACCAGCAGAAGGTTGATTTTCTTTTTTGGTGGTTCAGGTTCTGTAGTTTCTGCATCAGAGTGTTGCTCTTTTAAGACTTTTGAAAGCATGCTCCACACCTTGTCCCTCTCTCATTTTGGAAAGCACTTAAGATTCTTAAACCCTGGGTCAAGTGCTGTAGCTATCTTTAGAAATCTCACATTGGTACATTCTTTGAGTGTTGTGAAATCTGCAGTGAAAGTGTTCTTAAAATGAACATGTGCTGGGTCATCATCCGAGACTGCTATAACATGAAATATATGGCAGAATGTAGGTAAACCAGAACAGGAGACATACAATTCTCCCCCAAAGGAGTTCAGTCACAAATTTAATTAACACTTTTTTTTTTAAACAAGCATCATCAGCATGGAAGAACGTCTTCTGGAATGGTGGACAAAGCATGAAGGGGCATACGAATGTTTAGCATATCTGGCATGTAAATACTTTGCAATGCCAGCTACAGAAATGTCATGCAAATACCTGTTCTCACTTTCTGGTGACATTGTAAATAAGAGGGCAGCATTATCTCCTGTAAATGTAACCAACTTTCTTTGTCTGAGTGATTGGCTGAACAAGAAGTAGGACTAAGTGGACTTGTAGGCTCTGAAGTTTTACATTCTTTTGTTTTTGAGTGCAGTTATGTAACACACAAAAATCTACATTTGTAAGTTGCACTTTCATGACCAAAAGAGTGCACTAGAGTAGTTGTATGAGGTGAATTGAAAAATTCTATTTCTTTTGTTTATCATTTTTACAATGCAAATATTTGTAATCAAAAATAATATACACTTTGACTTAAATTACAACACAGAATACAATATATATGAAAATGTAGGAAAAAATCCAAAATATTTAATACATTTCAATTGGTATTTTATTTTTTAACAGTATGATTAAAACTGTGATTAATCATGAGTAACCCAAAAAATTAATCATGATTAAAAAACTTAATCGCGTGAGTTACCTGCAATTAATTGACAGCCCTCAAAAATAAAATAAAAAAAAACACTTCCAATTTGTTCTGGAATAGTGGGAAAAGTCCAGTTTTCTCTTTTACGTCTCAGTTTAGACAGCTAAGGGTCTGACCCAAATTTATCACAAGACTGTTCAAAGGCAGCTGTCTTTGAGCATAGATTGTTGTAAATGTCTCCTCTGCATAGGTTGTGCCAGTTTTTGGCATTACAAGCTGGCAAATGTCAGTTTGGAATCAATCCCTTAGTAGTAGATAATGAACTATGTAATAAAACACTAACCTTGTTCTTAAATCAAGTGTAAGTACAACAGAATTTAAAAAGATAACATCTGTCATGTAAATACTGTATTTTATAATAAGAAATGAGCTATTAGATTTTTTTTAAAACAATGGTATTTGTTTGTTAGGTAAGTAGATTCAGATGTCTGCATTAGCGCTGTTGATATTTCTTTCCCATGTGAAACAAGAAAGGGAAGGTCATGCCATTGCTACTGTTTGCTTACAACTACACATGGAAATTTCTGACTTTGTTTGCATTAAAATATCACATTCCACTCCACAACGGAAGAGTGTGTGTGTGTGTGTTGCTTGTTGAAATTTTTCTTATTGATTTTCTTTCTCCCTTTTCACTTTCCCTATGCACTACTATGCTAAAGGGAGAGCCATTTTTATTTAAGGAAGGCTGTATTTAATATTCTGCAGCATGTACATTTATAGAAATAACACTGTATGTTACTCAGGAATAAGTTTAAAAAACAAACAGTCAGACATCTGCAGGCAAGATGAGACAATTTCAGCTTAACTTATAATGGGATATCTTGCAGGGTGCTTGCATGGTTTATGGCTACAATTTGAAATCTTTGTACACAGAAATCAAAGAGGAGGCTTACTTGAAAAGGTTGCATCTGGCTATCTAGAAACAAATTATGAGGGAATAAATGAACAGGGTTGAGGGCTTCAAGATGAAAGAGATGACCAGGCCAATTCAATGCTTTCATTTGTATGGAGTCTAAAAAAATTCAAAATACTAACAATATGCGAGGAAGGCAGATGATGGTTGATATTATAGAAAGAAAACATGATGAAGATGTGGACACACAAATGACTATTGCATTTACTATCTGAAAGGTAACATCATGGTCCAAGCTTGAAATGGGAGCATAATATTAAAACTCTAGCACCATTGGTATGCATCACATTATATATATAGAAAAAAATGAAACCGGCCCATGTTCTGAGAATTTTGTAGTCTGGCATGACATAGGGAGAAATGAGATCAGGCAAGGGGCAGCGGTGGGTAAGGGGAGACAAATGTTCATGAGATGGTTTTGTAATATACATAATGTTCTAGTTCCTTTAAAATATAACATTTTGCAGGATTGGTGGTGGCTTATTGCTGGAAATGTACTAAAAGAAATAGATGCTGTGGGTGGATTTAAGGAAGAAAGGGACGCTGCTTGAGAGAGGAGACCAGGAAGATCATTCCAGCTAAAGGGGGCAGTGTGGGAGAACAATACAAAGGACACATGAAGATGAGTGGAGTTGGCACAATTTTTCTATTGGCCTCAAGGAGAGAAGGATCAGATCACAACTACATAAATTTTCTAGATATACACAATAGGCCTGACTCACTTCTGCCAATGCAACCTCAAAGAGGCAGTAAGCATGACAGCAGCGGTGGTATTAGAAGAGCCTTGGAAGGTACCACTGCCTGCTCTAGTGGGTGAATATTCCACCAACTCAGCTGCCTCTGTGTGGGTGCAGTGATATATACTGCAAGCACCCTCCCATATCCTTAATGATGAATCTGGTTAGGTACTCTCTAATTTATCAAAAAATTCTATGGCTGCTAGTAACTCAGAGCCTCTTAACCCCAGTTTTTATTCATGTTATGCTATAGCTTACAGAACTTTGTTAACAAACATGAGTATAGTATGACTTATAGTACAGTTCTGCATAGTGTTCATAAAAGCCTATGATAAACCCTAGATAATTTGGCTGAAATGTGAGAATTTCTCTTGCTCCCAGTTTAAACCCATGTCATTGCCCAGAATATGGTGGTGCCCACCTTCCTTAGGTGAATGATACAGTGTTTACACTACACTAATAGTGTGCTGTTGTTTTGCTGTCTTTCAGTTTATATAGTTACTAGTCCTTGAGGTCAGAAGGGACAAGGATGAGACCATCCATGCCTATGCTACACTGAGACCTGTTGCAGATTGTTTTGAATTGTGTATGTAGGTGGAATGTGCTGCGTTTCCTTCGGGATTTCAGATTTACCTGAAGCAGTAGTCCAGAGAGAGGAGTAGTGGCCTCAAATATCTACCACACCATTAGTACTTATGAATGGGCCTGCGTCAGTGTTTCTGATATCTTAATAAAAAGAAAAGGAGGACTTGTGGCACCTTAGAGACTAACAAATTTATTTGAGCATAAGCTTTCGTGAGCTACAGCTCACTTCATCGGATGCATTCAGTGGAAAATACAGTGGGGAGATTTATATACATAGAAAACATGAAACAATGGGTGTTACCATACACACTGTAACGAGAGTGATTACTTAAGGTGAGCTATTACCATCAGGAGAGCGGGCGGGAGGAGGGGGGGACGACCTTTTGTAGTGATAATCAAGGTGGGCCATTTCCTAAAAGTTGCAATTCTTCAACAAAAAAAACTTCAAAAATAGACTCCAACAAGAGACTGCTGAATTGGAATTAAATTGCAAACTGGATACAATTAACTTAGGGTTGAATAGAGACTGTGAGTGGATGGGTCATTACACAAAATAAAACTATTTCCCCATGTTTATTCCCCCCCTCCACCCCTCTACCGTTCCTCACACGTTCTTGTCAACTGCTGGAAATGGCCCACCTTGATTATCACTACAAAAGGTTTCCCCCGCTCTCCTGCTGCTATTTTCCACTGAATGCATCCGATGAAGTGAGCTGTAGCTCACGAAAGCTTATGCTCAAATAAATTTGTTAGTCTCTAAGGTGCCACAAGTACTCCTTTTCTTTTTGTGAATACAGACTAACACGACTGCTACTCTGAAACCTGATATCTTAATGAATTCTATAATCCCCTGGAATTTTCTCAAAGAGGAATACAAATAAATACTAAATAAGCATGCGTCTTTTAGTATCCCTTCTTTCAGCACCACTCAGTCTATTTGTCTTTCCCTCCCAGCACTACCCAGCTTCAGTTCCACTGTCTTTATATTCCTTCTTCTCAATGGCAGTGAATGGGAGACGTGAATTCAGGTTTGGCCATGTTAAGTAGAAATTAGAGGTGAGGCATTCAAGAAGCGCTGACAGAATGGCTGTGTGCAGGCTTGGATGGAAGAAGGCTGGACGGAAGTGGAAAGAGATATGAATGCAAATGTTTGCAGCGGTGGTTGACCGAGCAAGAGACCTTCTGCCTGTCCATAGCACTTGTTACTGGTCAGTTATGGCACTAGTAAAACTCTTGTCCATAGCTTGGCTGTCATTGGCCAGCAGTCACTGCAATGTCACTCTGTTTGGTCACTTTCTTGGGCCCTCCATGTAATGTAGGCCCAGCTGAAATGACCAGTGTGCCTCATTATATAGTATTTCTTTATAGTGTTAATCACTATGTTAATCAACTCAAAATAGATACTGCAGTGCTCTTTATGCCAAAATAACTCTGTGTTAGTAGTCCAGTGCTCAGGATGAGCACCTCTACATTACCACCCATTTTAAGCACATGATAGAAGAAAAATAATTAGGAGGATAGATATGCGTTTCAGATTTTTCAGGAGCCACTTAAAATAAAGAGCTGTAGGGAAAGAAATAATTTATAAAACAAATGAAAAATATCTTTATAGTATCATTTTTAACGACAGTGGTGTAACCGGTAATGGCTTGAAATGGGAACCTATTAAATGAGGACATATTTATATAAATATGTGCCACCAATCCATTTGCATTGTGTGATCATTCTGGCTTCCTGGGCATTAACTTGTCATATTCACCTAAAGTTATTGTATATCATCCATTAACTTTTTTTTTTGTCATTTTTAGCAGGCTGATCTTCTGTCAGCATCCCAGTGAAAATAATTGTTCAGTTAACCAGAATATTGAGAGTTTTGGGAGAATAAATAAATGGATTGTTTCAATGATTTCTGTCTCAGTTCAATTTGGCCATGTGAACTTGAGCATATCCGTAAAGTAGCTATTTTCCACTTGCGTTTTTGACAACACTGTTATTGATTAAGGACTTGATCCTGCAAACATGCATATGTGTAACTTGTGTGAGCAGTCCCAGTTGCACCAGTGATTTCGGGGATTAAATGAAAAGAAAAGAAAAAAAAATCCCGGACTAAGCACCTTGGGAATTAAAAAGGTTTTTAGGCTACTTATGTGCAAATGGAGTCTTTTAATTGTAATGTGTCCTCAGTGATAAATGGTGTAAAAATGCTTGAATAAATTTCCCATTATAAAATGAGAAATTATGTCATGCCTTTGCCCTTTTCATTTGCTCCTTGAAAAAGGTGAACTTCTCTAAAAAATTTATACCAGCATAGCTTCAAATCTTTTGCTCTGCTAATGAACTGCAGTAACTGAAAGGTGAAAAAAAAAATAAAAACCCAGCATCTCTTCAATTAAAGGGAAAAAGAAAAAACTTGGCTAGCTGGGTAAAAAGAGGGAACAATGAAAAAACTTTCTAAATTTTTAAGGCAATTTCAACAAAATTACCTTTTTAAAAAGCTATTTTAAATCATTTTTGTCATGCAAAGAAATGACTGGCAGTGCTAAAAACATACAGAAATGAGTGTGAGTATTTCTTCCAAGGTATATGCTCTCATTTAGAGTATACAATATAGTACAAAATAAATACACTCTAAGAATAGGCCATCTGTGATCACTGTTCAACTATTTAACTTTTGCTAATTCAGTTTTGGGTTTTTGACTGCAGGGCACAAGTCACTGATGTGGCAAGTAGCAATTGTCTTAAATTTCAGCATGCTTGTCTGGAAATGCCATAATTGTAATGGCTGCTTGAATGGAAGGCTGAAAGAGGCTTTAGCCAATCTTCTGCTGTTCAGACAAGATGCCATACCTATTTATTGTAATGTTGGGAAATGAGAATTGAAGTTGTGTCAATACTGCTATTTATTCTCATTCACAGATGGCCTCTCCGTATAAACATAGGCAGAACAAAGTGTGATTAGAAGATTATTGTTATGATAAAGAAAATTACAAGTAAAGGAAAAAAATAGATTTCCAAGAACAACATTTTCAGTTAATTCAATACAATTTCCTATAATGCTGCATACTATATATACATATTGATTTCTCAATAAACCTTACTGTAATGCTTACCAGTGATTACCATATTGCAGATAGTCTGGGGCCGGTTTTGTTCAATATCTTCATTAATGATCTGGAGGATGGGGTGGATTGCATCCTCAGCAAGTTTGCAGATGACACTAAACTAGGAGGAGTGGTAGATACGCTGGAAGGTAGGGATAGGATACAAAGGGACCTAGACAAATTAGAGGATTGGGCCAAAAGAAATCTGATGAGGTTCAACAAGGACAAGGGCAGAATCCTGCACTTAGGACGGAAGAGTCCCATGCACTGCTACAGACTAGGGACCAAATGGCTTGGCAGCAGTTCTGCAGAAAAGGACCTAGGGGTTACAATGGATGAGAAGCTGGATATGAGTCAACAGTATTCCCTTGTTGCCAAGAAGGCTAACGGCATTTTGGGCTGTATAAGTAGGAGCATTGCCAGCAGATCAAGGGACGTGATCATTCCCCTCTATTCGGCATTGGTGAGGCCTCACCTGGAGTACAGTGTCCAGTTTTGGGCCCCATACCACAAGAAGGATGTGGAAAAATTGGAAAGAGTCCAGCAAAGGGCAACAAAAATGATTAGGGGGCTGGAACATATTACTTATGAGGAGAGGCTGAGGGAACTGGGATTGTTTACTCTGCAGAAGAGAAGAATGAGGGGGGATTTGATAGCTGCTTTCAACTATCTGAAAGGGGGGTCCAAAGAGGATGAATCTAGACTGTTCTCAGTGGCTGCAGATGACAGAACGAGGTGAAGTAATGGTCTCAAGTTGCAGTGGGGGAGGTTTAGGTTGGATATTAGGAAAAACTTTTTCACTAGGAGGGTGGTGAAGCACTGGAATGGGTTACCTAGGGAGGTGGTGGAATCTCCTTCCTTAGAGGTTTTTAAGGTCAGGCTTGACAAAGCCATGGCTGGGATGAATTTAGTTGGGGATTGGTCCTGCTTTGAGCTGGGGGTTGGACTAGATGACCTACTGAGGTCCCTTCCAACCCTGATATTCTATGATTCTATGATTTGTCCATTGTAAAAAAATGTGCCTCCCTCAGCATTAAAAAGGCCCAATGTGTTCTTTAATCTGAAAATATGAAATTGTGAGATGCATTTACAGGAGTAGTTTGCAGAACGGCCTCTATGACTACAGCAATTTTCTTCCAAAAATGCATATTGCAGATAGTCTTTAAATTTATTGAAAATGCTTGACTGGAATATAATAAAAATCAATTGTAGAAAAGGAAATCAACTGCAGCATTATATAAAAACAGTCTTGCTTTAGAAAGCCAAGATTTTATTATTTTGCTCTAGGCAAGGGATAATGTTGGATATGGCAAGTTCTATGCTGCAGTGCACTAGAGTGTTTCTTGTAAATAGACCCAGGTAAGTGATGTCTTTGACTCGATTATATTAGTTTACATAAAACAATGAAAGGTTTTTGTGCAAAAAAGATTTGAATAGGCCATGCAAAATTAATATTAAGTTTCCTGTCATCTACCTCATTACCTTGGTAGATAGCTTGTATTAAAGGCAGCGAAGCAAAGAATCAGTAACCTGGGCCTTTGCCATTTCTGCAGTGCTGCAGATACACATTTCATACAATTTATACAGAAATTATGTATGTTGAGTGTGCCTTTCTGGAATATAAATGCACTAGACTAGAAATTATGAATTTATTATGATACTTCTGTTTGAAATTATCTGTGAAAACCATTGTTAAAGCAGAACTAGTGAGAACTACAATAGAAGCTTTTGTTTTTATATTGTACATGTATTGTATAAATACATAAATATGCATGAACATATTAGAACATACTTATACATGCTCAGTTACTATTTTGCAAACTTAAACACAGAAAAATATCTGCTTTATTTTGGCAGAAACAGTATAATATATGATCTGTAACAGCAATAATTACAGATGTAAGGGCAAATCCTACTCACCTTACACAAAAACTCCTTTTACCATGAGAGGAGATTTTGAAGAGTTATATGAGAAGGATTTAGCTCATTTTGTGTTTTTCATCAGTGATAAAGAAAGAACAAAGAGGGTTTTCTTTTTTCATTGACTAACCATGTGAAAGCAAAACATTATACTGCTACAACTACCAAATGTGTCTTATGAAAACCATGTATATATTCACTTAATTGATGGGATCTTCTGAGCTGTTCTGGTCTAGTGATATATACATAATGCAGTACCTGTTTTAGAAAACTGCCTTAATACATTAGTCCATGGACTGGAACTGCTCTGAAGTGTCACCACCAGTTATCACTTATCAGTTCTAGTTGCCATTTTTCTCTCTGTTTCTAATATCACTTGCCACATCATACCAGTCAAGAAAATAGCACATCACCACTATAAAATGTCTTCAGCTTGTATATTGTGTATACTGTAGCCAGAATTTTAAAAGTAAAGAGACTCTAACGTGTTATACATATATTTTATGTATTAGTTTATTGAATCTATATATCTAGGTTCCCATCTAGTGGTGCCCATCACTATAATATCTGAGAACACCCCAAGAGATAATAACTAAAACCACAATAGGCCAGTGGTCTAATTGTCAACTTTTCTCCCTGGTTGTGTTGGTTTTTATACTTTAGTTCCTCCTTTTCTTTCTCTTCCTATCTCTTCTATGGGTCTTTCTCACATTTCCCTTTTCTTTTCTCCACCTTCTCCTTCACTCCTGGTCTTTGTTGTTTTGAGTTGTCACTATAAAACATAAACATAAACAGACAAATGGTGAAAGAAAGGAAGTACTATCACCCTATTTTACTGAGACAGACAGAGGTCGTGACTTGCCCAAGGTCAGATAGGAAATCTGTAGCAGAGATGGAAACTAATTCTGTATCTCCTGAGAACTCATCCAGTGCCTTGCCCACAAGTGCAAACTTCTTCTAAACATTCTGCTTTTCCTTATATGTGCAGAATTCCGGATGCATTCAGTGGAAAATATAGTGGGGAGATTTATATACACAGAGAACATGAAACAATGGGTGTTACCATACACACTATAACCAGAGTGATCACTTAAAGGTGAGCTATTAATAGCAGGAGAGCGGGGCTGGGGGGGGAGGAGGGGGAATCTTTTGTAGTGATAATCAAGGTGGGCCATTTCCAGCAGTTGACAAGAACGTCTGAGGAACTGTGAGGAGCGGGGGGATAAACATGGGGAAATAGTTTTACTTGTGTAATGACCCATCCACACTCAGTCTCTATTCAAGCCTAAGTTAATTAATTAATTTGCAAACTGGATACAATTAACTTAGGCTTGAATAGAGACTGGGAGTGGATGGGTCATTACACAAAGTAAAACTATTTCCCCATGTTTATCCACCCCCACTGTTCCTCAAATGTTCTTGTCAACTGCTGGAAATGGCCCACCTTGATTATCACTACAAAAGATTTCCCTCCTTCCTCTGCCCCCCCCCGCCCCCCCCGCTCTCCTGCTGGTAATAGCTCACCTTAAGTGATCAGTCTGGTTACAGTGTGTATGGTAATACCCATTGTTTCATGTTCTCTGTGTATATAAATCTCCCCACTGTATTTTCTACTGAATGCATCCGATGAAGTGAGCTGTAGCTCACGAAAGCTTATGCACAAATAAATTGGTTAGTCTCTAAGGTGCCACAAGTCCTCCTTTTCTTTTTGCGAATACAGACTAACATGGGTGCTACTCTGAGACAGAACAAAGTAAGTTACCAAGCAAAATAAAACAAAACACGCAGGTCTAAGCCTAATACTTTTAAGAAACTGAATACAGGTAAATCTCATCCTCAGAGATGTTACAATAAGCTTTTTTCACAGACTAGACTCTTTTCTACTCTGGGCCCAATCCTTTCCCCTGGTACAGTACTTCTTCCAGCTCAAGTGGTAGCTAGGGGATTTCTTATGACTGGCACCCCCTTTTGTTCTGTTCCACCCCCTTTTATAGCTTTGGCCCAAAGCGGGAGTCCTTTGTCTCTCTGGGTTCCCACCCTTCCTTCTAAATGGAAAAGCACCAGGTTTAAGATGGATTCCAGTACCAGGTGACATGGTCACATGTCACTGTAAGACCTCAGGCTGGGCCCCAAGTCCACTAGAAGGCTTGCAGATAAATAAACCATCTACAGCCAATTGTCCTAGTCATTGGCTGTTATCAAGATTCTCAACCACTGTTAATGGCCCATACTTTGCCTAATTACAACAGAACCTCAGAGTTAACTTCATATTTCTAGCTTTAGATACAAGAATGATACATACATACCGATAGAGGAACACACTCTGAAGCTTTGTAATGATACCTTACAAAAGATCTTTTGCATAAAGCATATTCCACTTACATTGTATTCACATTCCAAGCATATTTTCATAAAGCATATGGAGTGCAACATCACAGAAAGATCCTGAGCCAGGAAGTGGCCAGCCTCTGCTGAGGAGTGGGAGCCACATGGTAGCAGGGAGCTGAAGAGAAGCCCCAGGAACTGTGGTGAGAGCTACATGTGGAACAGGCTATGAATACCTGACATTACAGCTGGATACAAGTCTGTGTGTGGTTTATGCAGGAGCAGCAGCATTTGGGCAGGGAGCAAGTGCAGAGGGCCCTGATGAGAGAGACAAACTGAGCCTGAGTTGGAAATCCCCAAGTGCCTATTTGCTTCAACAGAGACTGACTGAAGAGAGCTCCTCAGGCACTAGGCCTTAAAGAGCCCAAACTCTCAATCAGACTGCCCCAGGGACCCAAACAAGAACGTCTGCTACTCACTTTAAACTGGAACTGTTTAAGTCCTCTGTACCTCGGGTATCTGCAACCTTTCCCTTTCCTGCAAGGCCTAGTAAAACAGGCTTTCACTTAGCCATGTGTCTAAGTGTTTTTTTAGGTCTAGCTGCTAAAGCACCCACAGGCTTGCCTCAGAGTTATGGTACACCTGGCATGCTGCTTGCACGCTTGTAGCTTGATGTACTGGGCAGCCACAATAATTACATAGTAGATATGTCACTACAAGGATTCACTGTCCACTCTCTCCAGCAGAGAGTTCACCAGTTGTAGGGACTATTGCAGCTTTGAAACTGTGGAAGAGATCACAGAGCATCTACTGCCATTGTGTGGCTTGAAGGGGCGGACACCTTTCCCCAGGGTCCCCTTAAAAATCACCAAAAGTCACCAGAAGTCACTTTGGACTATGCATTTTTTTCAGAATTTGGCCTTAAAGGGTTTTTGTGTAGGGCTAATATTAAAGTGTCTTTTGAGGAAAAAGATATGTAGAAACAGTCTGTCCTTTCTTGATTATTCTTACCTTTTTGATATATAATTATAGGAAGATAGTTGCAATGTTTAAAAAAAATACTTCAAATGTTATTGTCCACTTAATGAATTTGAAAACTAACAAAAGCGAGCATGCTATCTTTCTGCATCTGAGAACCAGTAGGTCCAAGGCTTGTTTTAAAAGATTAAAAAAAAGTCCCTGTGAACCTTTTTATAAGTGTAACAGTTCTTAAATGAAAACTCTTAGAGTCAGGTGTTGAATAGGGCACTGGAATAAATGACCCATGAGGTCCCTTTCAGTCTTGCAACATTAGAAAAAATGTTCCTTGCTAATCCACACTAGAGATGCCTCTATTTTTGGATGTTTTGAGCTGGGAAGAGGGGGTTAAAGAGGGAGGGGCACAGCTTCCATTCAAACATGTATAAAAATATGCAACTGAGAGTCATAATGTGAAAAGAGAAACAAATTTTGATCTTCTAAATCCATGGCAATGAAGTCACGGTTGTATTGTTGAATTATACAACAATATCAAACGTTACTTTTTCCTTATTGTAAAGATAAAGTGATCAAATTACTTAAATTTTGGGTTGTGAAATTCATAGCAGATGTTATCCATAAGTAAAACACAAATATACTTTATGCTACTGAAAGTGAAAAGAAAATATTCATCCTTCCATTCCTTCTGTAGTATGCAGTGCCAGTTTCAAACTGAATTTACTGTTGAAAATACCCAAAAAGTGATGATGCCATATTGTAGATGATACCAAACATCAAAAAGAAATGCATTCATGAGACTTTTTAAAATCTAGGGCAGGCTCTAAAGTGTTCAGTTCTGCCCCTGTCCACTCCAGTGTAGGAACAGCCATTCTGACTGCTCAACAAATAATTTAAATAGTGCAATAATACTTTTTCCTGAACTGGGTTTGTGTTGTAAAAAATACCTTTTTGCAGTAATTTTTTTCAGAAATGCCAGAGGCATTCCTTATAGAGCAGGGCCTGCATTTTAGAAAAATATGGCTTAGAAGCATTTCAAAAACCATTTTGCTAATGTGGATGCAGATTACCTCTAGGGTCTAATCTAACTGCTTTCAAGTCCCAGTAAAATGTTTTTCTCCCATCCTCACAGCACTATGGTAAAACAGACCTGGCAAATATGACATATGAAAACCAAAATCCATGTTACTCATCACTGGAGCTGACTGGATAATCCATGGCAAATTTTTTGTATATTTTGACATTTTTGTTAACAACTGATTATTTGTGAGTAACTGTTTCCATTATTTCATGAGCTTCGCTCATTACGTAACTGTGGTTTCAGTAACTAGAAAGGACCATAGACTTCAAAATTCAACTCCAGTAAACTCTTCATATTAATTCACTTAGTGCGCTGAATCCTTATGAATGAATGTATGGACAAAGCATTTTTTTTTCCTTTTAGAATGTCAGAAACACACCATCATTCATAAACCACATACCCAGTTAGAATATTTTTATGGGGGAACGGGAGTTGTTGCTAAGCATTTGTCTTAGAATTTCAGTAGTTCTGTTGCAGCCTAACTTTGATACTAGGATAAATTTGGGTTCACGGTTTTCTAAATGGAAGTGAGAATAATTCAGTTAACAAACTCATTAAAGAAAAAAACAGTTTGCTAGTGACAGGAAGATCCCAGTATATTCAGAACAGAGTCTCCAGTATGAACAGCGAATTGGTTTCCAATAGTTTTCTACTTTGCTTTCTTGGCAACAGTATTACGCAAAACAATGTGTTAAAAGTTGAGATGACATTGTCACTAAGAATTCTGATTGACAAGAGTTAATATTTTATCCATTTCAAATTGTATTACACTTAGACCTAAAATTGTAGAAGTTAGAACTGGTAAAGGCCATTAGATAATAGACTCTTGTCTTTCGGAAAATGCAGGATATTGCCCCCTGACAGGATTGTTGTATCCGGTATTAAACTAATATGGTTACACTTTCTCTGAACCAAAAAGTCAAGATGTACTATAAATAAGTATAGTTACCTTAGATGAAAATTGTATACACAATTCAACTGATAAAGACTTTACCTTTTTCTGAGCCAAAATCTGTGGTTCTTACTCAGTTTAATTTCAGTCTTTACTTAAAGAAAATCACATTGAAGTCAAGGACTGAGTTAGGACCTGAGGATTTGGCTCTGTGCTTGTTCTGTTGTGTCATGCTCTGCACTGTACCAGATTGTGCTTTAAATATGCTCCTGAGGGTATGTGCTTCATTTGCACGTTGTTCAGCACCTGAGACATTTATGGTGTGATATAGCTAATAACATATAATTAAATGGGAGGGCGGGAGGACGGTTGTGGCAAGAAATACCCTTGTAGTTTTCATTGAAAAATCAAATGTGTGAAAATAGTTTTAACTGTAACAATGATCAGTTCCATAGTTCTTTTGAAAATTCCCAAAATAAAGCAGATATTCTATAGGTTTTTGCTTGTGACGTTTTATGAGTGCAACATTTTTCCTTATTCATTTGGTATTTAGATTATTATTTATTAGATGTATTGTGGTAGTGCCCAGTGGCTGCAGTCAGTGGTCGCAGTTCCTTTTTGCTAGGTTCGGTACACACACAATAAAAAGAAGGTTCCTGTTCCAAAAAAGTTTATATCCAAGTATAATATACAAGACAACAAGCAGGAACAAGAGGAAATCACATTAAGATGATTATGAACCGTGTGATAAGCAGTGTTGATAGCACACCATCTACCTGATCATTGCCAAGTACAATCTATAAAATCAATATTCTGCAGTTGCAGAAGAGCACTCCCCACGAGCTAATTTCCATTCATTTTCAGCAACCAAACCCATTTTTGCTACAATCCCAGCTGATCTTATCAACTCAGGCTACAGTCCTGAAATGCCATCTGCTAGTGTGGTCTCTGCCCATGTGAAAAGCTTGCCTGTGAAACCCATATGCAGATAACTCTCTAAGTATCCACTGTACTCACAAAAGGTCTCATTACAAAGTGGTCATGGCATTTTTGAATGTAATGTTGCAGAGACTGGAACAATGAAGATAAACTTCCAAAAAGCTACTGATCATGTACTCTTTTCAGAGTAGCAGCCGTGTTAGTCTGTATTCGCAAAAAGAAAAGGAGTACTTGTGGCACCTTAGAGACTAACAAATTTATTTGAGCATAAGCTTTCGCGAGCTACACCTCACTTCATCAGATGCATTCGGTGGAAAATACAGTGGGGAGATTTATTTACACACACAGAGAACATGAAACAATGGGTTTTATCATACAGACTGTAAGGAGAGTGTTCACTTAAGATGAGCTATTACCAGCAGGAAGGGGGGAGGAGGAGGAAAACCTTTTATGGTGATAATCAAGGTGGGCCATTTCCAGCAGTTAACAAGAACGTCTGAGGAACAGTGGGGGGTGGGGTGGGGAGGAGAAATAGCATGGGGAAATAGTTTTACTTTGTGTAATGACCCATCCACTCCCAGTCTCTATTCAAGCCTAAGTTAATTGTATCCAGTTTGAAAATTAATTCCAATTCAGCAGTCTTTCGTTGGAGTCTGTTTTTGAAGTTTTTTTGTTGAAGGATAGCCACTCTCAGGTCTGTAATCGAGTGACCGGAGAGACTGAAGTGTTCTCCGACTGATTTTTGAATGTTATAATTCTTGACGTCTGATTTGTGTCCATTTATTCTTTTACGTAGAGACTGTCCAGTTTGACCAATGTACATGGCAGAGGGGCATTGCTGGCACATGATGGCATATATCACATTGGTAGATGTGCAGGTGAACGAGCCTCTGATAGTGTGGCTGATGTGACTAGGCCCTATGATGGTGTCCCCTGAATAGATATGTGGACAGACTTGGCAACGGGCTTTGTTGCAAGGATAGGTTCCTGGGTTAGTGGTTCTGTTGTGTGGTGCGTGGTTGCTGGTGAGTATTTGCTTCAGATTGGGGGGCTGTCTGTAAGCAAGGACTGGCCTGTCTCCCAAGATCTGTAAGAGTGATGGGTCATCCTTCAGGATAGGTTGTAGATCCTTGATGATGCGTTGGAGAGGTTTTAGTTGGGGGCTGAAAGTGATGGCTAATGGCGTTCTGTTATTTTCTTTGTTGGGCCTGTCCTGTAGTAGGTGACTTCTGGGTACTCTTCTGGCTCTGTCAATCTGTTTTTTCTCTTCAGCAGGTGGGTATTGTAGTTGTAGGAATGCATGATAGAGATCTTGTAGGTGTTTGTCTCTGTCTGAGGGGTTGGAGCAAATGCGGTTGTATCGTAGAGCTTGGCTGTAGACAATGGATTGTGTGGTGTGATCTGGATGAAAGCTAGAGGCATGTAGGTAGGAATAGCGGTCAGTAGGGTTCCGATATAGGGTGGTGTTTATGTGACCATCGCTTATTAGCACCATAGTGTCCAGGAAGTGGATCTCTTGTGTGGACTGGTCCAGGCTGAGGTTGATGGTGGGATGGAAATTGTTGAAATCCTCAAGGGTTTCTTTTCCATGGGTCCAGATGATGAAGATGTCATCAATGTAGTGCAAGTAGAGTAGGGGCATTAGGGGACGAGAGCTAAGGAAGCGTTGTTCTAAGTCAGCTATAAAAATGTTGGCATGCTGTGGGGCCATGCTGGTACTCATCGCAGTGCCGCTGATTTGAAGGTATACATTATCCCCAAATGTGAAATAGTTATGGGTGAGGACAAAGTCACAAAGTTCAACCACCAGGTTAGCCGTGACATTATCGGGGATACTGTTCCTGACAGCTTGTAGTCCATCTTTGTGTGGAATGTTGGTGTATAGGGCTTCTACATCCATAGTGGTTAGGATGGTGTTTTTAGGAAGATCACCGATGGATTGTAGTTTCCTCAGGAAGTCAGTGGTGTCTCGAAGATAGCTGGGAGTGCTGGTAGCGTAGGGCCTGAGGAGGGAGTCTACATAGCTCGACAGTCCTGCTGTCAGGGTGCCAATGCCTGAGATTATGGGGCATCCAGGATTTCCAGGTTCATGGATCTTGGTTAGCAGATAGAATACCCCAGGTCAGGCTGGGAGTGGGTGGGTTATTACAGAAATTAAAAGTATTTCCCCATGTTATTTCTCCCTCCCCACCTCACCCCCCACTGTTCCTCAGATGTTCTTGTTAACAGCTGGAAATGGCCCACCTTGATTTTCACCATAAAAGGTCTTCCTCCTTCCCCCCCCCCACTAGTAATAGCTCATCTTAAGTGATCACTCTCCTTACAGTGTGTATGATAAAACCCATTGTTTCATGTTCTGTGTGTGTATATAAATCTCCCCACTGTATTTTCCACCGAATGCATCCGATGAAGTGAGCTGTAGCTCACGAAAGCTTATGCTCAAATAAATTTGTTAGTCTCTAAGGTGCCACAAGTACTCCTTTTCTTTTTGATCATGTACTGCAGCTGCTGCTTGTAGTCAATTTTTGTGAAGATGCTATTTTACTGTTAAGTATGCAAGTTTAAAACTTGCTGCAAAACTAGTCAGATGAATGCTCACAGATCGTGAATGGAAAGAGGGGTGTGAATACAGCTGAGCTGCATTAAACACTTCAAATCACAATTTCAGGAATTTTTGCTACAATAATGACCTTGCTCATCAGGATTTAGGTGTATTTGCAGAGCTGTGTGGGGCAAATTAGCTCATACTCAATTATTTTTGGCTCAAGTTTATTTTTATGAGCACTGGACTGGGATTGACAGGGTTGCCTAAGAGAGTTAGGTGCACAACTCAATGGGATACAGGCACCAGATTTCCCAAGACTCCTTTGAAAATCCCTAGTTTAAATTCACTTACCCTTCTTTTTTTAGAAGAGAATCAAAAAGGAGTCTTGGTTCAGAACGTGACTGCTGCTGTAGTTGTCATTGCTCCCATTGTCTTCCTGAGAGGATTGTTATAAGGAAAAAATCTGTGGTATGGCTGGAGGCTCATCACCACCAGGATTGTAAAAATTAGAAAAGGGAAGGATTAGGGTCAGCTCCCCACGATATAAATACTTCCCTTGACTAAAAGCTGCATTTCAAGTTATTAATGTGACTTGGAATCCCACAGGGGATAAAAATATATTTAAGAATCATAAAGGAAAGGCATAAGAAAATGAATTAAATGGATTGCACACAGGATAGTTGCATCAACTCTCTGATTATCTAGGCCTGCTATACTCTGCAATGGAAATTTAGGTTTAGGTGGGATTAATCTAATTCTGTCTTTGATGTGGCCATGCAGAGTATTTAAAGATATTAGCTAAACTAACAGATAAATAAAGTATATAGACCAATGTTACACTTAAATTCCTTTAAAGTGATATCGATTTGTATTTTGAAAGAAATTGCCTTTAATTTAGAAGAAAATATTTAGTAGCTAATAAACATGTTACAAACAAGGTGTGTAGGAGTGATTTCAACCTGCCTGAAAAAGCCATGAATATTTTAATGAAATTCCCGTACATCAGGCCTGCTGCTAACATTTTCATTTGCTTTAATTATTGCAAAATGGCTCTGGAACAAAGACAAATCTATTATCTATAGAATAACTGACAAATTAAAATAACAAAAGTAAACACTGGCATGTGGAACATAATTCTCATGTGTTTGTAGTAAGAACTGTATGTGCTCAACAGTCAGAATGAAGCTGATCTTTCTGTATGTGTCTAATGGGGAAATGCAATTGCTTGTGGCAAAAAAAAAAAAATAGAGGAAAAAAGAGCAGCACAACATATCCAGTTTTCCTTTTTTGGGCTGGGTGAGTTATTAAATGAATCTGCTTTTGTCAAACTGGTTTAATTCCCTGCAGCCGAAGTCTGTAGACTGTTTGTTTATTTGGGGTTACCCTGTATGTGGCCAGTTATCCTCCTCCAAGTAAAAGGGCTTTTATTAAAAAAAATCTCTCTTCATTGATTCATAGCTACTAAAGGACCTTATAATCCAGACTTTTTTTTCTTGTTTACTTAAGCAATTCATTGCTAGCCAAGCACAAGTTACAGGGCACCTTGATATCACTTGTTTGGCATTAGAGAGACAAAAACTGAAAAGGTGTCAGAGCTGTGCTCAGGTTAGAAGGCAATGCAGATGCTACATTCTAAAGTCAGCATTCATTCTTGAACATCTGAATATAATGCTTCTGCTGCCTACGAGACAGTTTAGAGACTGCTGCACACCCTCTTTGACATTATATATGGTATCATAAAGTATAATCTAGTAGTTTACTGGCTTCACATTTTTCTTCAGGCAGCTTCAATCCATAGCTGAATATATGAAATTTAATTCCTTTGGATGTTCAGTAACAAACAGTGGCACAAATCATTTAATTTGTCTAGCTTTATGTAATGGCTGATGCTAAGCAAGGAGAGGAATGTTAAAATATTGTTCCTTCTGCCTATGGTGAACAAGTTATTTTCAAAGGACACTACTGAGTTTTGTTTGCAGTAACTTTTTAGTGCCACTGCAGAAAAGAAGTGCTATATTTGTATTTTTAACTCTTCACAATAACTTAGTAAAAGTGATATTTTTGCAAGTTTTCAGCACAGATTTTCACAGTGTAGCAAATCAAAATCTTAACTTAAATAGTGGGACATTTTATTTCAAAATTGTTTAGTAGATATTTTGACAAAACCTTTCAAAATATGTTAACTACTGTACTATACTTCTATTGGCCATGATGTAACCCCTTTGCAGGTCAATGGAATTAGGATGGGGATAAATTTGTTTCAGGAGACTGGATTCTCAGCTAGGGTATAGCAATGGAGCTCTGTTGACCTGAATGATGCACACTAATTTATCCCAGTTGATGATCTGCTTTGATATGTTTAAGAAATGGAGGAATAGTTAAAACTTTAAATTATTTAATACCATAAATAAACAAGCATAAAGAAAACAGAGTTCCGAGTGCTTTAAGATTGCAACCATAAACACGGAAATCATGAAATGACAAAATTAAAGCTGCTAGCACAACCTTAACTCTGTCTCTCTATATGTATGTATCAAATACAATTTTTATTAAAGATCACATACTATTTCTCAAATGCAATGTCATAAAATTTTTTCTTGATTTTTTTCTTTCTAGATATACATAGCAATGTTTTTATTCTTGCATACTTACACTGTATGTATTCTCTAATGTTTCAATATATATTTATTGATATAGATTTGACTGAGAAGTTTTTCTTTTGTATAATTATGTATTTTAATAATTTAAGTCCATGTTGTGTTTAACCCTTAAACGTGTGTGATGGAGCTCTTTCTTCTTCTTGCATGGCCCGTATAAGAGTGAGGCATAACTGCAGTCCCAGGCCTAAAAGGAGTTCAGGAATTACCCTGTCCGCTGTCACAACTCATCCAGGGTTTCTTGTGTCCCTAAAGTGGGTGGAAAGGGGGAAATGGCTCCATACCCCAGTCACCACTGGAACTTACAGCAACCTGGAAATAAGGTTAAATTTTTAACAGTGAGCTGTCCAATTAACCATTGGTCCAATTTACCAGAAGTTATGTTATTGTCCATCACTGGCAATTTTCAAATCATGATTGATGTTTTCCAAAAATATGCTTTAGGAATTGTTTTGGGGAATTTCTAAGGCCTTTGTTTTACCAGGTCAGACTAGATGATCACAATGGTGCCTTCTGACCTTGGAATCTATGAATCTATACTATTGACTCAAATACCAAAAGTTCATTACTCTAGCATACATATGGCAAAAGGCATATCTCAGTGGGCTTTATTTCCATATCAGTTTTCACCAACTATTCCTATTATAGTGCTGTTCAAAAATGTTACAAATGTTCAAAAAAAATTACAAGTCTCTTGTCTTCTGCACCAACAAAGACTATTTCCTGTTATAACTGTGATAAATGACAGAGGCAGTAGTTCTCTTTTGTGGACACCTGGCCAGCCAGTTAGCTATAGAATCCCTGTTGGTAGCTGTTCTCTACTTGCTTTACCTGTAAAGGGTTAAAAAGTCTCACTGCATGCATAAGTAAAGAGAAGTGAGTGGGCTGACCAAAAGAGCCAATGGGAGGGCTAGAACTTTTTAAAATAAAAAAAACCTTCCCCTTTGTCTGTCTGTCTGTTGTTCTCTAGAGAGAGGAGACACATAGCAGCAGTGCTGCAAGAAGCTTTAAGCCAGGTATGGAAAATCATCAGATCACACCTAGAACTATTTATTTGAACCCTAGATATGTAAGTAACTCACGGAATGTCTAGGAAGATGCAATTAGAGTTATTTCTTTTATTTCTTATAGGCTTGTGGACTCCTCTGTGCTCACCCCCCAAATGCTTTAGTTTTGCTTGTACCCTTTACATTGGACCTCAAGAAAACCATTCTTGATCCTTAATTATTATATTTGCTCTTTTTATAGATTCATAGATTCATAGATACTAAGGTCAGAAGGGACCATTCTGATCATCTAGTCCGACCTTCTGCACAACGCAGGCCACAGAATCTCACCCACCCACTCCTACAAAAAACCTCACCTATGTCTGAGCTATTGAAGTCCTCAAATCGTGGTTTAAAGACTTCAAGGAGCAGAGAATCCTCCCTCAAGTGACCTGTGCCCTATGCTACAGAGGAAGGCGAAAAACCTCCAGGGCCTCTTCCAATCTGCCCCGGAGGAAAATTCCTTCCCGACCCCAAATATGGCGATCAGCTAAACCCTGAGCATATGGGCAAGATTCACCAGCCAGATACTACAGAAAACTCTTTCCTGGGTAACTCAGATCCCATCCATCTGATATCCTATCTCAGGGGATTAGGCCTATTTAACCTGAATATTTAAAGATCAATATTTTAATATTTTAATTCTAGCAATAGCCTAAGTTCCAGATGTATTTTCTTTCTTTTTGTTTTTAATAAAATTTACCTTTTTTAAGAACAGGATTGGGATTTTTGTGTGTGTCCTACAATGTTTGTGCATATGTTGTTTAACTAGCTGGTGGCAACAGTTGATTTCCTTTGTTTTCTTTCTCAGCGCTTCCCTGAGCTTGAATGTACCCCACAGGAAGGAATTCCCAAGTGCTCCTTCCTGAGTTCTCAAAGGGGGTGGGTTTGCACTTGTGTGGTGGCAGCATTTACCCATCCAAGATCAGAAAAAAGCTGTGACCTTGGGAGTTTAGTACCAGCCTGGAGTGGCCAGTATTAATTTTTAGAATCCTTGCGGGCCCCCACCTTCTGCACTCGAAGTGCTAGAGTGGGGAATCAGCCTTGACAATAATAGTTAAGTACCCCTCCTTAGCCACCATAGAATGCCACCAGAATCACTCCTATGACCATCAAAATATTCTGATTTCCCCCCAATCTCCCATGTCCATATCAGATTATACCAGCTAGTGGTGAGCTGGAGCCGGTTTGCACCGGTTTGCTAGAACCGGTTGTTAAATTTAGAATTTAGGGCCAACCGGTTCTAAAAGGGCTTTCTAAATTTAACAACCCGCCAAAAGTGGCGCCGTAAGTGCCGACTCCGTGGATGCTCCAGGACTGGAGCACCCACGGGGAAAATTTGGAGGGTGCAGAGCACCCACTGGCAGCTCCCTGCCCTGTCCCCAGCACCAGCTCACCTCCACTCTGCCTCCTCCCCTGAGCACGCCGCCCGGCTCTGCTTCTCTGCCCTTGAATCCCCTGAATCAGCTGTTCGCACGGGGGGCGGGCTGAGAAGCAAGCAGCAACTTCACGTTTAGGCCCAGGGAGGCGGAGCAGAGGTGAGCTGTGGTGAGGGGCGAGAGGAGGGCCGCCCACACCGCAGTAGGTAACCCGAGGGGCGCAGGGGAAGCGCTCCCCGCCCCAGCTCACCTCCTCCTCTCTGGGCCTGAGCACGAAGCCACCGCCTGCTTCTCAGCCCTCCCCGGCTTCCTGCGTGAACAGCTGATTGTGGGAAGCCTGGTGTGGTGGGGCAGAGAAGCAGAGCAGGGCAGCATGTTCAGGGGAGGAGGCGGAGTGGAGGTGAGCTGGGGCCGGGTGCGGGGTGGGGTGGGGTGGGGTGGGGAACTGCCGGTGGGTGCTCTGCACCCACCAAATTTTCCCCATGGGTGCTCCAGCCCCAGAGCACCCATGGAGTCAATGACTAAGGCACCACTTTTGATGTGATCAGTGGGGGGAGCAGTCGCTTCCCCTGCTCTCCTCCTAGCTACGCTACCCCACCCCTAGGAGCCAGAGGGACCTGCCAGATGCTTCCTGGGAGCTACCCCAGGTAAGCAATGCCAAGAATCCCCACCTTGCCCCCCGGAAGGTCCCTCTGGCTCTTAGGGGCTGGGTGGGCACCCACTATGGTGGCCTGCGAGACCCTTCTGCCCAGTTCTGGGGGAAGTCAGGGGACAGGGAGGGGGGTGCATGGGGCAGTGGTCCTGGGGGGGGCGTCAAGGAACATGGGGGGGGTTGGATGGGGCAGGAGTCCCGGGGGGCGGGAGTGGACCACCATCCCCTCGTGGGGTGAGGAGGGAACCGGTTGTTAAGATTTTGGCAGCTCATCACTGATGCCAGTGTCTGTGCAGATGGGCCTGAAGTTCACAGTCTTGTGCCCCAATACTCTAGAGAACCTCAATGAACATCTAATCCTTCCTTTAAAGATTTAAAGGCAGGTTTATTAGTAACCTCTGGTTTGTTAGTGACTGTGATTGCCCCCATGTAAGACCAAAGAGCTGCTGGTTGTCTTAATAAAAAAATAAGTTTATAACAGAAAAATACAGAAATCATTAAAATAAAAGTCCATACACACTCATCTCAAACTAATAGTGCTAAAATAGCACTAGTTTCGAAAAAGCCTTATGTGTCAGAGCATGGAAGGTAACTTACAGCACAGCTGCAAATTCTTTTATCTGCCTCAGAGCTCGGATGCTATTCCCTGTCTGTCTTTTGTTAGTTCAAGGTCACATATCTGAACTTTATTGTATATCTTTGTTCTAGGAAGATGGTATATTATATGGGAAATAAGGGGCTCTGTCTCTCTCCAAATGACCTACTCTATCTATCTTCTGCTTAAACTAATTTATTGTGTAACTTATCTTTTTCCAAGCAATCGCAGGAGGAACAAAAGGCCATCTCTTCTCTAATGTCCTTTCACTGAAGTCCACATACGGAGCCATCTTTTACAACTTTTGTTTCAGTTAATGACTTCCTGAGTCCATCTGTAGCAGGTCCTGTGTGGCCTTGCTCACACTGGCACTGCTTTGAGCTCTTGGCCCAGGAACGGAAGCACAATATTACTGATGCAGAAATTAAATGTTCAGAAGTGTAATGCAAAAATGTAAATCAGATGTCCAAAAAATAGCCATCTGTCATTGCCATACACAACATGCTTCTAAGTGTCCCTGGGTAGAGTCTGTGGAGAGAGACCTAAGCAGGCAGGTGGGATGTAGACTTAAGACTTGCCTTCACTAGAAAATCTTACTGTGATGACACAGTTGTGAGGAGCTGAGTAGTTGTCACCATGCTGACCATAAATGTCTGGACAAGGTAGATAAGGACAAATCATGTTCAAAACCATGTCAAGTAATTGTGGTTAGACCTGAACCCACTCTAGCCCATGCTGACTTCTTCATACCACAACTAGCTGATACAATGTTGAGCATGACTTGTTCCATCTACACTGACTAGACAGTCATGGTCAGCATCATCAGCTAACTCCTTACTGTCATGTTTAAATATGATAAAATTACCTAGTGAAGATGTGTATCTGGAGGACAGAGAAGATTTCCATGGAGACTGTGGCTCCCTAACTGATCTGAACATTAAAAATGTTTGGGTTCAAGAATAGGGATGAAATTCAGACTGAGTCTCTAAATATGCAGAAGAAACAAGGAAAGACTGAATGATGTGAAGCGTGGAGAAATGTCGCAGTCTAAGCCGTGTCTGTTGAAATATGCTGGGTCAGTTATAAAGAAGAAATGAGAAATTGCTTCTGGGTCTCATTCAGCTAATGAAACAAAGACAGTTAATTTTGTAGTGAAAATTGATGCTAGGATTGACTCCAAACGATGGACATAGTTAGCTTTAATTGATTAATCCAGCTAGCTTTATTGCAGTGCAGGTTTGCTTCATGTTACAATGCCACTGGTATTGAGACAGTTTTAAAGAACTTGAAGTTTCTTTTAAAACTTGTGCTGGTGTGTGATAAAGTAGCTATTGATTTTGAAGGATTTGCATTCATTTCTAATTGTACACCACATTTTCATATGGAAACTACATTGTATACGTTGTCTATTTTTTACATTATATATTTGAACTCTGACTTGAAAGTGGACAGAATATATGATAGATTGAAGTTATAATTGGGTGAAAAAGCCACTCACCTACAGTGACCATTCCTTTTTATGACATGACTGAAGCAGATTTGGATAAAATGTGAATATCCCTTGCCTGAGCAAGGGATATCCATAGTGAGCGCATTGCTGCTGGTGTCCAGCTGATGATGTATGTGAAGGTAGCCATTGGTTGAGTCTACTGAAAACCAAGGCCTGACTCAGCACTGGAGTAACACAGTGCTGAATAGAGCCCTAATGGTCCAATTCATGAATAATAAAATGCAGTGTCAATACTGTGGAAACTGATATATGGCAGCTCAAAGCGTCTACTTCAATATTTCCTCCCCACCATAGTCCTGCAGCCTTGCAAAACCTGGAGATCAATGAAATTTTATTGTTGAATTTGACCCTAATTTCTGAAATACCCACAAAAAGTGAGTTAGCGTAATTAAGAGAACCATTAAATGCACACATCAAAACTGAATAACGATGTGATCTTATTACAGTAAACCTTATCATTCCTCACTGTATTGGCATCTTCCCATTGCTTTTTATTCTTCCTGGCTGCATTATGTCTAAAATTGGATTACAAACTCTTTAGGGTAGGGACCGAGGCATTTCTTTTTATTTGCTCTGTAAGGTGTCTAGCACATTTTTCAGCGCTGTATAAATAAGAAGAAGACATTATCGCTGGATTTAATGAATACTGTATTAGTTTAAGCAGATGTTAGACAATATATAAATCATTTAAAAAAGCGCAGAGCACGTATGGGAAAGTTTTTTTGTTTGTTTTTTTCCCTGTCTCTTCTCATCTGGATCAGTAGGAGTTTTCCAGATCTTTTGCACATACCTCCCTTGTAGCAGTGATATTCCCCTTCTCTGTTTCTTGCTCAGGCCTTTGTTCTTTAGAACAGCTGTAGGTCACTTGTTGCTCTGGCTCTTAGAAGGTTCACAACCTCCATGGGGAATTTTCCATGTTTGTTTTTCAGTTTTTAGCCACTGCTTTGCTCCTCACATTTATTTCTCAGCAGGTCCTCTGGTACTCTCTCCCACCAGGAGAAGGGCAAAAGGGACCTGTCTGAGCTACTTATTAGCTGACAAGCCTGCCAGAGAGGGTCATAAGGTTAGCAGCTGTGATAATGGAACAGCAAAAGACAAGAATATTCATGCACTACAACAGTACTTTAAGCCAAGTTAGCAGAATGGTGTTTATAAAAACTAGTTGTTTTTGTATCTTGTGGGTGGGCAACTACTGCTTTTCAGAGATTTCACTCTTTCCTACTGTGGCTACACAATTGCTTTTTATCCTGATTTTGCCACTGGTAATTAAGGTAGATTCAAGCTATGGTGTTATAGAAAGGCTACTGCATTAGGTAGACCATAACTCTTTTCCAGTATGCCATTTCCTATATTCATGCCAATTTGAGCTAACAACACAAGACAGGTAAGAAAAAAAAGGTTTTGAATATTTCAACACATTTTTCCCCTGTATTATGGTACACAGCTTCTTTCATTCTCAACTACATTACTTCAGTAAATGTCTTATCTGTATCTGTGATTCTGAGGTAGTTAAGACACTACCTAATCTAGTCTATTACAATTCAATTGTATTGTGTATAAAGACTTTCAGACAAACTGCACTTTAAAGAATTATATAATGCAAGTGAAAATCATATAAATTACAAAAGAACAAAGATGTATGGAGAATCAAGCTGAATCATTCAGTCTCAAGGATAATAGAGAGATGGGGAGATATTGACATAAAGTCCAGTTTGGTAGATAAGCATAAGAGAAAATATGTGCTTTAAAATAAGCTAAATGACACCTACTGATGCAAAGCAAGGTATTGATGATGTTGGTTGCCAATCCAAGAAAAAACCTGTGATACTATTTAAGATTCAAAGTGTCGCATTTCCTTGTGTCTCCTCTTCTACCACACAAACTGGTAAAAGAACCAGCCCTTTTGTAGATGTAAAGGCCAGGGTTTTTTTTCCAAACAGATCCTAAAAGTAGGCTAATAAATCCATATTTAGCTACCTAGTGAGAAGTGGCCTGTATTTCAGAGTTGAATAGCCACAGCTCCCAGTGAAGGCCTGGTTTTCTTCCATCTGTCCTTCAGGGCTCCCTCCCCCATTTTATTGATAAATGCTGGAACAGGCAATTTTTGGTCTGAGTCCTCTTAGGTTTGAGTAATAACTCCCTAAGAGTTAACTGCTATGCAGATGATACAATGAAGTCTTGCAGTTTTACCTTTTTCTACCTGTGCCCTGCTGATTTCTCTTTGGTATTATAATCAAATTTCTCTTTAATTTTCCATTTATTCTTTTACCAATTGCTGGACCTGAAAACTAATTCATTGGTAGAGTATTCAAACCAAAATGTTATTCAGGTGTTGGACTCAGATAAGAATGTGCACAATTTAATTAGTATCTGATGAACTGGGGGCTGCAAACTTGAACTGGAAGAAGGTTGGCTGTAAGGCATTTTCCATCTGATGATGATGAGCAGGAATGATTATAATATGAGGACTGAAAATTACAACAGTTGTTTGCTACTGTTACTAGTCTTCTTTGACCAGCTGATAAATTGAATTCTATTTTTATCAACAATAAAAATGGAAAGAAGTTTAGCATATTTTCCCATCATGAAAACTGTTTATTCCTCCATTGCTTTTAGCTATTTTTTATTGTATAGCAATGCTGCAGCATTCAAATACTATTGTTTTGTGGGTATTTCACTTGACCTAAAACTCCATTTGATGTTGTTTCTAAGTAGATCTTTTACTTGGCAGTGAAAACAGTGCCTCCCTATTTCTTTACTTGGATATTACAGCCTACAAACGTCATTCATATATATTCTACATCCTTTATCCAAGTTCTCATTTTAGTAGTCTCTTAATTAACTTTATTTAAAACTGTGCTGTGTCTGTTGTATTTTGTAACTAGGTCAACATATGACAACTCAACAGGATAGAAGATCATAGTTCTTTTTGTAACTTTTAATTGGTATGCATTACTTCTGGTAATGTACTGGGACTAATTCCTCCCTACTGCTTGTTCCTACCTGTCTTCAGTCCTGTGTTCTTAGACTTTTCTAGAACCTTCATGATGAGTAAAAATTTCCACTGCAATATACCTTTAGTCATGATGAGGGCAGATATTACACTTGCTAGATTTGTATTAAAACCTTGTTTTATTAGATCTTTTTCACCCATATCCCGTAGCAGTTGTAAGGATTTTTCATTTTGCTCTATTTAATGCACAACATTTCCTATGTTAGATACAAATAATCAGGTTTCAGAGTAGCAGCCGTGTTAGTCTGTATTCGCAAAAAGAAAAGGAGTACTTGTGGCACCTGAGAGACTAACAAATTTATTTGAGCATAAGCTTTCGTGAGCTACAGCTCACTTCATCGGATGCATCTTACATATATAAATTTGTTAGTCTCTCATGGGCCACAAGTACTCCTTTTCTTTTTACAAATAATCAGGCATCTGTAACTTTAAGTAAGTTGTATATCTCAAACTGATAGGGAATTTAATCAAGAGTAATGTTGTAATAGCTTTACCTAAAGGGAACCCCAGCAGTCTAAATTAATAGAAAAACAGCATTTTTTCATAACAGCTACACTGTGAAATGCTTAATATGTGAAAATAACTGATGGCTGAGCAGCACAGAGCAGTCAAGTTGGGCCATGGAAGCTGTGAGGTGAGGTGGGCAAATATTTGACCCACTGAGTTCCTGTATAAAAAATACCCTGCCAGACAGGTGAATTTTAAAGCTCTGGGGTCCAAATCCACTGAGAGACTAAGGCCACATCTACAGTGTGAGTGCCACAGCAATACAGTTTCAGCACTGCAGTTATGCTGTGTAGACATTTCCCACAGCAATAGAAGGGATTTTTCCACTCAGGTAATCCACCTCTCTGAGCAGTGGTAGCTAGATTGATGGAAGAATTCTTCCATCAACTAGCCATGTTTACACTTAAAATTTAGATCAACCTAGTTATGGTGTTCAGGGGTGTGAGCAGTTTACATCCCTGAACAACATAGCTAGGTTGATTTAAATTTAAATTTAAACTAGGCCTTAGTCATTGAAACATTCAGAATTGACGTGCTTAACTTTTAACGATCTTGCCACCCAGTGGAATCCACAGCCCTGAATTAGGCACCTCAGCTCCCTATATAATGCATAGTCACCTAAGAATGGGGATCCACAAAAACCAGCATGATGAGTAGTGGGCTGCCTAAGCTAGTCAATAGGATATACGAGGAAGAGGGTGGGCTAAAGGTCATAAGAGAGGCCTCCTCTTCTTCCTTCCCTGCCAAACCTGCCGTCTTGTGTGTGGTAAGGGATGCTCTGACAATGTCTACTCGATTGGGTCCCACGGCTCCCTTCTTTTCTTTGTCCCTGAGGTTCTCAGCTATACCTCTATTACTTTTATCTGCTTCTCCTGATCTCACCCAAAAAGATATTTACTGAAGCTGTTAGAAATTTATCATAGAGAAAATTTTCCTCTTAAAACTGTTTTTTTTTTAATGGGGAAAATTTCAATTCTAATTAAAAAATTTTGATTTTTCCATGGGAAAATTTGAATTTAAAAAGAGGTGGGAATTGCACTTTTCTCATTTCCTTACACTTTTCCAAACAAAAAAGTTGGAAAATGTCAAAGTATGAAAAAATCCACCTTTTCACAATTTCTTACAATTTTCTAACTGGAAAAAAGTTGGAAAACAGTAAGAAGTCTGGAAAAATTATTTCTCTTCCCCACTTTCTTATCATTGTCCAGCTTTTTTCCATTTGGAAAACAAAACAGGGATTTTCCTCAATGTTTCTTTCTATTTTACTTGTTTTTCCACTGGAAAAAAGGAGGGAAATGTAGAAAAAGGAGAGAAAAAGGTAGAGGAAAACCCAAAATGGAAAACTGAAATTTTAGGTTTCCAAAAATGGAACTGAAATGACATTTAAGTTGAAACAAAACTAGAATTGTCATTTTATTTTTAAATTGTTAATTTGAATCAATTTAAAAAAAAATTAAATAGAACAAAAATCTTCTTGTCCCTGGGGAAGATGACCATCTTTTGTGGAATGTTCAATGAAAGTATCCCAGGTTGTATAGATTGCTTAGCTCAGTGGTGAGCAACCTGTGGCCCACCCGTGCCACTTCCCGCAGATCCCATTGGCTGGGAACAGCAAACCATGGCCAACGGGAGCTGCAGGCAGCCATGCCTGCGGACAGTCAATGTAAACAAACTAACTTGCGGCCCACCAGCAGATTATCCTGATGGGATGCATGCGGCCCATGGGCTGGAGGTTGCCCACCACTGCTCTAGATACACAAATTTGGATCTTGTTTTTCTATAACACTTTTACAACATAAAAAGGTTCTTTTGCAAGTGTATCCACATAATAGTTACTTCCCCACCAACATTAACGTCTTATTTCCACATACACATACATAACTCAGAGGACTGTCTGCTCTTTGTTCTAGCTCAATGATCTTATTTTTATGTGTTAATTTTCTTCACTGGTGGTATTTATCTAAATCCAGTTTGCTTTCTGACTTACATCTGTTTAGCTACATAGTCTTATAATTATTTCTTAACATTAATTCTACTGTACCTCAAATATGAATTATTCATTAATGCTGATCTGTCACAGTTGTCACAAAGCTGCAGAGGGGTTTTTTTTGTTTTAGATATAATAAAACAGACAAGCACAGTTTTTTGAGTTTAACCATAATAAGATAGTAAAAACCTTATTTACGAAAAAAATCATAATAAAGTATGACTGGTAGGACACACAGCTTTTTGACATATCCCATAGTTTCAGCCCAGGATTTCCCTACAGAAATCCTCATTCCCAGCATAGAGCTGGTCTGCTGCCATCTAATCTAAGGGCAGCATTACAGGGGTCTTCACTGTCTCCTACATTGTCTCCTAACATTTATATTACCAATCATTATCAACTTACACTGCAGTTCACAATCATCAGCTAATTAACTCTTCACTGCCCAATGAGTCATATTACTATTTGATTACCTTTAGTGCTGCCATTCAAGCTAACTTTGCCTGGCCCTTTTGTCCATGCTCTTTCCTTTCATCTCATCCCTACCAGTTTTTTCATTATGAAAAATGGGGACTATCAAAATGCATACACAATAAATCAAAGCAACCACATGGTCATATGGTAATGCACATAAAAACTAGTAATAATATTGTAGTAACCCTTGTCCTCTTGTCTCCCTAATTTCATGCTGTTTGTTCACTTTGTATTATATCTAATCTCTTCAGAGCAGGAATTGTCTTTCATTCTTTTCTGTAAAGAACTATGCGTATTTTCTGTATGAATAATAATAATCTTTAAAGAGAAACCTTTATATATTTGATTTATAGTTGCTTGTATTCTGCTTCTATATACCTGGTTTATATTTTAATGTTTTGATTTTGGATCATAATAGCTGCAGCCTGCTGTGTTGACCTACTTCTGTTCTTAAAATGACCGTAGTTAGAGATTATGAAATGTTATCCATCCTTCATTGCCTGTCTGACACCTCTGCCCTAGGATAAAGAGTTGATCAACTCAAGAGTGTGCACCATCTCATCCAAACAGATGGACATTAATGCTGGGAGTTAGACATAACAATTGGTACCTATTCCTAAAGGACTATGCTATCCCTAATTCATCCCTAGGCTGAATTAACTCTCAGAAATAGCCAGTTTGTTTAGTGAGGTTTTTTGTCTCATTTAAATCAAGTACAGTGCTAGGTTTAGACAGAAAGAGGCACTATGCCAAATTCGGTAGTAGATATGTGGACAAAAGAGAATGAAGAGAATCTGGTACCCTCACCATTGCACAGGTATCTTTGCATTTTACAGATAACCTTTGTCACTGATGGTCTGTGCTGGACTATTACAATACATTTTTTCCCTAAAGGAAGTCCCTGCAATCCATCCTTTGGAGGAATGATATGCTGTTGTATTTCAGCATTCTTTTGGTATGCAAGTATTATGGAATGCCCCGAGGCACAGACCTGTATGTGTCGTTCGGCAGATGTCCATGTCTCAATACATGGCTTCCCACACCAAAAGTGCTACTAGTTTATTTCCCAGACAAAATTTCAATTAAATACTGACTTAGTGAGGAAATTTCCTTAATGATGTAACACTGGATATGAGTAATCAGTACTGTTTTGTTTTTTAAAAATTAGAGTTGGTTGAACTAGTTCAGATATATATAAAACAACTAATGATGGGAAAACTGCAAAAGTTTCAGAACTGGGGTTTGGCTCAGGTGCTTTTCTGAAGCATTCTGTATTGCAAACTTGGTTTGAAAATTTCACCAGAACTCATCCTTTACAAGACTACTGAGATTCTTGGTTTCAATCAGAACAGGAAGTAGGGCTGATTAGTAATGTGACATATGTTGTTCTTATAAGAGGAAAGATGGACCAATGATTAGGGCACTAACTGGGATTCAAGAGACCAGGATTTTATTTCCTGTCCTACCACAGACTTTCTGTGTGACCTTGGGCAAGTTGTTTAGGGTCAGATTTTCAAAAACATTTGGAAGTTTAACAACGTAGATAGATGCCAAGTGGGATTTTCAAAAATGCACTAAGGGCCTAACTCCCAATCTTTATCTTAAAGTGTGTAAATACCTTTAAAAATCTGACCCATAGTCTCTTTGAACCTCAGTTCCTAATTTGTAAAGTGAGACTATTAGTACTTGTACTTGTGGACCTTAGAGACTAACTAATTTACTTGAGCATAAGCTTTTGTGAGCTACAGCTCACTTCATCGGATACATTCAGTGGAAAATACAGTGGGGAGATATTATATACACAGAGAACATGAAACAATGGGTTTTACCATACACATTGTAATGAGAATGATCAGGTAAGGAGAGCTACTAGCCATCACCTTCAGCCCCTAACTAAAACCTCTCCAATGCATCATCAAGGATCCTGAAGGACAACCCATCACTCTCACAGATCTTGGGAGACAGGCCAGTCCTTGCTTACAGACAGCTCCCCAACCTGAAGCTGTTAAGCAAAAGTTAGTATATGTGACTCCATTTTGGTTTGGGGCCCACCTTTGTCTAAAAGCAAGCACATCATGCACCAGGAGGAGTGTTCCTCAGATACTGCATTCCTGTGAAAACCCTCCCCCTTGTTTCCAGCCTGTCTCGACTCCAGGTTTCTGTTCTTTGTCTGTTCCTAACTCCCTGCCTCCTGGCCTTGTGATGTAGGCCTCCCATCCGGTTAATGATGCATTGCTTTAGGACCATGTTGTGTAGCTGAAGTAATAGTTTAGCACGGGGAATGTACCTAGCAGGGATAGGTGGTAGATAAGGGAAGGGTTTGTCTATTGGCTAAGGTTTCCGATGCACCAGGGCAACATGCTTTGCTAAAAGGTATATAAACTTTGTATAACCTGCATTTGGGGTCCCCTTCTGACTAGCAGGAGGGCACCACGCTCGAGCGTAATAAACTTAATATCTTTGGGAACTCTGCAGTTGTGGACTTTGTTCATGTGCCTCAGCCTAGACTTGAACTGTGCATGACCTATCAGGTATAATTCGCAACAAAGTAAATACTCACCAGCAACCACACACCACACAACAGAACCACTATCCCAGGAACCTATCCTTGCAAAAAGCCCATTGCCAATTGTGTCCACATATCTATTCAGGGGACACCATCATAGGGCCTAATCACATCAGCCACACTATCAGAGGCTCGTTCACCTGCACATCTACCAATGTGTTATATGCCATCGTGTGCCAGCAATGTCCCTCTGCCGTGTACATTGGCCAAACTGGACAGTCTCTACGTAAAAGAATAAATGGACACAAATCAGATGTCAAGAATTATAACATTCAAAAACCAGTCGATGAACACTTCAATTTCTCTGGTCACACGATTACAGACCTAAAAGTAGCAATTCTTCAACAAAAAAACTTCAAAAACAGACTCCAATGAGAGACTGCTGGAACTGAATTAATTTGAAAACTGGACACCATTAAATTAGGCTTGAATAAAGACTGGGAGTGGATGGGTCATTACATAAAGTAAAACTATTTCCTCATGTTTATTTCCCCCCCTACTGTTCCTCACACATTCTTGTCAACTGCTGGAAATGGCCTACCTTGATTATCACTGCAAAAGGTTTTTTTTTCCTCTCCTGCTGGTAATAGCTCACCTTACCTGATCACTCTCATTACAGTGTGTATGGTAACACCCATTGTTTCATGTCCTCTATGTATATCAAATCTCCCCACTCTATTTTCCACTGCATGCATCTGATGAAGTGAGCTGTAGCTCATGAAAGCTCGTGCTCAAATAAATTTGTTAGTCTCTAAGGTGCCACAAGTACTCCTTTTCTTTTTGTGGATACAGACTAACACGGCTGCTACTCTGAAACCTATTAGTACTTCAGTACCTCACAAGAGTGTTATGAGGATAAATAGATTAAAGATGAGAAATGCTCAGATTCTATGGAAATGGGGGTCATATAAGTATCACAGATAGATTGTGATATGTTCTCCCTTACTGAAAATACATTGAAAGGCATGTTTTAACCCAATTTTGCAGACTAAATAAAGTTTTGATATTTCAGATAAGCTTTGAATAAGTATCTCAAATTCCTGGTTAATTGTCTAATGTAAACGTCCACACTTTTGAGGGTTGCTGATTTGTTTTTTTAATCAAATACCTTTAGATACCCAGCACAGAGCAGAGTTAGAGAATATAGGCTGTTTACAAATTAATGATCTACCAATTATAAAAAAAGTTGGGAATCATATTTGTGAAATATTTTAGCTGTGCAAAGGTCTATATTTTTCTGAATATAATTGAGAAGAGACTAATATCCTATAGTGTGATAGTATAGTTGTTATTATTTCTATCTTTTACTGTACATTAGAGGTTCTGTTTGGACAGACACTGCCAGGAATATAGATTTAATTATCAGGTATCTTTCTGGTTCTAATAACTGCAAATTTACAAACTAACCTAAAGGGAGAAAAAGTTCAGTTTATCATATAACAAAGACTTTATTGACACTATTCTGCATTTGTGTTATGCTAAGGAGATGTTAATATTAGGGTACAGATTAAGCCCTATGTCATCTTCAGAAAGTTCTTCTTTCACCCTGCTTGGGTCTCCATTCAGTAACAAAAATAGAATCCTGTTAGTATGTAGGTCTTAGGAAAAAATGTGTGTGACACTGAGCCCGCAAGGGCTGGGGGGAAGATACCAGTGAAAGGAGGACACTCAGGCCTAAGAATAGTAAACTATGCTTTATTGAAGGAAGGAAGGAAGGAAGGAAGGAAGGAAGAACTTACGCGCCAATCTGTGCGGGGAGCCCCTAGGATGCGCAGAGGGGCTGCAGGGGATTCTGTCTGTTCGGGACAGCTGACCAGGCAGGACTCTGCCGGGGGGAGTCCTCTGTGGTGCTATATTCTCTGCACTTATCTCGGGGTTACATGGGGTCAATAGCTGGTTACATTCTTATATGTATGATTTATGCTTATTACATAAACTAACTTGTTTACAGGCAAAAATGTGCTGAGCTATGCTACAATATCTTTTGGCAGGGTCTGTTGGACAAAGTTCATTGAAACTGCCTGCATCCTCCACTTACATCCAGTCACGTACTCAGTCCACCACTTAGCTCCTTGCCAATTTTTTGCAACCTTGTCCCTACAGACACATATTTCTTTATTATGGAAAATGTGCATCTTATTCAGAATTATGCCAAGATGTTTCACAACAAGGTGATGAATACATTGTTGCAAGAGTTACAATATGTGAAGAAGCACAATAATAGGTGTGGAAATCAAGAACCTGCTCAATGACATAGAAGAAATGCTAGTATCCTCAAAGGCATGCTAGTATTTTAGTTTAAATGGCTATTTTCAATGAAGAAGGGCTAAATATTAATTCAACTTTTCCCTACTGTGTATCCTCTATATGTAAAAGGGATGGTAGGAAGTAAATACATGTCAAAAAACATTGGCTCCAATCTCTTCCTAGTGTGCTGCTTGCTGCCAGTACGTTAGATGAGCTCTTCTATTATTTCATCTTGTGGCTTGACCGAGTGAAGATGAGAGGGGTTATGAATATTAGATATCATGGTCTTTGGAAACAGGGAGGCTTAGTTTTCTTTTCAGAACAAAGAGACCATTTGTCAGATTCTTTGTGTTATTGTTACAGAACTAAATCAGCTTGATCCCATCTCTTCTGTATTACTATTGTGAGAGTGCCTGAGTGTCCGATGAAGTGGTCTGTAGCCCTCGAAAGCTTATGCTCTAATAACTTTATTAGTCTCTAAGGTGCCACAAGTACTCCTGTTCTTTTTGTGGATACAGACTAACATGGATGCTATGTTAACCTGAGTATAAATAGTAAGTGTGTCTGACTTTCTTTATAACAGGGGCCATAGAACTTCCCCAAAATTAATCCTAAAGCAGATCTTTTGGAAAAAAAGCCATACAATCTTGATTTAAAAATTGTCAGTGATGGAAAATCCACCATGATCCTTGGTAAATTTGGTCCAATGGTTAATTACCCTCACTGACAAAAATGTACAACTTATTTCCAGTCTAAATTTGAATAGCTTCAACTTCCGGCCACTGGATCATGTTATACCTTTCTCTGCTACATTGAAGAGCCCATTGTTAAATATTTGTTCCCTATGTATATACTTATGCACTATAGTCGAGTGACCCCTTAGCTTTCTCTTTGTTCAGATAAATAGATTGAGCTCTTTGAGTCTATCACTATGAGGCTTGTTTTCTAACCCTTTAATCATTCTCATTGCTCTTCTCTAAACCCACTCCAATTTATCAACATCTTGAATTGTGGGCACCAGCACTTGACACTGTATTTCAGCAGCAGTCACACCAGTGTCAAATACAGAGGTAAAATAACCTCTCCTTTCCAACTCCAAGATTCCCCTGTCCATCCCATAATCACATTAGCTCTTTTGGCCACAGTGTCACATTGGGAACTCATGCTCAGCTGATTATTCAGAATGAGCCCAAAACTTTTTCAGAGTTGGGACTCCAGAATAGAGTTCCCTATCTTATAAGTATGGCCTACATTCTTTATTCCTAGCTGTATACATTTACACTTAGCCATTTTAAGTACATATTGTTTTTTAATGCCCAGTTTACCAAGTGATCCAGATCACTCTGTATCAGTGATCTGTCCTTTTCTTTATTTACCACTCCTCCAATTTTTGTGTCATCTACAAACTTTAGCAGAGATGGCTTTGTTTTCTTTCAGATCATTTATCAAAATGTTAAATAGCATAGGGCCAAGCACCGAACCCTGCAGGGCCCCACTGGAAACACATCCACTCCGTGATGATTCCCCATTTAGAATTACATTTTGAGATCTAGCTGTTAGCCAGTTTTTAATCCATTTAATGTGTTCCTTATTAATTTTATATTTAATTGAAATGTTGTGTGCAACCAATTAAAATGCCTTACAGAAGTCTAAGTATATTGCAATATTACCTATCTTGCCCAGGATTGATGTCAGGCTGACACATATGATCACCAGGGCTTCCTGTTTACCTTTTAAAAAAATTGCATAACCTTAATTTTCTTCCAGTCTTCTGGAGCACTGGGGAAATTCCAAGACTTATTGATGGGGCTCTATCAAATTCACAGCTCCGAAAAAGGCATCACCAACTGTGAAATCTGGTCTTTTGTATATTTTTACCCTATACTATACAGATTTCACCAGCGTTTCTCAAACAGAGGGTCCCGACCCAAAAGAGGGTCATGGTGGGGGGGCACACGGTTATTGTAGGGGTGGATTGTGGTATTACCTCCCTTACTTCTGCATTACTTTCAGAACTGGATGGCTGGAGGGCAGCGGTTGCTGGCCAGGTGCCCAGCTCTGAAGGCAGCGTGCTGCCAGCAACAGCATAGAAGTAAGGGTGGCAATACCATACCATGCCACCCTTATTTCTGCACTATTTTCTTCAGAGCTGAGTGGTTGGAGAGTGGTGGCTGCTGGGCTAGAGTGGGCCCGGCTCTGAAGGCAGCAGCGCAGAAGTAAAGGTGGCAGCACTTTTGGAGTTAGGATATTACCATCTATAATGTTTAGAAATTCCAAGGATGTTTTAGTACTGGCAGCATAAGACTTCCAGCATATGTTACACAAATTGAAGTCCTCCATGGTCATGCAGTTTTTTCTCCTACACGTAATATAAAGGTGCATAAGGAGGTTGTCATCGGTTCCCCCAATAATATGATGGTCTGTAGCATACACCAACTAATACCCTTTCTCATGCTTTATCTGTTAGAACATTTACCTGTATGCATTCAAGATCATTTTCTTCTAGATTTTCACTTTTACCCACTTGATCCTTCCTAAATAGGTTATAATAATTGATTTTAACATTTCAGTGGTGTGAATCACCCCAGCAGGTTTTAGTAATTCCAACTAGATAGACTTTATGCCCATAAATGAAGAATTCAGATTCCTCATTTGTTACCCAGGTTTCTAGCACTGGTGTATAGGCAATTCAATAATTTCTTCTCTTCCTGTCATTTGGTTCCTTGATTAAAGTGGTTAATACCATTAACGAGAAAATTAAACAACCTGACTAGAACTTAGGTTATTTCCTTATAACTGTAGCATCACCTGTAATCTGTATGGCATTCTGATATAGAGGGTTCATGATCTAGCGGTGGTAGATGAATCCTAATTTTAATATTAAAATATTTTGTTGAGCAAGAAACACTAATCAGAAGATCACAAACTGTAGAGGGATCGTTGCAGGGAAATCTATGAATATATTCAATATTGTTCAATAATACAGAATTTGCTTTATTAAATCCACCACTATTTTTTTTTGCTTGTGAAATGAGAAAAGTAAGGTCATGGTTTAGATACGTTTGATTTGTATTCAAATGTACCCATACAGATTATTTGCATGATGATATGAGGGGATTTCCTTGCTCTAGACTTTACCTTTATGGCCCTACCCTGCTTGGTACTCATATAAAGATGTTCCTTAATCTCTATTGACAAATACACTGCCTTTCCACTAGGATTTGGGGGTTGGTTGGTACTGAAACTGCCTAACCAGCACTATCAGATATGGTCATGAGGAATCTTCCTTAGCATGACCTCTCATGGTGTGATTATAAAGCCGTAGTGATGAAGTTTCATGGATATGAGCGACATATAGATTACTGAAATAAATAAAAAATCACTTTTATTTTCTTATCAACAGCTCTAACCTGTGGTGACTCAGCACAAGGGAAGTCTTGTTTCATTAACATGGGGACGGAACACAAGGCTTTCAATATTATGGTGATGAAGGACATGTAATTATTCATATCTACAGACAGAGTGCACCAAAAGTTGGTGCGTAGAAAGGATAGTGAGGGCAGCATGAGAATCAATTTTAGGATGGAAAAGAAGGAGCAAAGAGATACAAAGAAAGTGGGGGAGGATGGAAAGAAAAAAGAGCAATCCTGCTTACCTTACTTACATATACTCACATATAGTTCTGTTGACATCAGTGGGACTACACATATATGTGACCAGAACAGGATTTGGCCCCAAGAGGAAAAAGAGACAGACTAGAGAGAGACATAAGGCATGTCTAAACTGCCTTGCATGTAGGACTGGACTACATTAATGCAAAGTAGGAACCTTAAAGTTCACATCTGAAGCATCCATACAGGGGGGCTACAGCCATGCTGCTATTCACAACCCTGTAGCATGAATGACAGGACAGTGTAGATATGCCCTGAGATGTGGATGAGATATGGTTTATTTATAGACGCAGGGTCCTGGGGTATTGAGTAGCATCTTTTAAAACCAGATAGAAGTCCTCACACTGGGATTTCTTCTTCCAAAGTGTTATGTATCTTAAATTATGTTGACTTTCCAACCGTAGACTAAACTAATCTTTCAAAAAAATCTAATAAACAAAAAACAGCTCAGTCTTTGCCCAAATGCTATTTAACTGAAAATGGGCAGGTGGCAGAGAATCAAAGGAAACAGAAGCCAAGCAAGTTTGCAATTTAAAACCTGCCTGGTGTATAAGTGGATTTATAAACAAACATAAGAAATGTGATAGGTTTCCAAGGCCAAGTCAAAGGTGAGCAAAAGAGTCAATAATGGAAAGGATGTTCAGAGAAGTCCACAGCTCTAATTCAAATCAATTAAGCATTTGATTTCTCTCAGGACAATTTTGTCTTTCCATTTGTATGTAATGTAAGCAAAGATCATTTATTCCAGTCTGATACTGATGACATCACAGCAGAATTTTCAGAAGCCGCCTTAATCTATCACTAAATTTGCACACTCAACAGTTGACCTCCCAGTAGTCTGCACACACTATTTATCCATCTCCTTGCCACTTGTTCTGTACTATGATGACCTGCCAGCATTCCTTCCATGATAACTTTCTGAAGGCTATTTTGGTCTCTGTGCTTGATGTGACCAAAGTACATAAGTTTGCTCCTGTTGTTTTCCAACAACAAAATCTGCTTCTCTTCAATAATGTTTCTGACATAAGCATTCATCTTATTTTCTGTGCAGGAGATGCTCAAGAGTCTTCGCCAGTTCCATATCTTCAATTTTCTTCTTGTCAGCTGCAATATTTTCCGTTAATTCACATCTGTATGTCACTGTGAAAAAGAATTACATTTTTCACCACTTGAACCTTTGTACACTTCAAGATGGCATGTTTTCTCCACACTGTCGTAAGTGGGGGGATGGCTGAGTAAGCCATTCCTACTCTTCTTCCAATTTCTTTGGAGCAGCCTCCTTGGCTGGATAAATATGATCCAAGATAATTAAATTAATCTACTGCCTCTTCAGTTTAACTGTTGATCTTGATGTCCGCTTGCATGCCAATTAATACTGATCACATCAGCATACACGCTTTTGTTTTTCTCACATTCAGGGATAGTCCATATTCCTCACTATTTTTATGGATGAAACATAATGAATGGAGGATTATATTCCCTGCATTTTTTTAATGATATGATGGATCTTTGCAATTTGATCATGCATATCTTGTTGCTTTTTGAAATCAGCTGGTTTTGGTGGTAGTTCTGCTTCTATTATTCATATCAATCAATCTTGAATTTTGTGGAGCAGCAATTTACTTGCCTGAGATAGCAGGGAGATGGTATAATTGTGACTTCCTTTAGTATATCCCCTTTCTTTGGTAAGGGTAAAATTCCCTCCATCGAGCTGGCCAGTTGGTTTCTAGTCATCCATACAGTATGGCAAATTTTCCACATGAAATAATACTGAGGTTACCAATCACTTTTAGCAATTCTGCTGATACATTATCTACCCTTGGTGCTTTCGCAGGCTTCACTTTCATAATAGTATGCACCATAGTATTAACGGGGTTCTGAACCTTTTGTGCAGTGGAGTTTGCAAAGGAGGTGACCAGTTTGCTGCTACTCTGCTGAAAACACACACTCATATTATTCTTGAGTGGACAAGGGTTTGAACATTTTTTATTAATGTAAGTGAATGTGTATGGATCAGAAGTGTGATGTTTCACATCTTATTGTTGTATAACAGTGTTTATTGTGAATAAAGAGTTTTGTCTCTAATATTCTGTTTGGATACAACTGGTCTCCCTAACAGTAACTTCCTCACAAATTTCCACAGGAAAAACCACCCATTTTGTAGAGAACCGTATGCTGTATACAGTAACTACTCCATGCTGTTTCATTTCTCTGACCCTGTGGTGCCTACTTAAGACCTATGCAGTCCCAGCTCTGTAGAAAGGCTTCTGCTGAATGTGTGGAAACATGTTGGAGAGACACAGCTTACCTTTTTCTTCACCCCATTTTACTTCCCTGTGCACCTGTAGATGAGGGGAACATGAGGCTTTGTGCTTATATTTTTATCCCTATTTGTATGTATGACATAATTTGGCTATATTTGTGTGCTTTACTGATGTGTGTTCTTGTATTTATGAAAAATTAATATAATGATTACCTGCTTGTATTGACCTAGCTGAGAAAAAGCACAAGAGAAAAGGAATTGATTTTAGTTTTGTGTTGTATGTTAAGAACTATTTTTTATCATTTAAAATATTGGTTATTGGTGATTTAGGGCCCACTCCTACTCCCATGGAAGCCAAAGATTAAAACATCCATAGAGTCAGGATCACTGAGGGACAAATTCCCCAATACACCTAGTAATGCACAAAGGAGCTGGTTGCACCTCCCTAACACTTAGGCCCTTTCTATACCATTCCTAGCCTTGATATAATTTAGAGCAGTTTGGGGGCTGTTCTGAAATATATCAGTTGGACAATCATCAGTTGGGGACTGCAGCAAGACAGTGCATTCTGGGGATGCCTCTCAACTTCCCAGCATGCTTCACTTATTAAGACCCCTCCTAAGGTAGGAGTTCACTATGCCAACTCCAGGACTATTGGAAACTTCCCCTTGAGGAATCCTAAGCTGGCAAGATCTGTCCTGTTTCTGGCCCCTTTCTACACCAGATGAGCTCAAAGAGGCCAGAGTGGGGTAAAAATCTTCTCATGTGTATTTCAACATAAGGTTTGTCTATGGAAATAGGTTATAACTTTCTATTCAAGAAATGCATGACTTCTATGCCAATGTACTTTAATTGACAGAAAAAAATGTTGTAACTCAATCATACTTCAAATATATCATGTTAGTGGAGCACTTAAAACTATGGAAACTATGGGTTCCTTTTGAAACATGAATTACTGGCCCTGAAAAAGATGATTGTGTTTATCTGAAAGGAGTACCTTCTTATTTGAGCCTCCTTTATGCTAAGCCTTTGGCATTAATTTGAGTCAATGGTTTGTGGTTAAATCTTTTCTGCTGCTTTGGAATGAAAGCTCTGTGTGTGGGAATTATTAGGATTTGAAATTTAATTTTCACTGCTCCAAACCTCTACCACTAAAGTTCTTTCATATTCCTGCAAAAGTGTTATATAGAGAAAAATTCTGTGGGATATTCAGTAGTCTCCATTTTTGTTTGGTGCATTATGATGTGTTGTCCTGATTATTTGTTGCTTGATGTCTTTCGCCAGCCAGCAGACTAAATGCAGCAGTGAGGACTGAACAAATAATCTCACCATTTTGAGAAGTTAGAGGGAGGTAATCATTTTAGTTGCAAATGATGGTTATAATAAATAATAAAATTCATTTGACTATATCCTTCCTTACAACCTGCAGAGTAAAATGGATCTGCCTAAATGGCATGGAATAAGGGAGCAATTTTGTTGGCAGAGTTTTGATTTGATTACCATGTATTTTCCATAGTCCCAAGTAGCATGATCCTATTAAAAAAAATCACAACCCTCTGCCACTACTGTGTCAAGAAAGTCTGAGCAAAAACAATTTTGCTTTTTTAAATATATATATTTAAAAGCAAAATTGATATATATCTAGAGTTCAGGAACAATACGGAAAAAGTATTTTCCATTATAAAATGAAGATTGCAACCTTTTTAAAAACAATCTTATAGATTGAAGTGGGCAAACTACGGCCCTCCAGATGTTTTAATTTGTCCCTTGTGCTCCTGTCAGGGAGCGGGGTCAGGGACTTGCCCCACTCTGCGCAGCTCCCGGAAGAAGCGGCATGTCCCCCCTCCAGCGCCTATGCATAGGGGCAGTCAGGGGGCTCCACACACTGTCCTTTCCCCAAGTGCTGTCCCCGCAGCTCCCATTGGCCAGAAACCATGGCCAATGGGAGCTGCGGGGCGGCGCCTGCGGACAGGGCAGCACGCAGAGGAGCCTGAGTGGGGACATGCTGCTGTTTCTGGGAGCTGCTTGAGGTAAGCACCACCCAGAGCCTGCACCCCGACCCCCTCCCACACCCCGACCCCAGCCCTGATTGCCCTCCCGAACCCCTCGGTCCCAGCCCTGAGCATCGTCCTGCACTCCCAACCCTCATCCCCAGCCCCACCCCAGAGCCCACACCCCCATCTGGAGCCCTCACCCCCCAACCCCCGCACTCCAACCCCCTGCCCCAGTCCAGAGCCCCACACACACACCCCTGAACTCCTAATTTGTGGCCCCACCCCAGAGCCTGCACCGTCAGCCACAGCCCTCATCCCCTCCTGCACCCCAGAGCATTCATGGCCCACCATACAATTTCCATACCCAGATGTGGCCCTTGGGCCAAAAAGTTTGCCCATCCCTGTTATAGATGAACTGACTGGGACTTGTATGAATAGTGAGCCTTAAATGATCTAGAACCTTTGAAGTGATGGCTGCAAAATATGCTAAAAAAGTAGTGAGGGTAAAAGTTAGGAGAGGATAAGCGGACGCTTGTATAAACTCTGTGATTTGGACTTGGCTTTTAACTAGGGAGAGGCAAACTTTTTTTACCTCATTTCAAACCAACTCAAACACTGTGGGTTCCAAAGTCTGACAGATACTTGTATTGGATAAATAGGTAGAGTGAAAAACAGAAAAGTAAAGCACACAGACACACAACAGTAGCAGGTGGGGAGAAAGAAAATGTCTAAAGAAAAATGAATATAATAAGCCAGAATTGCCCCATGTGGAAGTGGGAGGGAAACTATACCTCCTTTGCTATGGGGGTAGCAGTACTAGAGGGGTATTCGTTCCTGAGAGAAGGGCAGGCATTGTTACCTGCCCTGCTTTTCACCAAAGAGAACAGCTTTAAATTGAAATTAAGGCTATATGTTGAATTACTGCAATCTTCTGGGTGGCTTAATCCCACCTTGATTGACTTGCCCACTTTTTGAACTGCACTGGTTGGCTGCACTCTGTCCCTTCTAACCTTCCCCTATCTGGGGCACATAGCCTGAAGGCAGCAAAACTTGGTCAATAAATCAGGCCCTTATAACATATACACAGAGCTCTAGCTTGTGCTAACTACCTCTTAGAAGTAGAGCGAGATGATTTTTTTAAAAATGTTTTTCAATGAAAAAATGGAAAATGTTCAGTCTTGAAAACCTAAAATGTTTTTTGTTATTTCAGTTTTTACATTTACTTCCCCTTTTCTCATTAGTTCCCCATTCACCATTTCCAGTTGCAAAATAGAAAAAAGGAAGAGGGGTAAATGAGCGAGAGAGAGGAGTGATGAGGGGAAGGAAAACTGGAAAATATTTTGCAGACATTTCTGAAAACTTTCTTTTTTTAAATTTCCACAAAAATGACTTACCGTTTTTCAAGCAGCTCCACTTAAGGAGTTTGCTCAGTCACTAATAGGGAGCAGCGGCTTCGCTTTGGGCAGAAACCATTTGGTTTTAAATGTAATCACTGTTAAAGAATAATGGGTTTAAATGATAGGGAAGATTGTTTACAAATTTATATTAGTTTTGTAAACCCTCTGAACTCAAACAATATTTTACAAAGTCAGTAGTCTTTGAACTGCACAAGGTTTGCTTATCCCTAATTTCAGCAGTGGGCTCATTTTTTCTCTTGCCTTTGAAGGACTCATAAGGTACCATTTCAGTTCAAGAGAACAGGTTTTTAGATATGCTTTTGTAGGCATTTAGGGCTAGAGCCTGAGGGGTCCTTGCTCAGTGGAGGCAAAAGATGGGCAAGCAAAAATTCAGCTACTCTTCTCCCCCCGTCCCCGCCTCTTTTTGTGTGGGTAAGTAAGGGCATCTCACAATAGCACTGCCTGAAAGGCATAGGTGATGAACAGAGGAGAGAAACATGATCCATCCAAATGGACAATATAGTGAGAGACTGTGAGGCATAATTTGCCCCAGACAATCTCTCCAGTGTTCTTTCTGGGATAATGCAGTTAAGCACTGTGTCCTATTCAGAACTCTGGTTTAAAAGCCACAGTCTAGTCCTTACTGTATTATATCAATGTGTAAAATACAGCAGAACATAAAATGCTTACCATAAAAACATACTGTGTGAAAATGTCCTCCCTATGGCACAGTTTTGTAGAGTTGGTCAGATTCATTCTTTCTTCTGTAGCATCAAATACTGGCTATAACTACAACAGAGAACAGCATAATATTATGATGTAGATTACAGCAGAGCCCATAATGCACTTCCATCTTATTATAAGATGCCCCAGTGAGTTCAGAATCTGAGATGTTTAAATGCTACTTGCATCTTTAAAAGTGACTTAAGTGTTGCATAGCCCTCGTGCTGGCTTTCTGCAAAGGAGAAAATTATGCCCTCTTTGAATTTCACAAACAGTGTGTGTCTATGTGTGTACGTGAGCTAAAATGAAAGAATTAGCATTCTTGCCCAAATCTTCTTGTCTGCTTCAATCTATTGTACCTCTATTTCATCACAGCAAATGCCAGTGATTCTGCCTTTCTTGTCCCAGACTCACGTCAAATCAGGACTGGTGGTATAAGTCTCCATGCAGCTGTTGTTGTCAGTGTGATGCTTACAGCGAAAATCAGTGCTCAGCTGCTTCTGGCTTGTTGCAACATTTGTCAGCTGTGGCAAAGGGATTAGCATCCATCCAGGGTTCTTAAGACCTACTGTAGTGAAAATACAGAAAGAACGTGTTGTCTTCGGGGTATGCCAGAAACAAAACAAAGCATAGGGGCAGGTGGGAAAGTGTGTATGGTTGTTGTTGTTGTTTTTAAGCAGGAGGTGGGAGAGATGCAAGATGGTATGAGACAGGTGGGATTGAACGACCAAGCAGTGGCACTATTAGGGACAAGGGCAAATCAAATTTCAGTCTTTTTTTTTCCTTTTTAATATTGCCATTAGTGAAAACTGTGAAAGATCCGAGCTAAATATATTAGATATGCAACTGAAACACTTTATGCTCATTTCTGCCCTCAGATTTATAGTGTAAATTGAAGTTGCACTCAAGTATCTGACATAATAATTGTGCTAAATATTTATTTATTTGAAGATACTTTTTTTAGAGCCTTTTTATAATTCTAGGTCCCAGTTTCACCTTTGAATATATGGTATGTAGAATTTTAAAGTGATTAAACAGTATTAATATTTATACAGCGTGAAAAATGTGCTAGGCAGTTTACAGGCAAACAAGAAGAGAAGATTTAAGGAGTTTGTAGACTAACTGATGGGTTGGGGCATATAGGCACAGCCCCACATTGAGGATGGTGTAAAAGTTACCAAAAGGTGCTCCAGGAGTCTGCCTCCTGGATGGCAGTGAGAGGTGGCTGCAGTTGACAGACACTACTTATCTAAAAATATTCTATTTTTTGAATATTGGTGGCAGCAAGCAAGAATGTGTGAGCATAGGAAAATTTCAGTTATATAACAGTAAAAAAAGCCAGTCAGAAGGGGGAAGGGGACCTAAGAAAGTCCATTGGGCTTCTCGGCTCTTGTCCCCAGCTTAACCTCTGCTTTATAGGTATTTGATTCAGCAATGGCATTTCTGTCTTTACTGAGGTTCATCTTATTTTTATTAGTTCTGTAATAGCCTGATGAATTCAGTGTTCTTGTGAGCCCTGGTAGAACTTTTAGCTGCTTGTCTCCAGTCATTTCCCAACAGAAACTATGTAAATTGTAATCAGCAATTTGAATAACTTTTTCTTCCATTTATTTACAATGCCACATGGAAAAGACATATGTGTTCCATATACTGAACACCGAGCATATGTCATATATTATATATTTTTATATAAGTTATATGGGTACATGGACTGCAATAGAAAAGGGAGCCACTTTCATATTATTTACATATGAGTCAATATACAACCTCCCATAAGTCAAATATGTAAAACATGTGGTAGCATTTGTATGACATGCATTGCATATATTTTTTTATTTCACATGGGCACATACAGTCTTCCAGATGCTGTGTTAAAATTAAGACTTCCTCTCTTATTTACCTTATTTTAATGGAGTAAGTTAATTGTATTCTCATCTGAAAATGAGGAATTCCAGTTGTGCTAATTTTCAGTGCTGTCTGAAATACCCTCTGTGCATTGTTATACGAACTGTTTGACAAACTAGAGAAACTCCTGATAATTTAATGTATTTTCTCTCCACCTGGATAATATGTTCTGCAGCCTGTCTTGCTTACAAATTATATTTAGATTTTTTTTCTTTTGTCACTTAAAGACTTTTCTTCATGCTGTGTGTTTGCCAAAGAAAAGCTGTTTTTAATCCTAATTATTTGGTTTGTAGACTTAATCCCTCTCTACTATTGCTGCCAGATTCCATTGTCTTTAATCCCCATGTAATATCTGAAGTCCAGTTTTCAACTTGGCTACCAGGACCCATGGAGTTTTAGTTTTGTTGGACATTAGCTGGTCAAGCAACCAGCAATTATTCCTGCTTTCTTTTCACTGACTCTTCTGTGACCTCCTCATAGTTAACTATGTTTTATTCCAGCAGGGCCCCAGGCAGCTACATGTCTGGAATTTCCTTTTCCAAGCGTCCGCAACACAGCTTGACTTCATGTACAAGAAGCTGTTGCACAGCAGCTCTTTAATCCAATGGTTTACTCAACTGTGTGTCCAGACTCTGTCACCTGTAGAAATGTTTCTTTTGCCACCAGAAATGTTCTGATACCTGCTCCACTTGCCACAGACTACAGAAAATCAAACAACCAAACACAATATTCTGAGGTTGCTGAAGTTTCCAAGTAATAGTGAACGTTTAAGAAAAGCTTCACTACTTGTTTTCAACTGGACTTTTCCTTTCTAAGTGTTGTTTCCCTATTTTCAGCATTATCATCCTTTCTTATCGTGTTCTTTCTTTTTTTATCCTTTTAAACCAGAACTTCTTTTCCTTTGGCCAAACGCCAATGTTGTTCTGTTTTTACTCAAGCATACTCTTATTGAATCTAGTGGGAATCGGCCTCAGTAAGGACTAAGTAGAAAGAATAAAAACTGAATAAGGACTTTGTTTGCTTTTCCCCCTCTGTTTTCCTATTGTTTGTTTTGCCTGTATAGCCTCCAACGTGGTAATTGTCTTACTACTGATAGTCTGGTTGCCTCTAAACCAGCTGAATGAAGTTCTTACACCTTATAGTGCCACTGGCTTATGTAAAAGTATTGTGTAAACCTGCTGAATGTATATTCACATGAGAAAGGATTGCAGCATAGAATCAGGCCCTTCCCTGCTGTATAAATTTCACTTCACTCTCCCTTTCAGAATGGTTATAACTTTTACATTTGGTTTTTCCTTTTAATGAATTACATATTATCAGACCCATCCCTCATCTCATATTATAGACTAGGGACAGATCTCCAGATGGTGTTAATCAGTACAGCTACACTGAAGCCAAAACTATACCGATTGACGTTAGCTGAAGATCTAGTGGATCACTAATACATATTTTTATAAGTACCAGCAGTGACATCTCAGTTCTTGCAATGTTGATATCCATTCCAGGCAGTCTCACTGTTTGCATAAAGAAAAGGAGTACTTGTGGCACCTTAGAGACTAACAAATTTATTAGAGCATAAGCTTTCGTGAGCTACAGCTCACTTCATCGGATGCATCCGATGAAGTGAGCTGTAGCTCACGAAAGCTTATGCTCTAATAAATTTGTTAGTCTCTAAGGTGCCACAAGTACTCCTTTTCTTTTTGCGAATACAGACTAACACGGCTGCTACTCTGAAAACTGTTTGCATAGATCTTTTCTGCAGTAGTGGAGGAAATGTGACTAATAAACAGGATCTCTCAGGTGACCAAGGTTCTCCCTCTTCTTTGTTGTCTTACATCCATTCTGCAGTGTCCCTCTTTTGCTGAAAACCTGGAGCAACGTAACCCAAAACTGTCAAACTGACCCTCTTCTTTTCTGGCTGTCCATTCTGGGCGGCATTTGATGTCTTCCAGCATCATTCACAGTCACTGAAGAGCCTGTGAAAGGAATGGAATTACTTTGTGGCAAACTGCTAATTTCCCTTCCAACAATTAACAAACTAAAAGTGAGGAATTACCGTTATGTTGTCTCTGAACACTACTTGCTAAATGATTTAGTCATTCTACATCAGTGTTGAAATAATGAGAATATTTTAATTGGGGTTTGTGCAGTTATTTTATAATCTAGCAAAACACTCTTATTCTTAAAAAATATTTCTGCAAATTATACCTGTCCCTGATTGGAGGACTCGGGTCTCTTTGGCTCAAGGGCTGAGAGGCTTGTTGACAGGAAGAAACAGAGTCTAATAAAAATTAGGGCTCTTTGTTCTATTTGGGAACCATAAATGTACCTTCTGCTCTTTTTTCCTCTTTTGATAATGTTCTGCCTCCATAGCAAATTATATAAGTAGTAAAGAAAGAGCGACATCATTATGAGCAGAACATAATATAATGTCAGTGTTTAATGCTCTGGTACAAGCCTCTAATATTAATCGCAGCGCCTTACAGTAAAAGCTGTATAATTGATCTAACGAAATCTCTTTCATTCTGCACACTAACCCATACAAAAAAAACCCAAACGCCCCCACCACCTTCAAACAATGAATTGTATTGAAATAGAAAAATAGATACATTTGAGCATAAGCTTTTGTGAGCTTCAGCTCACTTCATCGGATGAAGTGAGTTGTAGCTCACGAAAACTTATGCTCAAATAAATTTGTTAGTCTCTAAGGTGCCACAAGTACTCCTTTTCTTTTTGCGAATACAGACTAACACGGCTGCTACTGTGAAACCAGAAAAATAGATGAGACAGGACTGCCAAATTATTTGTCTTTCATTAAAGAAGAAAATCATGCATAATTATCTCTGCTGTATGAGTACATTTGCTGAAAGTTGGCAAGGAATTGAGCAATAATAATTGTAAAACTATGCTACCCACAACCAACTTGAATCTAACTAGCTGTTTTTAAGTAAATGTTAGAACAGGGAATACTGAACAAGGAAAATATTCCACTAAAAGTAGTAATTCTGTATGTCCTTTTCTATAGTCTGAGTAGGTTTCAGAGTAGCAGCCGTGTTAGTCTGTATTCGCAAAAAGGAAAGGAGATTTATATACACACACAGAGAACATGAAACAATGGGTTTTATCATACACATTTATCATTTCATGGCTTGAATAGAGACTGGGAATGGATGAGTCATTACACAAAGTAAAACTATTTCCCCATGTTATTTCTCCCCCCCACCCCACCCCCCACTGTTCCTCAGATGTTCTTGTTAACTGGAAATAGCTTAGCTTGCTTGTCACCATGAAAGGTTTTCCTCCTTCCCCCCCACCCCGCTGCTGGTGATGGCTCATCTTAAGTGATCACTCTCCTTACAGTGTGTATAATAAAACCCATTGTTTCATGTTCTCTGTGTGTGTATGTAAATCTCCCCTCTGTATTTTCCACCAAATGCATCCGATGAAGTGAGCTGTAGCTCACGAAAGCTTATGCTCAAATAAATTTGTTAGTCTCTAAGGTGCCACAAGAACTCCTTTCCTTTATAGTCTGAGTATAGTCAAGAAAGGGATAGCAACTTTCTTCATAGCCAGAGAGAGCTACCCATAATTTTGAAGTAAACTTTATATATATATATATATATATATATGCTAATCAGTGAACAGTTATATTATGTCTTTGTAGTGCCCATAAACAAATAACAATTGAGCTGCTTTTTAAATGAAAGGAATCTGATGTTTTGAAATTAAGCAGGAATGTGCTGACTTGTGGTTTTATTCATACATTTTTGAAAGATTAAATAGTGTGTACAGGAGAAAAATACCAGGTCAGGATTTGCATTTCAAAACATCCCATGCTTTCTGTTCTCAGTTTAAAAAAAAATCTAGTCTATAGTTAGTCATAAATTAGAGCAGCATGGGGTGACATTCAGTATCTTCCCCAAGCCTACAAATCTATAATTTGGAGTGTAGTCACCTTAAGAATTGGCCATTGTATATAGTTAGTAAATGGGGTTTTCATTTTCTTCCCCATTATCACTCCATTGACATTTGTTGTAAGGCTATAAATATCTAAAAAGCTAGAGATGCTTTGCATAGTTTAAATAAATGCTTACAGTTGCTTCTTTCTCGCCTCTTTCAATGTGCCAGGCATGCTGTTGTGTGTTATTTCCCTATGCTGATGTGTGCTACTGGTGGCTTAACAGCTCAGTTTGGAAACTTTGTTGCACAGTCCTTCCAAAACAGCAAATTACTAAATTTTCCCCCTCTCCCCCCAAGACTTTTCTCTTCATTCATTTCAAAGTGAGGCCAAGGAAGCCATTAAAATCACATGACTATCCATCTACATATCAAGTAATAACAATAGCAGCATTCACTATTGTCCTGACATAAATTATGGAAAACTATTTATGTTCCTGTTAGGACTCTAGGAATTGCCAAAGCAAAAATCCAGAACACTTCGATGATCCATTTAGCCCAAACATCTCTCTGCCAGTGACCTATCTTTGCCCTTGTCTCAACTACAACATTAAGTTGACCTAAGTTAAGCTGACGTACAACCACCACAGTAATTATTGCAGTTTTTCATGTCCATGCTAGGTCTTTCTGTCAGCAGTGCATTTCCTCACCTGGCGTACTTCCACAGATGTAATTGACAGCGTGGGGCACTGACACCGCAGAGACTCACCGCTGCAGCCAGCAGGTGATGTAGGTAATGCAGAGTCTACACAGACGCTGTGTTGTCCTAATGGCATTGCCTTAAGCGCTATGCCACTCATGGAGGAGGAGTCGTTAAGTCAATAGAGTGGGTGACTTAGATCGTGGAATCACCATTGTAGTGTAGATGCTTACAGAGTTAGTTTGAAGTAAGCTGCCTAATGTCAACCTGACTCTGTAGCATAGATGAGGCTTTAGATTCTTCAGAGGAAGGTGTAATACTTTCACAGAAGCAAAATTCGTCATGAGCCAGGCTGGTGATCACTTCTGCCCTGAAGTCAATGGTTTTGCATCTGTTTAATGTAATTTCTAAAGGATGGAAGCTCCTTACCACATTTATAATCAACATTTATTTTTTCCTTATTCAGGGAAACTCCCATTGGGGTAATTAGGTTTGACTCACAGTGTGTCAGAAACCAGTGAAAAGATATATATATATCTAATGTATATATTTTTAAAATTAGCTTTGAAGAGGAATTCCTTTATTTTTTTCACTATGTTTTGGTAATTTTTATTTCGTTGTTTACTATTTATCTATGACATTAGGTTAGAATTAGAGTTGTTTGTGAATTTTTTGATGAAACTTCTTTTGTCAAAAATGCTGATTCATCAAAAAGAAAAAAATTACTGGAAAAGGTCAGTTTAGATTAATTTGCTGACTTGAAAATTTTTGAGGAAAAAAAAAGATTCCAAATTATTAAAATGTTTCAAATTTGATATTTTCTACATGGAAAAATTATCGTTTTCCAGTTTGAAATTATTTTTCATGTAGAAATCTAAACAAATTTTAGTAAAAATAAATAAATACAAAGCTTTCAACTGACCTGAACCAAAATGTTTTTCAGATTTTCAGTTTGTGAACATTTTCAGATTTCAACTTTTTATCCTGATTCAGGATGGGAAATGTTTTTGAAATCCCTGAAATTTTTGTGAAATGGGAAAACTGTTTTCCACCCAATTCTACTTTATGTGGCTTGGTTTTTAAATCTAATATGTGTAACCCTCTTACATAGCGAAGTCATAATGATGAATTCAGAACCTTCATTTCCATGGCAACTGTGATGCCACAATTTTCAAAAGTGACTAGTGATTTTGGGTTCCTTAGTTTTTGAGATTCAGAATTGATCTTCAGAGAGGGCTGACCATTTGGCTCCAAAAAATCCTGCTCCTTTAAAGTGTCTCAAATTGGACACTCAACATTTGAAGTTGACAAAGTCACTTCTGAAAATCTTTCTGCAATAAAGACAAAAAGAACATGACTGGCCTGGTCATTTGTTTCTTGTATAATTTTTTCTCTTTTTACCCTTAAAAAGGAGTTAGCTTTTCTTTCATGTCCTTTTCTGTGTTCTCTACATCTCCGACCACATTATTAGGGTTCAATATGTAGATAAATGAGTAAAATAACATAAATAATGTGAAAATATTATGAATATTATAAATAATGTGAAAATGAGGCATCCGATGAAGTGAGCTGTAGCTCACGAAAGCTTATGCTCAAATAAATTTGTTAGTCTCTAAGGTGCCACAAGTACTCCTTTTCTTTTTGCGAATATAGACTAATACGGCTGCTACTCTGAAACCTATAAATAATGTGGGGAGTTTAAAATGATCTTAGTATATGGGAGTTAGACATGGCAAAGACGTCTTCAGGGTATGGACCATATTTTCCTTTGTGCTTGTACAGTGGCTAATGCAATGGATTCCTGGTCTCGATTGGACAGTTGGGTGCTAGCACAATACAAATAAATAATAATATATAAGCCTTGTCTGATCTCAGACCCAAAAGTTAATAGCAACAAAAAGTAGAACATGCACATAGTGTATTGTATTTGTCCTTGTTGGTGCACAGGTTGAAATCTGCACACCCAGCACCGAAAAAGCAACTGCATTGCGGGGGGAATAAGTCCCAGGACAGGAATAGAACTACATTTGTCCTCCATTGGGTTTCTTCTGAGCTGGTTCTTCTTTAGGTTGTGGCTGAAGCTCCAGGGGAGCTCCTGAGGGTATTTGCCATGATGACCCCTTTCCGAGGCCAGCCACAAATACTTTGGGAACTGACCATTGGCAGAGTGAGGAATGTGGGTAGCTTGTGCCATGGCGGCTGTTTTCTAGGAGATTGTTCCCCTGCTGATGGACAGCCTGGGTTCCTGTTGGCAGCAAATTTGGCATAGTATGTGTCTGGGAGAGAAGCATCTGCCTCTGCTAATAAACATGGGTGCACAACTCTCCTGAAGTCCTGGTGGTTATTGCATTTTCCTGTTTACTTACACATTGTGTGGATCAAATCCTGGAGCCAGTTAGTCACAGTGGAGTTCGCTGGTCCAGGGAGGTGCAATTTGCAGCTCAGTATCTTCATCATCAGTGTGGTTGATTGTGGCCCTTCATGTACAGCCTCTATGAGTGAGCTGTAGCTCACGAAAGCTTATGCTCTAATAAATTTGTTAGTCTCTAAGGTGCCACAAGTACTCCTTTTCTTTTTGCGAATACAGACTAACTCATGAAAAATCATGGAGCAGGTCCTCAAAGAATCAATCAATCAATCCTGAAGCACTTAGAGGAGAGGAAAGTGATCAGGAACAGTCAGCATGGATTCACCAAGGGAAGGTCATGCCTGACTAATCTAATCGCCTTTTATGATGAGATTACTGGTTCTGTGGATGAAGGGAAAGCAGTGGATGTATTGTTTCTTGACTTTAGCAAAGCTTTTGACACGGTCTCCCACAGCATTCTTGTCAGCAAGTTAAGGAAGTATGGGCTGGATGAATGCACTATAAGGTGGGTAGAAGCTGGCTAGATTGTCGGGCTCAACGGGTAGTGATCAATGGCTCCATGTCTAGTTGGCAGCCGGTGTCAAGTGGAGTGCCCCAGGGGTCGGTCCTGGGGCCCGTTTTGTTCAATATCTTCATAAATGATCTGGAGGATGGTGTGGATTGCACTCTCAGCAAATTTGCGGATGATACTAAACTGGGAGGAGTGGTAGATACGCTGGAGGGGAGGGATAGGATACAGAAGGACCTAGACAAATTGGAGGATTGGGCCAAAAGAAATCTAATGAGGTTCAATAAGGATAAATGCAGGGTCCTGCACTTAGGATGGAAGAATCCAATGCACCGCTACAGACTAGGGACCGAATGGCTCGGCAGCAGTTCTGCGGAAAAGGACCTAGGGGTGACAGTGGACGAGAAGCTGGATATGAGTCAGCAGTGTGCCCTTGTTGCCAAGAAGGCCAATGGCATTTTGGGTTGTATAAGTAGGGGCATAGCGAGCAGATCGAGGGACGTGATCGTTCCCCTCTATTCGACACTGGTGAGGCCTCATCTGGAGTACTGTGTCCAGTTTTGGGCCCCACACTACAGGAAGGATGTGGATAAATTGGAAAGAGTACAACGAAGGGCAACAAAAATGATTAGGGGTCTAGAGCACATGACTTATGAGGAGAGGCTGAGGGAGCTGGGATTGTTTAGTCTGCAGAAGAGAAGAATGAGGGGGGATTTGATAGCTGCTTTCAACTACCTGAAAGGGGGTTTCAAAGAGGATGGCTCTAGACTGTTCTCAATGGTAGCAGATGACAGAACGAGGAGTAATGGTCTCAAGTTGTAATGGGGGAGGTTTAGATTGGATATTAGGAAAAAACTTTTTCACTAAGAGGGTGGTGAAACACTGGAATGCGTTACCTAGGGAGGTGGTAGAATCTCCTTCCTTAGAGGTTTTTAAGGTCAGGCTTGACAAAGCCCTGGCTGGGATGATTTAACTGGGACTTGGTCCTGCTTTGAGCAGGGGGTTGGACTAGATGACCTTCTGGGGTCCCTTCCAACCCTGATATTCTATGATTCTATGAACTCGGCTGCTACTCTGAAACCTATAGTGATCTCAGTTATCCTTGGGGTATACATGAGGTGGCATGTAATTCATGGTGAAATCTTGTTCTCTGGCACACCAAGATGTTCCTGCAATGCTACCAGCTTCATTTAGCATGGCTCTATACTTGAACCTGGCTACCTGTACTGTAAATATTCAGTTCAAGAGTAAAGTCCCTGTTTTCATTTGGTATGAGACATTACCAAATTTCCTTTGAATTTATAGAACAATACAAGCCATTATCAGAAAATGAAATGAAATCTGTTAATCTTGACCTCTGCCACATATATTAAACATCAAAGGTAACTTTTATAGACCTTCTACAGAAGCAGCTGGAAGTCTTGCAGACATTTTTCAAAAAAAGTCATCTACAGGCCAGATTTAGGGCAGATTTTTCATTACTCAACTGACTTTAGATGCAATTTATGTTTGAAAAGAGCTGCATAGATTTGTATAAGTTGAAACAGCATGTTACCTTATTTTGGTTCTGAAGAGCTCAAATTTGGTAAACTGAATTGTTTTAAAAAGAATGAATGGACAAATATCTAGCTAAATTCATGTTTTGTACAACAACTCCTTTGGAGAAGAATAAACTTTAACTGATTAAAATGTTTCTCTAGTTATTGATGTTGATCATCTATACAGGAATAAGATTTCTAGAGCAAACAGAAATGTCATTTTTGCAAAGCAACTATCTCATTCTGATAACTTACAGTATATAATCAATATCCATCTGAACCAATGGGATAACAGCAACAGGAAACTACAAGGTGTAAATTGTGTTCTCAACAACCTCTTTTTTTATTGTAAAAGATAAAGGCCCAATCCTGAAACCCTTACTTACCACATGGGAAATCCTTCTTGTGAGGGGTCCCATAAAAGTCAGTGGAAGTAATTTTCATGCAGGCAGAAAAATAATAGATTCTCTCTTCTGTGCATGTGACTGCGTGGCATCAGCTCTGCTCTAATGCCATCTTGTTGGAAATACAATAGCCATCTTTCAGCCAGTCCTTTCAGTGAACAAATTAAATTGGGCTCATACAAATAAATAAACATAGTTCACAGCAGTTTGATTTTTAATGTGAACCATTTGGAGCAGCTCTTATCAAAACCGAGTTGAAAAGTATTTATTTCCAGCAACTGCTGACTAGGGTAGAATGAGACCCCATTCATAGTTATTTATCTTCTTAGGGAAAAATATCAAAGACTTACTGCAAGGATTTAGCTAATTTGAATCTGAATATACTTTAGGCTCTGAAAGTTTTAAAATGTGTAACACAGTGCAGTCAAATGTAGCTTAGTTTAAACAGTTTGTATTTCATATGAAGACAGTTGTAAATGATTTTTTAAACTTCTTTAATATTTGATTTTACATGATATAGCTCTGGTTAATATTTATCACAGAAATAAAGTCTCTTCTGAACAGTAACCACAATATCCTGTTTTTGCTAAAAAATAAAATAAAATAAAATTGTAATGTAAAGCATGTTTCTGGTACAGCCATAAATTAAACAGGATCAATCTACCTGAATGACCATCTGAGATTGACAGGGCTGGAACTGCTAACTGTTGCATGATGTAATTTCAAGAGAATGAGAGGTAAGATATATTCTGTAGAGGGCCTGTGGTTCTGGAATGCTCCTTCCTCAGACAGCATATTCTAGTTACAACCAAATCCCATTTGCCTTATTCAGAAAAGTGGGCCATTAACTTCCCTGAGGCTCCTCAAATGAGTAAAAAGAGTTGTTTTTTTTTAAAATGTCTTTAGCCAGCAACATTCTTCTGGGAAAGGCTAGAGATACTTTTATTTGTGTGTGTGTGTGCAGGCATGTGCTAGAATTTGTCTGCGTACTGAGGCACATTGCCATTGGGTTAATGATAGTTTTTAGAAACTCGTTATTTAGAAACATAGTGATATTTTGAGCAAGAAAGTCTAATAAATAAAAACATATTATTTTAGCGTATATAAAGGTAAATATATAAAGTGTTTTAAAGTGTTACTACATTTGTGAGTCACAGCAACTCTGTTATTATTAAAATTATATTGTACCACTGGGTTACTCTGGAAGGCAGTATATGGACATCTGTATTACTGCTATACAGGGTCCTCTAGCAAAATTGTAAAAGAATAGCTCTCAACAATCTGCTATTTCACTGTACTTGCCATGAGTCGCAGAGAAGACTAAGAAAGACAGACAATTTATTTTGTACAGATTTAAACAGAACAGTATACTAGGATTACTTCATCAGTGGCTTGTTGTTGAGAAAGCATGAGGAGGCATGTGGTAGACAGAGTAAGTGTGTGAAGGAGCTATGCTTGGTAGACTGATCAATTGACTGGTCAAATGTCAATTGATTGGTCAACTGACCATCTATTATTTGATCATGGTTAAATATCAAATATTCCAGCAATAATGCCCTGATGTAGGCAGTGGCCTACCTTTTTAATTTCATCATGGTGTCATCTGTTAGTAAGCCCACTTAAAGGTTTTGGAGTAGCAGCCGTGTTAGTCCGTATTCGCAAAAAGAAAAGGAGTACTTGTGGCACCTTAGAGACTAACAAATTTATTTGAGCATAAGCTTTTGTGAGCTACAGCTCACTTCATTGGATGCATTTGGTGGAAAATATAGTGGGGAGATTTATATACACACACAGAGAACATGAAACAATGGGTTTTATCATACACACTGTAAGGAGAGTGATCACTTAAGATGAGCCATCAGCAGCAGCAGAGGGGGGGAAAGGAGGAAAACCTTTCATGGTGACAAGCAAGGTAGGCCATTTCCAGCAGTTAACAAGAACATCTGAGGAACAGTGGGGAGTGGTATGGGGGGGAGAAATAACATGGGGAAATAGTTTTACTTTGTGTAATGACTCATCCATTCCCAGTCTCTATTCAAGCCTAAGTTAATTGTATCCAGTTTGCAAATTAATTCCAATTCAGCAGTCTCTCGTTGGAGTCTGTTTCTGAAGCTTTTTTGCTGAAGGATAGCCACCCTCAGGTCTGTAATCGAGTGACCGGAGAGATTGAAGTGTTCTCTGACTGGTTTTTGAATGTTATAATTCTTCACGTCTGATTTGTGTTCATTTATTCTTTTGGAGAAAAGGGAGAACTAATTGATAGCTGAGCATCTTGATTGCCTGGAATCTTCTAGAAAAAACATTGTATGTACATTTATGTGTATATCAGTGTATAACATTCCTTCAGTGTACATGGTGGTTGAAAGCACAGTAAACAAGTTAAGACATGGTTCCTGGCCCAAAGAGCTTACAATCTAAACTGACTTGACAAACATACAGAAATTAACTCAGAAGGGAGTGGAGGAGGGTTCACAGTCATTAAACCTAACACAGAAAGAAAAGATGCACAGCCATTAAGCTGCATGAAAAGTTGGCCTGCTGCCTACTTAGAGTAAGAGTATTTACAAATGACTTTTTTATTTTATAGTTGCTATGTTTATTTTTTTTTCTGTTCAATTTTATTTTTCTTTTTTTTGCAAATTAATTCCAATTCAGTAGTCTCTCATTGGAGTCTGTTTTTGAAGTTATAACATTCAAAAACCAGTCGGAGAACACTTCAATCTCTTTGGTCACTCGATTACAGACCTAAAAGTGGCAATTCTTCAACAAAAAAACTTCAAAAACAGACTCCAACGAGAGACTGCTGAATTGGAATTAATTTGCAAACTGGATACAATTAATTTAGGCTTGAATAAAGACTGGGAGTGGATGTGTCATTACACAAAGTAAAACTATTTCCCCATGTTTTTTCCTCCCCCCCCCCCCGTTCCTCACATGTTCTTGTCAACTGCTGGAAATGGCCCACCTTGATTATCACTACAAAAGGTTTTTTTCCCCCCCGCTCTCCTGCTGGTAATAGCTCACCTTACCTGATCACTCTTGTTACAGTGTGTATGGTAACACCCATTATTTCATGTTCTCTGTGTATATAAATCTCCCCACTGTATTTTCCACTGAATGCATCCGATGAAGTGAACTGTAGCTCATGAAAGTTTATGCTCAAATAAATTTGTTAGTCTCTAAGGTGCCACAAGTACTCCTTTTCTTTTTAATATTAAAGCCACTGAAAGTGGAAAACAGAAACTAATTTCTCTAATCCGAAATTCTGAGACATATCTTATGTACACAGGAGACCATTTTAACAAACAAAATCCACACAGTTGCTACCACTAGTGTGTCTCCAGTGGTGTGAACAATGGTGAGAAAGCTGGTGTTTTAACGCCTGTGTTTTCTATTCAAGAAGGTTGGTCTTATGGTGAAGGCAGCTGAGTGGCACCATGCAGAATTGGAGTCTATCCATTCCTCTGCACAGAGTTCCTGTGTGATGCTGGGGAAGTCACTTAAACCAAACTTTTCACAGGTGGTCATTTAATTATGTCTGTTTTATTTTGAGTGTGTAACATGAAACATCTTGGGTCTGATTTGAAGAAGTTCTGAGCATTCACAACTAGAACTGAAGTAATTGGAGCTGTGCTTTGAGCATACAAAATGATAAAAATGCTAGGGACTCTGAAAAATTGTCCCTAGACATCTTAAATTGGGCACCCATATTTAGTTGACTTGTCATAATGTCCTTAATAGTCTATGCCTCAGCTCCCCTTCAGTAAAATGGGGATAATACTATCATACCTCATGAGGTGTTGCAAAGATAAATTTCTAAATATTTGTGAAACACTCTGATACTTTAGTGTTGCATAGCAGAAACAGAAATTCGGCTATGCTGAATACAGCTGGTTGAAATTTTTTGCACAAAACTAATTTCTCTTCAGACACTGTGGTTCTGCTCCTATTTCTCTTGATTCTATCACCCAACCTGTACTGCTCCCCCAGTGATCCCAGAATCTAGATGATCTTCCTCTGCCTGCCTGCTTTTCCTCCTACAGCCTGCTCCTGTTCCCCTTCTGTTCCTCACTCTTCAGCATTCAAGACAGGCTGCTTCCTGGGTGAAAGCAGGAAAAGCATTGATTGTACAGGGGAATCAGTCTACTTGCTCTCAGTCTGGTGCCAAGCACCACAGTGGCCCAAAGCAGCAAGAAAAGCAATTACAGGGAAAGTCTGGCTCAACTTTGCTCAATATAGACAGACTTTCAAGAGAATTTTGTAGCCAAATTCTAAGCCTCTACTGAGCATGCGAAAATGGCAAATCCAGACCATAGGCACGGGAACTAGGGGTGCGGGGTGTGCAGCAGCACCCCTTGGCACCCAGCTGCCAGCCCCACGTGCCCCGACGGGGCTCCCAGCTGCCAGCCCCCCGTGCCCAGGGCTTTGCTCCCAGCCTTAGGTCTGGGGGCAGAGGGGTCGACAGGGATAATGGGGGCTGGCTTTCAGCACCCCCACTATTAAAAGTGTTCCAATACCACTGTTCCAGACCCTAATAACTTGGCCAGATTTGGGTGGATTTGCACTGGGATGGTAAAAGGAAGGTCTCTGACCTGAGGGTGACTCTTTCTGCCAAATTTCAAGTTCCTGCTCCAAAGCATGGGTGTGTTAAATCTTCTGAATGGCATAGATGTCAGAATTTTAACATTGTTTTAACATATTTTCCCTTACGCCTGTTGTTGGAAAAAACTGAACTGCTTATGGGCAAACTTTTCCAAAAAATTCAGCTTCAGGCAGGCACCTGGTATGGATACTTTCAGCCTCATCAGTTACATTTTGGCAACGTTATAAGCAATTGAAAATGGCCTTATAATGGAAAATATTAGGCACCTTAAATATAAGCAGCACTGCCAGCTCCATCTATAATAAGGATCTGATTCAGGGAAGCATACTTATTAGGTAAAACGCTTGAGCGGGTGCTTAATATTAAATATGTGCATTAGTCTCACTAAAGTCAATGGGTCTTAAATACGCTTAAGTATGTGCTTGAATGCCGTCATGAATAGGGATGGTCTTAGATGCATACTTAAGTGCTTTCTCAATCAGGGCCATAAGCATGTAGGATTAGACAGACAATTACATATGCACACAATGCTATTATAATGTTAGATCATTGGCCAATCATAACATTTTATAACTATCACATATGTATGTTTAACATAATGCTGCAGTCATATTTAATGTAAGAGAGAGCAGTGTCAAATTATTCATTAGTAAAAAAAACATGCTAGAAATTTGCTTCTTTTCAAGGGTAGCATGTCTCTGAAAATGTAATGTTTTTGCATGTAATAGGAAAAAAGACACATAAAATGAATGTTATAAAAGAGCTTTTTAAAAAATGTGAATAACATTATTAGTTCTAAGGACCAATAAAAATGTAAAGAAAATGAGGATTGAGAACATTTTGTTAACAAATTATATGCAATAGAAACTGGATTAGGGATAATGATGATAACTCAGTAAAGCAGAGAATATGTAATGGGAAAGGGATAAACGTGGCAGAGAAATGTTTTTCTGTAGAATTAAGGAAATAATTCAAAACAAATACTTGATATGATTGATCAATCTTTTGTCTGCTTTCACAATGTAATTTAAATTTCCTCAAATGTATTTGTTTTTCTAATAATTCAAGAAATATGTTTTTTAGCCTCTGGATTGATCACAAATCTTTGAAATTTGACTTGTTTTTCCTAGAAACTGTTTGTTTGTTTAAGGAACATGTTAATAATTCTGTTCCCTAACTGGCCGTGCATGCAACACACTTCCAAGTGAATAATATAACTGGGTGTAAATTTTAAAAAAATTGTTTCCCAGAATACTCACATGAATGACTTTGAAAATTGCCTTCTGTGAACATTTATAGTAGTAACATTTGTTGAAAATTTACAGAAAGCAAACAAAAAAAGAGTGAACACATGGCCAAAGCAAATTATATGGAAATTTGAAAAAATATTTAGGAAATTTTAAAAACTATTTACCCTGCTTTTGTCTGTGTTTGAAATTCATACAACCTGGGATCTAATCCAAGCTTTACCACAGATATCCTATGTGACTGTGGACCAGTCAAATTAGGCAACAGAAATAGTGCTGTGAAAAATAGAGTGCTTTACTATTAAACGGGAAAAGAAATAAAAAGGGAAATTTTTAATTGAAAAGATTGGGAATTGGGAATAGGAACTTTATAGTAGTAATGGTGTACTTAATGTATCAATCTTAGTTGTAGCTTAGTCCAATGGGGATTATATTTCCTTTCTTAGCAGAAGACAAACTCAAGACATTGTTTTACTATTAGTTTGACACCACACAACTCTCCAGCTTTACAATACAAATATTTTCCCAATGTAAAAATTATAATGCAGTCCCCAGGGATTTACATTAAAATCATTGGGGCATCTTCTTGACATAGTAAAATTGTCATTTTAGATGTGGGTTGATATCATTTTCTCATCATAATTGGACTTGTAAAATGGTCTCAAGATCCACATTAAGTTTTCAGTGTTCCCTTGACGTTATATAATATCTATTCTTTGGCTTTGAATCAACATCAACATATGACAACGCCAAGTCCTATTTAAGTGAATGGGGAATTGTTTCACAAAAGGTTCCAAACAGGAACAGCTATAAATGCTCTGTCTACTACTTCTTTTTTGCCATTTATATCTTATCGCCATTTCAAAAGGCAGTATTTCCAAGTAGAAAGGAAACAGCTAGAGCCCTGAAGCAGGACTGTGATTCCACAGTCCCACAGGATCTGCTCCCACAATAGCAGGAATGGGTAAAATATATTTTATTGCAGCAGGCATTGGGTGGGCAAAATAACAGACAGCAGTAATTTGCAGGAAAACACTAAATCTCTCACAATTTTTACATGGTAAACTGATGAATGATTTCCATTTATATAATATATTAACTAACTGTTGTTTTTTTGTCTTTTTCTTTTTAGTAGGATAGGGAAATCTGTCTCTCTTGCAGGATCTAAAGTTTTTGCAGGTGGGAACATGATAAAAATTCATGAAAAAATGTGGGAGTGGGTACTGGGGGGCAGGACAGGAGCAGGATTAAAAAAATAGTCCCATGCAGGGCTCTAGAAGCAACTCATGTTAAGAATTAACTCACTTACAAATTTTATGAGTGATAGTTTTGCACTTTGCCCCCTATTTTATGTAGTGTTTTGAAATTGCATACAAATTACATTGTGTGCTTTGTTAAATGAAAAAGTCAGAACATTTTCAAATGCTTTTCCAAACTTCAGGCCCCCAAAATAAAAAACACCAGAGGCATCTGGCTGACACAACACTGTGATGTGATTAGAAATAGTTTAAGAAATTAAGTGCGAAGAGACTGAAACCTGTATTAAGAACAGAAACAGAAACTCAGCTTTACTAATGTATACACTCTACTACCATCTATAATAGCAGGGACATTTCTTCATTTATTGTATCTTTTGTCCATTTATATCTGTGTGCCACCTTTAATTGAGAAAAAGAGAGAGATGGGTATAGGTTTGGGCCCAATGAGAATAAACAGTCTGAAATTAGAGACCAGTTGAAATCCTGCCCAGTCATTCTGTTTATACAATATTTATTTAGATTGACTTTGTAGCAAAGCACTTTTATTTTTAATCAAGCAGGGGTTTATTGTGGCAATAAGGCTGCTAGTTTCCACTAATACTTCAACCCTTTGGAAGGCTGTTGAAGCTCTTGGGAGGAAGAACAGAGCAGGTTTGGAGTTGAGTGCTCCCGTTAAAAATGTAACATTTCTTTTGTCTCCAGGCACAATCATAAAAGAGAAAGTTGTATTTCAGCCTCGTATTTCAGATGTGCACATGCCAGTCCTCCAGATCAGGTCTCACCCTTTTTCCTGGTTCTTGTCACGCAGACAGAAACAGAAAAGTCCAAAGTGCAGGCAATACGATGTTTATTGGAGTTAGTTTCCAGCAAACATGTATACCATAACTTTGACGCTGCAGAGCCTGGTATCCCAGTGTCCCATTCCCACCTCTGATGCTGCACAGCGTTTACCCCATGACCCCCCTTTCCAGCTCTGACACCGCAGAGCCTTGCTTGTATCCCCATTCCCGTTTTTCTACCTCCTTCTTCTTAGCAGGCCCAAATATACCTGGAATGCATGCTCTTGGCCCACCCCTTACAATTTATGATCATGTTCTTTTTTGGAGGGTCGTGAGTTTAGGGTCTTTGTTCCACCTTTTTGTATTCCATGGGAGGGGTTAGGAGTGAAGTTGTGCTACGGTCAGAGACAGACATTTTTTTTTTGGCCTTTTAGTGTTTTATACCTTCCCCCAAAACCCTCCTTGCCCCTCCTGACTGGTTGCTTGACCTTGCCTTGAGAGATGAGCCAGGCAGCCTTTCAGTGTATGCTCATGTATTACACTTTTACCATACCCTGTAACACTTTAGTTTTATTTTATTTTTACCCCATCTGCTTGTAGGAAGATGTAAAACACAGTGGCTTTGTTTACACACATTAGTATGAGATATAAAAGTATCAAATAGTTAAACCCAAAATTTTTTTTAGGCTGACAAACAGGCTTTTATAACTTAACACCATATTTTATTTTTGTTTATTTCTAGGGACGGTAGTTTTGCTTATAAGTCATAATGCAGAAGCTGAATAAACTCAAAGAAAGTTAGACTCATATTCCTATGTAAACAGCAGAGATATAAGAACCCAAAGCTTCAAGTCAAGCTTCTCTAAGAATGTATTGCCAAGTGTTTAACAAGATAATGCATCACAATATGGAATGATACTCCATTGCACAAATACAGTCTAGTTTCCCAATGGAAAGTTTGTGTCATGTTAGGGGAAATCAACCTAGTTAGCATATGTGACTCCATTTTGGGTTTCCTGTTGGCCATTAACTAGAAGCGAGCACATCACATACCAAGGAAGGAAGGATCCTTCAAGGTGGACAGCTGGACAGTTTCAAGATAAGGGAAACAAAGGAGACAGGAACCAGTCAATATGCCTGAAATAGTTGCCGCTTCAGCTTTTTTGCATGGGGAAGGTGGCAGGGGATTGGTAATAGATAAGGAGAAGGCCTGTTTATTGGTTTAGGCCCCCCGAGACACACAGGCAAGATGTTTTGCCAACAGTATATAATCTTTGTGTAACCTGTAATCGGGGTCCTGTTCTGCTTAACAGAGTGGTACCACGCTCGAGCGTAATAAACCTACAAACTTTGAGACACTCTGCAGTCTGTCTTTATTTGGTTGCCTCATCCGAGAAACGAACTGTACTGTGTCCTAACGGAAATAATTCGTAACAGTGAGGTACAGAAAATCTGAAATAATGCATGTGTGACCATTAGATTATAAATTCTACTTGTATTGTATTTAATGTAGATAATCTAATTTAGTACAACAGAAGATTGTAACAGTTTCAAACCTGGAACTCTTCATCTACAGAAGATGGCATTAAAAAAAACCCACTGGACACTTTTTTATTTTGGTCTCCACTTGGGATCTCATACTTTGCCAAATTTGATGTATGATTTGTGCTCTTTGTGTTCATAACAGCTGCACAACCAATGAAAATTTTTTTATGTCAAATCTTCAACACCTGTCAGGATTTTGAATTCCCAAAGCCCATTGAAATCAATAGGAATCTTTCTTCTGACTTCAGCCTGGGCCCTTTCAATATATGAGCTCTTCTACTTTGTCCCTGGGCCAATTCACATACACAAAAACAAAGAAACAATGACAATCCTCCCTTCACTTAAATGCATGTTGATGGTTGAAACTACTCAAATGAACTAAATAAGAAAAGAAAGAGAAAGCTAAATGTCTACAGTATTTGATCCATCACTTCTGCTATTTCTTGCAATATGTCATATTAAACATATGTACACCATTTTAAATGTCTAAACTTAAACTATAAGGATTTTTGAGGAATATTATGTGAAAGTTGAAATGGACAAAGCAGGTTGAAAGAACCTAGTGCTCCCTGAAATTATCTTTGACCCACTTTTGTCAAATACATTCTGTTAATCTTTAATTTTTAAAGCACTATTAATATATGCCAATGTGTGGCAGAAAGCCCTTTCTCCCTCACTGCTTCACACATTGCAAGGCATTAAACAAAATTTGTATTTTTAAAAGGTACAGAACAGAACATACATTATTTATGTAGCATAAACATGAACATTTCAAGGAGCTGGGCTGAGAGCTGCAATCCTAGCTCAGTCAAAACTCTGATATTTTCTGTTATCACTACACACGTTTACAAAGGTTGACATATGAAAAAGCCTGGAAATAATTTGAGGTTGCAGGCTATGAAACAAGCCTGCTTTGGAACTGAATCTGCCTGTCAATTCACTTCATTGGGTTCATCTGACATTAAATGAAAGCACATAAAATAGAAAGTTTTTGCAAGCACTAAAAGATGGGCACATCTGCAGGGCAAATGATTAGCTTAGTAGTGTTCCTTCAAGTCCAAAACTAGTCTTTTTTTGTTCTTCAAATGTTTGTTTATGGGATTATATTCATTTTTTGGAGGGTTTGGGACTTTGAAGATACAGTAAATCTGTACATCCCAAAGGTGGTGAAGGAGATAAGTATTATAATGTAGGATTACAGGGGCATAACCAGAATGCATTTCAATTGGGCATGAAATTTCAGTCTGAGATTTCCCTATGGCTGTCATGAGGGAAGATTTAGCTAACACAATATACTAAGGACAAAATCAAGAGAGATAAGGAGGCTTTCCTCAGTCCATGACTGCTCTGGGAAAATGAGGAGGAAATCCTGTACTAGGAATGTATCTTCCATAGATGGGAATTTAGTTCTCTGTCTCACAAGAATAGTGTTTTCTCATGTCGTGCAATACAGTTTATTTTCAGATGAAGTTTCTAAAAAGTGTGTGTGTGTATTTTTGAGAGAAAGAGACCACCTGAACCTTACAGAGTTGGATGCAGAGTCTTAGAAAAGAGAAAATGACAAGCAGAGATGGAGTCTATGGAGTCTAATAAAAGAAAAGAAAGTTGGATACTGATTTTCTGAATCTGCACAAAAAGTGTGCATGTTGGCTGAGGTAGCACCTAAAAATTTCCACAACTGGAAGGCACAGCTTGCTGTACATCCTTCTCCCTTGTTCTGGAAAAACAGAAAGAACAGAAGGTAGGAGGAGAAATTCTGACAGCTAGAAACACACCTTATAAGGTTTCTTGGAGGCCAAGACACACCACAAAACAGAAATGGTAAGAAGATCACCACAGTAACTATGGTTATCATCAAGGGACAATGCTTTTTTTCTTAGCAGTGTTCTCCACTGGTCATTAATGGTATCTACCAAACTAATGCAGAGAGCGTGAATGGTATGGATTCATGTATCAACAGCATACTATAGAAATGGTTAGTGCTTCAAAACAAAACCAGGTTCCTATCCTAGACACTGGGCATCAATATCATTGTAATATTATGCTCCTATGGCATCTCTTGTGGCAACAAACATGGTATTAAACTACCAGAACTATACACAAATCTAAGAGCAGGATTCACAAAGAAAATCATATCCAACAACATGGATTATTAAGTATTATCTTTGACAATATTTAAAAGGTATAAACACACCCACAAATATATCCACTCTTCATTGTGTGCCCTCCAATTTTCAGTACCTGTAAAAGGAAGAGGACATGTAGAATAAAATGACTGTTAATGGACTTATGTTGGCAGCTTGTAATTGGACTTATCTTGCCCTTGCTGATGCTGGTTTATGGTCTGGCCAGCTGACATCAGCATGAGAGCCAGCACACATGCCCTGATGGAGTGGAAAAGCAAGGTAGCAATTTAAGCTAGAGCCAGATGTCGAAGAACCAGGGCTATAGGAATAACTGACTTTCTGGTTTACTGTGTATGGGATTTAGAGTAGCAGCCGTGTTAGTCTGTATTCGCAAAAAGAAAAGGAGTACCCGTGGCACCTTAGAGACTAACAAATTTATTAGAGCATAAGCTTTCGTGAGCTACAGCTCACATGCATCCGATGAAGTGAGCTGTAGCTCACGAAAGCTTATGCTCTAATAAATTTGTTAGTCTCTAAGGTGCCACGGGTACTCCTTTTCTTTTTGTGTATGGGATTGTGGGCCTTGAACCCTGACCCACAGGCAGTGCTTAGGCCATCACCTCCATTCAGCAGCTTATCTGAGTAACAAGAGAAGGTAACCAGTGAAGTGCTAGCTCATAGCTTTGTTTCCCCCAAAGCTCCCAATTGCAGGAAACATCGAGCACCCCCAATTTGCCTGAGGAGCGCTATATAAACCAGGAAGTAACACTCACTGCTACTATGTACCTCTGCTGCTTATGTGACTTCTGAACCCTGTATTCCTGCCAGCTCCTGGTTCCTATCCTCCTAATGCAGACTCACGTTTGCTCCCCATTCCTGCTTTCCTGCCTTATTTAAGATCTCTGCTCCTATGCCTGGCACCTGATGCTGTCTCTGGCTCTGACTACTAGACCTGACTCAAGCTTTGACCAATAGGCCTGACTACTCACACACTGAAAAATCTAAATAATTTCATTTTGGTGAACTGAAAAAGTCCAACAAATTGTTTTGAGTGGAACAAAACATTTTGTATGGCCGGAAATTAAATGTTTTGTTTCCTTGTTTTAACCTTTTTTAAAATAACATTGAAGAAAAATTTGAAATGAAAAATTGGTCTGAATCAAGAAATCAAAACATTTCATTATGAAAAAAATCAAAATGAAATATTTCATTTTTTCTGGATTTTTTTTCTTTTTGTGGGATGGTACTGATAAGAATTTGCAAAATATTTTGGAGAACCTGAATCTGCATTTTTGGTGAAAAAAGTTTTGTCCAAAAAATGTTGCCCAGCTGTCCTGTCAATCCTTGTCTAATGCACTTTGAGGTCCTCTTCCAAGGCCTATGTTTCCATGTGCCTGTCAACTAAGTCCCCAACGCAACTACAGTGTGCATCAAAGCATTTCTCAAAACCAGGGCTTAATGCTGCAGAACATCCTTTTGCTTAAAGACGCCACATTGTTACTTCAAATTCACTTAACTCCTACCTTGTGCATTGTGCAGCTGAGAGGAGGAGCTGAGTTAAAACAGAGTGCACCAGATAATATGGTGATGAGCATGGTACAAAATCTTACTTAAAACTGCAGATGGATACATACTGTACATACCTACACATTCACACTATATAGCACCTCTTATTGGACCAGTGAAACAGATACCTAGGTATTTCAGCAGAGACGTTGAATGCTTTGTATCAACTCTTCCTCTGGATGCTTCTCCCCCTGCATTTCTTTGTTCTCTGCATTAGTTGTCTTGCTCACTCCACCTCTTCTTTCGTTCAGCTTGGTTTTGGATGGTGGCAAAATTAGGAAGACAGAAGGAGGATAAAACAAGCTTTTTCCTTGAGCATTCCTTTGTGTATTGGCAGGGGGTCTCTGCTCAATTCTGCTCCTCAGGGAGGCAAGGGTGTTGTGTAGCTATTACAATGCACTATACAGGGAAAGAGTAGCAGCTGTGTTAGTCTGTATCCGCAAAAAGAAAAGGAGGACTTGTGGCACCTTAGAGACTAAGTCCTCCTTTTCTTTATACAGGGAAAGCAACATTCAGAAACAAGTATTTCCTCATCAGCTTTTACAACTGTTCAATTTGGTATTAAATGTTCTGCATGTAACTTCACTGGGGAGTGCCAGTAGCATTTTGGGGAAACATATGCTCAGATGGGAGGACTAATGGCGGATTTAAGTCTTAACATAATTATATTAGTGTCTCAAGCAAGATTGCTACCTATGAAGAGATTTATGTTGTATATAGGATGCTTAGTAGATCAACTATGTGGCATGTCTACAAACACTCAATTTAGAGAGAGAAAGGATGGCCATTAACATGCAAAATAGGTCTTCAAAGATAATAGGTAAACTGGTCATGCGGAAGGGACAGGAAGCGAAGATACAGCGGCTACCATTCTATTATAATACTTCTGTTTAAAATAGTCAATGAGTATGGATCTAGCCTTGAGATCAGCCTTGCATTACCATTCAAAGTTTTTTTTAAATAAAAAGTATACATAAAATATGTCTATACATTTGTTTTTGACAGGAATAATGTGCTTTATTGTGCTTTAATTGTGCTTTATGGTCAGGAATGATCCACTAATCTGCATATTTTACAGTATGTGTTTTATTAAATTATTCTGGAGGATTCTAGTCAGCTTAGATAATTGTGGGGAAGATTTTCAAAAGCCCCTATAGGATTTAAGAGAGATCCCATTGAAAGACAAATCTCCCCTATACCAAAAGATGGTTTTTGAGATCACCTAACTTAAACAGTGTTTAGCAAGAAAACAGAATTCAGAATTCAGTTAAGGCCTGATTCCTTATTGGTCTTGGAACAAGAGTATACAAATCATCAGGTCCTTGAGGCTGGACCCCATTTTGCATTGATCAGAGGGTGCTTTTGTGATCCATGGTATGTAAACTGAACATTTTAGTGGATAGCTCTGTGTCAAGATTCAGTCACACTGAAAATACTGTGCTTTCAGTTCTCAACCTGAGACAGCACCAAGAAGGAAAAGCAGTTTTTCATGTACACAGTACATATAACTTAGTGCACTAGAGCATACCTTTGAAAACTATATAGTAAATAGGGGCCCTTGTTGAGAAAAAGAGGGAACATCTTTTAGTGCTATTGGAACATCATAGAATTATAGAAGATTAGGGTTGGAAGAGACCTCACAAGGTCATCTAGTCCAACTCCCTGATCAAAGAAGGACCAACACCAACTAAATCATCTCAGCCAAGGCTTTTTCAAGCCAGGCCTTAAAAACCTGTAAGGATGGAGATTCCACCACCTATCTAGGTAACCTATTCTAGTGCTTCATCACCCTCCTATGAAATAGTTATTCCTAATATCCAATCTAGACTTCCCCGACTGTAACTTGAGACTACTGCTCCTTGTTCTGTCATCTGCCACTACTGAGAACAACCTAGCTCCATCCTCTTCGGGTAGTTGAAGGGTGCTATCAAATCCCTCCTCACTCTTCTTTTCTGCAGACTGAATAAGCCCAGTTCCCTCAGCCTCTCCTAATAAGTCTTGTGCCCCAGCTCCCTAATAATTTTCGTTGCCCTCCACCGGACTCTCTCCAATTTGTCCACATCCTTTCTGTAGTGGGAGGCCCAAAACTGGACACAGTACTCCAGATGTTGCCTCACTATTGCCAAATAGAGGGGAATAATCACTTCCCTTGATCTGCTGGCAGTACTCCTAGTAATGCAGCCCTATATACCATTAGCCTTTTTGGCAACAGGCGCACACTGTTGACTCATATCCCCCTCTCATCTATGTTGGACTGGGAGCATTTATGGGAGAAAGAGAGAGAATGGAAAGTTAGAGAGAATCCAATCTAACTGGCTACCATTTCCATGCATGGTTCCGTCCTTCAAGTAAGTAAAATGATTTACTTCTCCCCTACATTTATGATCCTGTGGCAAATAGAAAGTTATTGACAGATAAACAGAAATCTGTAGGTATCACATTAGATGCAGTGAGTACTTATAGTAATATCCTTATATTATATATTTTAAAATCACCTTAATTTTGTGAGACAAATATATTTTGTTTTTAATCCCCAGACAAAAATTCTGAACTTGACATTGACAGTATACATCAACTATTTGAAAATAAAACCAAAAACCCACAGGAAAATTATAATTACAAAACAAAATTAAAAACAAAGCCCCAAGCCCCACCACCACATACCATTCAAAATTCAGGATATTATGGTTATGGTTGAATGTAAAATAAACCCCAATATTTGAAATTATGCACAAGTAAGTCGCTCAAATCATAATTTTGACCCTGTAGTGGTGCCAGCTTCCTATCATTTCTTCTTTTTTCCTTTCTTATTGACTTCACAAGGTATGCATGTAGGGGCGCTTATATCACAGAGCTTTTAAAGACGTTTTGAATTTGGAAAAGCCACTTTATCAATAAACGGTTTCAGAGTGGTAGCCGTGTTAGTCTGTATCAGCAAAAGGAATGAGGAGTACTTGTGGCACCTTAGAGACTAGCAAATTTATTCGGGCATAAGCTTTCATGGGCTAAAACCTACTTCATTGGATGCATGCAGTGGAAAATACAGTAGGAAAATATATAGATATATGTATATATACACAAGAAAAAAATGGGTATTGCCATATCAACTATAATGAGACTCATCAATTAAGGTGGGCTATTTTCAGCAGGAGAAAAAAAAACTTTTGTAGTGATAATCAGGATGGCCCATTTCAAACAGTTGACAAGAAGGGGTGAGTAACAAGAGGGGAAAAATTAGCATGGGGAAATAGTTTTTAGTTTGTGTAATTACTCATCCACTCCTAGTCTTTATTCAAACCGAATGTAATGGTGTCCAGTTTGCAAATTAATTCCAGTTCTGCAGTTTCTCATTGGAGTCTGTTTTTGAAGTTTTTTGTTGAAGGATTGCGACTTTTAGGTCTGTAATTGAGTGTCCAGGGAGGTTGAAGTGTTCTCCGACTGGTTTTTGAATGTTATAATTCTTGGTGTCTGATTTGTGTCCATTTATTCTTTTACATAGAGACTGTCCAGTTTGACCAATGTACACAGCAGAGGGGCATTGCTGGCACATGATGGCATATATCACATTGGTAGATGCGCAGGTGAACGAGCCTCTGATAGTGTGGCTGATGTGATTAGGCCCTATGATGTTGTCCCCTGAATAGATATGTGGACAGAGTTGGCAACAGGCTTTGTTGCAAGGATAGGTTCCTGGGTTAGTGTTTCTGTTATGTGGTGTGTGGTTGCTGGTGAGTCTTTGCTTCAGGCTGGGGGGCTGTCTGTAAGCAAGGACTGGCCTGTCTCCCAAGATCTGTGAGATTGAGGGATCGTCCTTCAGGATAGGTTGTAGATCCTTGACGATGCACTGGAGAGGTTTTAGTTGGGGGCTCAAGGTGACAGCTAGTGGCTCTCCGTTAGGTGACTTCTGGGTACTCTTCTGGCTCTGTCAATCTGTTTCTTCACTTCAGTGGGTGAGTATTGTAGTTTTAAGAATGCTTGATAGAGATCCTGTAGGTGTTTGTCTCTGAGGGATTGGAGCAAATGCGGTTGTATCTTAGAGCTTGGCTGTAGACAATGGATTTTGTGATCTGGTGTGGATGAAAGCTGGAGGCATGTAGATAAGTATAGTAGGTTTCCGATATAGGGTGGTGTTTATGTGACCATCGCTTATTAGCACTGTAGTGTCCAGGAAGTGGATCTCTTGTGTGGACTGGACTGGTCCAGGCTGAAGTTGATGGTGGGATGGAAATTGGTGGAATTTCTCAAGGGCTTCTTTTCCATGGGTCCAGATGATGAAGATGTCATCAATGTAGTGCAAATAGATTAGGAGCGTTAGGGAACGAGAGCGGAGTAAGCGTTGTTCTAAGTCAGCCATAAAGTTGTTGGCATACTGTGGGGCCATGCGGGTATTCATAGTAGTGCTGCTGACTTGAAGGTAATAGCCCACCTTAATTGATGAGTCTTGTTAGAGTTGGTATGGCAACATCCATTTTTTCATGTTCTCTGTGTGTATGTATATATATGTATATATCTTCTACTGTATTTTCCACTGCATGGGCACCCGATGAAGTGGGTTTTAGCCCACAAAAGCTTATGCCCTAATAAATTTGTTAGTCTCTAAGGTGTCACAAGTACTCCTCGTTCTTTTTGTATTGATAAAGTAAACCTACCACCATCATCCTCCCATCTCCCCTTCAACAGTTTTTTTCATAAGATGTTTGCAGTCAATGGTTGTGCTCATAGTAAATTCAGAAAGAACACTGTACTTGTACAGCATGTAGATGGAGTATTAAAAATGTGCACCATTAAGTATTGGGAGTTATATTTGGTTTTATGCATACATAGCTGAAAACAAGTGTGACTGTCACCACACTCAGCCTTGCTCGTTTTAGAAAAGTGCTACAATATTATGATCTGTGCAAAGGATGCAAAGGAGGTTGTCATATGTACATGCACTTAGCGTGTGCTAATACTGGTGGCACATGGATTCAAAGGATAGAATGGTTCCAGTCCTGAGCGCCAGGCACCAGGCTCTCCACACCATTAAATCAATATATTGGGGGGGGTGCATAGGGAGGGATCTGCCTGCTGAATAGTTGCACAGGGAGTGCTTCCCATTCTCCTGTGTGCTAGTGCAAAAGGCCACATTGGGGATGTGTTGGAAGGAAGCTACAAAAAAGAGCTGTGGTTTACATGGATCCAGTAACCTCAATAGCCATGCAACCTGTGCAGAAGCCTTCAGCCTCTATTCTAACCCATAGGGTGAAATATTAACCATAGAGGGAAAAAGAGAGAGGGAGAGGGGGCTATATAGCATTCCAGAACCTTAGTTTTGGGTCAGCGAAAATGAATTTCACTGCTTCAACCATTCCACACTCTACCAGAAGTGAACATGAATACTCTGGATTTCATCTTTCATGAAGAGTGCGGGAAAGCTGTTCTCTGAATGCTCTTTGTCTAATCAGGAATTTATAAAGTACATTTTTTATATGGACAATGTAAACACAGCTGGAATCAGCACCATAATTATGTCATGAAGAGTAAGGCATTCTAAGGTCTGTAGGCACTTCCAAGATTAAGTTGTTTGTTAAGGACGGTTATGGTTGTCTCAGAATTTCTGTGTTTTCTCAGTACATTACTACACAGCAAAGTTAAGGTTATTAGGATGCTTTAACTGAATGTCCTATTATTGCCTGGATTTCCTCTTCAGGTGAATGCCTCCTGAGACTCAGCTTCCCTTTGTACTGTGAGGGCAGAGCAAGCTTAATTTTACAGGACTGAAATTCAGGGGCACCAATGTTTTATGGGCATAATGTTTTATTTAATGCTCTATTGGGCTTTATAAGGTAGAGCTTCTCAGAAGCCAAACTAACAGGTGCCATTTACAGTGTGCCATTTACTGTAGACCTGTATTGAAGTTAATATGATACAATATTTGCTGATGCCAGCTTAGAGAACATCATACTGTATGAAAATCTAATACTATATAATGTTAGTTTAATAAGATGGGAACATCACATTGTATTAGACTTTCTCCCAGGGAAAGACACATCAATTGTATTAATTTCTCAGATGATGTTATACAAACATTTAGTGGTTGATTCTTTCTTGCCCAGTCACCGCTTTTCCTCTCAGACAGACACACATTGCATCATATTTAGCAGCTTGCACAATGTATGTTTGTTAATGCCAACACAGTGACCACCCTAACTGATACAAATCTGATGCAATTGACTGAGCACTACCTACACTTCCGGAGGTCAGACAAGAATTAGAAATGCACTTCCAGTACCTTGGGCAATAATTAAAAGGTTGTGCCTAGATATCAGAGGAATCTTAACTATATTTTCCTAGGGGGAGGGAATGTTTGTTTTCTGTCAGTTTCTTGAAATTCATTTCTTATAGTTAATATTAGATGAATATTCTTTTAAGCAGAGCACTCTTTTATTTGTAGTCTGCACATTTTTTCAGTATCCATAGGCATCGGTTCCATGGGTGCTCCACCCACTGGCAGCCAAGCTCCTACCCTCCCTCCCAGCTCCTTCCACCCACCACAGAACAATTGATCCACAGCGTGTAAGAGGTACTGGGAGGGAGCGGGAGGAGCAGGGATGGGGTACACTCAGGGGAGAGGGTGGAATCTCACAGGGAGAGGCGGGGAAGGGGCAGGCCAGGGGTGGGAAGGGGTAGGGTGGGGACTTGGGGAAAGGGTTATAATGTGGGCTGGGCCTGGGGCTGAGTAGGGATTGAGCATCCCCATGGAAAGTTGGAAGCTGGTGCCTGTGTTCAGTATTGACAATTGCTCAGTGTTGTGAACTCTAGTAACTATGTATCTGTCACTGTTTGCAAATTACAATGGAAATCTACTTATACTATAACTACATATGTTATAGACATTACTTTGTGGTCATTGCTCAGTTAACTTGTGCTAACTCATGGTACAATCCACAATAGGCCGTAATTGGGGAGGAAGTCTCCACAAGAGTCTCCTCATATTGCTTCCCTTCACATTGTCCTGTAGGGGAGCAGGGTCTATTTCCTACAAAAGAGAATCTGTGTGATTTATTGGTTGAGGGCACTGTAGTTAGGAGCTCTATTCCTGGCTTTGCTACTGACCTGCTGTGTGACCTTAGCCTAGTAATTTCACCCCTCTGTGTTTGTTTCTCCTCCCACACACATGCTTTTGATCAGTCTTGTCTATTCAGATTGTAAACTCTTCAGTGCAGGGACTGACTCTTTGGACAAGTTACTGTGCGGCAAGACTGCGTATGAATCTATAGCACACCAGCATGCCAGTGCACTGTAGCTTGACAACCTAGCTAGCTACATGGTATCTTGCCATTTAGACACATCCTAAGTATGTGTTTGAGCAGTGCCTAGCACAATAGGGCTCTAGTCTTGTTTGAGGCCTATAGGTGCTATTGCAATACAATAAAGAAAAATAATAGAAGGCTTCAAAACTAGCATATTCTCAAGAATGCAAGAAAGCCAGGAGCATCTGCATGGAAGCACAGTGCCTGCACACTGGCAGCTCCCCTTCACAGAATGCTCCAATACAGCCATGGTAGCAGGGATTCCCCAGACTTTAGATGCCCTTGGGTAGATGCCTGGGGTTGTATTACTTTTCCCTGGGAATGTCTTTAGGACAGGTGGGGAGAGGACGTATTCTTCTAGGCCCCTACCGCTCACTCCCCTCCCTAAGTTCAGCCACTACAACCACTGAGAGATCTCTGCACGGAGCCTGGAGAAAAGGAGATGGTGCTACCAAAGGACTGGTAGATGAGAAATCTGTGCAGGTAGGGTCATCTCTGTGTATGGCTTTATTTGGCTATGATCTGAGTCACTGCATTTTTGCAAACTAAGATGTTGTTGTCTGTTACCCTTTGCATCATGCAGTATCAAGTGCCCACAGGATATTAATTAATCCCTTCATAAACACCACAGCACTTTTAAGTTATAGGTTTTTAAAAATGTTTCTTAAAAGTCCAATCTCCTTTAACCAATTATATTTTATGAAAAGAGATTTCTATCCAGACAGAAATCTTGAATACAGAGGTTTGTATGGAGAAAATTTGCAACCAGGAGTTACAATAGTTTCAAGATAAAGCTTTATACCAGTCAGCCTGACAGTCCCTTAACTACAGCACAGTGGTGCTGCCAAGTGCAGATAAGATGCATTGTTACTTTCCTCTGGCAATAAAACTGATGCTTTAAATGAATGCTACACAGAATTTCTCCGCTAATTGCAGAAATAGATAACATGTAGCCTGAGCAGCTATTATTCATTCTACAGTAATTTTTCTTAAATTGTAAGTGGCATTCTGTTTCAACAGAGCTACAGAATCTGACATTCCCACAAGAAATGTTTAAATGGTTCCATCAATAAAACCTCTGCCTTGTTGATTCTAGCTTCCAGAAGTGGAATAACCCGAGGGCTTTTTTAAAAACAACGTGTTGCATTTGCAGAGGCAAATGTCTGAGTTTACAGTCTCATCTGATCTTCCGGGGCTTAAGTTGCTACAGACAAAACCAACTCTCATGTACAATAATTAATATAATTAACATAAATGAGAATTCATTAAACTGTCTTCAGAACAACTCAAGGGAGATTTAAAACTGTTTAGAGATAAATTTAAATAGTGATGCCCTGAAATTATGCATTTTAGCTTTTAAAAGAAAATCCCACTAATAGGAAAATGTAATCCCAGATTTTGCATAGTAATATCTCCAGATTAAAATAAAATGAATTAAGTGATGATTAATTACTTATGAGAGTAACAGGTGATAGAAATAATCAAATGTGTTCATAGTGTCAGATAAAATGAATAGCTCAAGTTATACTGTATGTTGGGACAAATAAAGTCAGTTAATCTGTAACGTTTAATTAAGAACATGGAAAATGCTACATGCCGTAGAAAAATGTCTTAAACAAGCTTAATTTTAAAGTAGCATGTTATAAAAGAAAACTAGCTGATTAAAGATCTAGTCACATTTGTGCTGCATGCTTGAAAATAAATAGACAAAATAATTCAAGGTAATAAATTAGAGAGACAATGTGGATGAGATAATATATTTTATTGGACCAACTTCTGTAGGTGAGAAAGACAAGCTTTTGAGCCACATAGAGCACGTCTTCAGGTCTAAGGAAAGGTACTCTGAGCATCATACCTAAATGCAAGGTGGAACAGATTGTTTAGCGTAAATAGTTAGCACATATACTAAAGGACTATTCAAGGTAGAGTGGCCCATTTACATTTCTGCAGTTATAGGGCAAATGGGGGGTTAGTGTTGTAATAAACTATAAATCCAGTGTCTCTGTTTTAGTGTCCTGTGTGAATTCATTCGAGAGCCTAGTGATTGTCTGGTTTCACACACATAATTGTTGTGAGGAGCATTTAGTACACTGGATGAAGTATACCACATGCTGTGATAGGCATGTGTAGGATACATGGATCTTGAAAAATGTGTTGTGAGGTATGTCAATCATTGTAGTAGTGGAGATATGTCTGCAGGTTTTGCAGCTGTTGTTCTGGCAGGATCTGGTGCCACTTTGAGTTGGTGTGTCCTGGTCTTTGGGGAGCTTGCTTCTGATGATGAGTTTAGAGAGGTTGGGGAGGTTGTTGGAAGCCCAGAAATGGGGGTTCAGGAAAGATTTCTTTCAGAATAGGGTCCTCATCAAATATGGTTTGTAGTTGTTTGATGATATTCCATATGGGTTACAGTGTGAGGTGGTAGATGATAAATAGGAGTGTGTGGTCAGGAAGGGTTTCATTTCTTTATTGAATCTGGTTCTCTTTGGGTATTTGAGTGGCCCATTCCATGATGTGAAGGCAATTTTGAGTGTGTTAAGTTGTATATCTCTGACTTTCTCCTCGGAGTATATTCTGTGGTATCTGAGTGCCTGGCTGTAGATAACAGATGTCTTGGTGTGTTTGGATTAATTACTGGATCTGTGAAGGTAGGTGTGGTTTTCCATCAGTTTATTGTATGGTTGTCTGTAGGGTTCCATTGTTGAAGCTGATTGTGGTGTCTAGGAAGTTGATACTGATGTGGAAGTGTTCCAGAGAGAGATTAATGGACAGGTGGGGGTTGGTGAATTTGTGGTGGAAATCTGAGGGAGTTTAAGATGTCTGTTCAGAGGATGAAAATATCATTGATGTATCTCAGGTATATCTTTGATTTCGTGGTGCACTTGTCCAGAATTTCTTCTTCAAGAAGAAGGTTGACATATTGGGGAGCCATCCTAGTACCCATGGCTGTTCCCATGGTTTGGACAAAGTGTTTGTTGTTGAATATAAAATTGTTATGGGTGAGGGAAGCAGGCGGGGGTGCACTGCTCTGGTACCACTCCTCACAGCTGAAGTCGAAGTCACGGAGGTCTGGTAAAGTCATGGAATCTGTGATCTCCATGACTAAATTGTATCCTTAATTATATGGTATACTGCATTACATAAGAATGACTATACCAGACCAATGGTCCATCTAGTCCAGTATCCTGTCTTCCAACAGTGGACAATGCCAGATGCTTCTGAGGGAATGAACAGAACAGGTAATCATCAAGTGATCCATTTCCAGCTTCTGGCAAACAGAGTCTAGGGACACTTCAGAGCATGGTTTTGCATCCCAGCTCATCCTGGCTCATAGCCATTGATGGACCTATCCTCCATGAATTTATCTTGTTCTTTTTGAACCCTATTATAGTCTTGGCCTTCACAACATCCTCTGGCAAAGAGTCTCACAGGTTGACTATAGATTGTGAGAAAAAATACTTCTGTTTGTTTGTTTTAAATCTGCTGCCTATTAATTTCATTGGATGACTCCTAGTTCTTGTGTTATGAGAAGGAGTAAATAACATTTCCTTATTTACTTTCTCCACACCAGTCATAATTTTATAGACCTTCATCATATCACCTTTAGTCATCTCTTTTCCAAGCTGAAAGGTCCCAGTCTTATTAATATCTCCTTATATGGAATCTGTTCCATACCTCTAATAATTTTTGTTGCCCTTTTTTGTATGTTTTCCAATTCCAATATATCCTTTTTGAGATGGAGTGACCACATCTGCATGCAGTATTCAAGATGTGAGCATACCATGGATTTATACAGAGGCAATATGATATTTTCTGTCACATTATCTATCCCTTTCCTAATGATTCCCAACATTGTGTTTATTTTTTTGACTGCCTCTGCACGTTGAGTGGATGTTTTCAGAGAACTATCCACAATGACCCCAAGATCTCTTTCTTGAGTGGTAACAGCTAATTTAGACTCCATTATTTTCTGTGTATAGTTGGGAATATGTTTTCTAATATGCATTACTTTGCATTTTTCAACATTGAATTTCATCTGACATTTTGTTGCCCAGTCATCCAGTTTTGTGAGATCCCTTTGTAACTATTTACAATCTGCTTTGGACTCAACTATCTTGAGAAGTTTTGTGTCATCTGCAAATTTTGCCACCTCACTGTTTTCCCCTTTTTCCTGATCATATCTGAATATGTTTCATGTGCTGGTCCCAGAACAGACGCCTGGGGGACACCACTATTTACGTCTCTCCATTCTGAAACTGATCATTTATTCCTTCCCTTTGTTTCCCAACTTTTAACCAGATTCTGATCCATGAGATGACCTTCATTACATAGAGTCATAGAAGTAGGGCTGGAAGGGACCTCAAGATGTTATCCAGGCCATCACCCTGTGCTTAGGCAGGATTAAGTATACTTAGGCTACATCTACACTACCCACTGGTTCTAGAGTAGACGCAATAAATCGATCCCTGATCGCTCTGCCATCGACTCCAGAACTCCACCAGGGCAAGAGGCAGAAGCAGAGTCGACGGGGGAGCGGTGGCCGTCGATCCTGTGCCACAAAGATGCGAAGTAAGTGATTCTAAGTCAATCTAAGATATGTCGACTTCAGCTACAATATTCTCATAGCTGAAGTTGAGTATCTTAGATCAATCCCGCTCCCAGTGTAGACCAGGCCCTAGACTATCCCTGATGGGTGTTTGTCTAACCCAGTGGTGGGCAATCTGTGGCCCATGGGCTGCACGCAGCCCGAGAGGGTAATCTGCTGGTGGGCCACAAGACAATTTGTTTACGTTGACAGGCATGGCTGCCCGTAGCTCCCAGTGACCTTGGTTCACCATTCCTGTCAATGGGAGCTACGGGAAGCAGCAGCCAGCACGTCCTGGTGGCCTGCTCCACTCCCTGTAGTTCTCATTGGCTGAGAACGGTGAACCCCGGCCACTGGGAACTGTGAGCAGCCATGCCTGCAGACAGTCAATGTAAACAAACTATCTCGCGGCCCGCCAGCGGATTATCCTGACAGGCTGCAGGTTGCCCACCACTGGTCTAACCTGTTCTTAAAAACCTTTGATAATGAGGATTCTACAATCTTGCTAGGTAACTTGTTCCAGTGTTTAACTATTATTATAGTTAGAAATATGTTCCTAATATCCATCATAAATCTCCCTTGCTGCAGACTAAGCTGATTATTTCATATCCTACTCTCAATGGACAGAGAGAACAATCCATCACTGTTCTCTTTATAATAACCTTTGATATATTTGACAACTCTTATCAGGTCCCCGCTCAGTCTTCATCCTCAAGACTAAATATGTCCAAGTTTTTTTTACCTTTCCTCATAGGTCAGATTTTCTGACCCTTTTATCATTTTTGGTGCTCTCCTCTGGATTTTCTCCAGTTTGTCCACATCTTTTCTAAATTGTGGCACCCAGAATTGGCCTCCTCATTTCCATGTAGTCTGGGACAATTACCTCCTATGCCTTACATGTGACAGTCCAGTCAATATACCCCACATTAGCCTTTTTGGCAGCTGCATCACATTGTTGACCCATATTCAATTTGTGATCCACTAAAACTTCCTGATCCTTTTCAGCAGTATGACTACTTTGCCAATTATTCCCCAATCTGTAGCTGTGCATTTGATTTTTCTTTCCTAATAAAGTTCTTTGAACTTGTCTTTGTTAAATTTAATCTTGTTGAATTCAGACCAGTTCTCCAATTTATTGAGATCATTTTGAATTCTAATCATGTCCTCTAGAGTGCTTGTAACCCCTCCCAGCTTTGTGTAATCTGCAAATGTTATAAGTATATACTCCACACCATCACCAAGTCGTTAATGAAAATAGTGAATAGTATTGGAACCAGGACAGACCTTTGGGGGACCCCATTAAATACGTCCTCCCAGTTTGACAGTAACCCATTGATAGCTATTCTTTGAGAATGCTCTTTCAACAAGTTTTGCACCGCCTTATAGTAATTTCGTCTAGACCATGTTTCCCTAGTTTGCTTATGAGAATGTCATGTGATACTGTCAAAAGCCTTACTAAATTCCAGATATCACATCTAATGCTTTCCCTCATCCACTCCTCTGGTTACCCTGTTAAAGAAGGAAATTAGATTGGGTTGACATAATGAGAAGGAGGATGATCCAGTGGCTAGGGCACTCGACAAAGACCTGGATTCAGTTCCCAGCTCTGCTACAGACTACCTGTGAGATTTTGGGCAATACACTTAGGCCACATTTACACTACCCGCCGGTTCGGCGGGTAGTTATCGATCTATCGGAGATTGATTTATCGCTTCTAGTGTAGACGCGATAAATTGATCCCCGATCGCTCTGCCGTCGACTCCGGAACTCCACCAGGCGAGATGCGAAAGTGGAGTCAACGGGGGAGCGGCGGCCGTCGATCCTGCGCCACGAGGACGCGAAGTAAGTGATTCAAAGTCGATCTAAGATACGTCGACTTCAGCTACGCTATTCTCATAGCTGAAGTTGCATATCTTAGATCGATTCCCCCCTCCCCCCCCGCCCAGTGTAGACCAGGCCTAAATCTCTGTGTGTTTTAGTTCCCTGTTTGTAAAATGGGGATAATACTTCTCCTCCTCACAAGTGGGGTGTGAGGATAAATACATTAAATCATGAGGCACTCACATATTACAGTAATTGGGGTCATATAATTAATTAACCAACATAAATATTTATAATTACAAGACAATATCACCTTAGATTTATTGAAGTCTAGTAATTATTTAAAATAATTCAAAAAGGTAAATTTAAAACTACAGTTATTTTAGCATAAACCACTTTCTCTATAAAAATCACTGGATAGACTAAAAGTAACAAGAGGGCCAATTATCTATGACTATTTCCAAACTACTGTATATTGCAGTCATTCAGCAATATCCATTCTTTTTTCTTTTATTGACATTTATGACTAAATATACATAATTTCATTCAATTACATAAAATAGCATTTGTCATAATTAAAACTATGTGTTACTCTTTTGTTATTCTGTGCAAATGCTTTCCATCGAGTCCTTTTTTGTTTTATATTTATTAAATCCAATACATTAAAAAACTGTTAAAAATGAGGAAGTTTTATATTCTAATCAACTGGTGGTTTTATCATCATACACAGCTACATTTGATATTCTCAATACCATAGATCTCTCGTGGACTCTGTCTTTTGAAAACACCAGCATGAGGTTACATGTTCATGGTTGGTGTCTGTTGGATAGATCACCCTGATGCATAACACTGTTTTTGTTATGCTTAACGCATTTTAACCTCTCTATCTCTAAAAATGAAACAAAAAAATAATTTAAACTTTGAGATCCATCTGTCAGGTGTCCTGCATGCTAACAACATACACTAGCCTTAATTTTGATTAAATATGACTTTTGAACGTCAGTACTACTATTATTCTTAGTGAAGCAGCTCCCACCTGTGCTTTACTGAATGATACCAGCATGTGTTCCTTAAAGTTTTAGATAGTTCCCTTTCAGACAGGGAGCATTCTCCAACTGGAGATTAGGAATCTGTTTATGTGTAATATTGAATTCATTCCTCTGATTTATCCTCAGCCTCTGAAGTGAGAGAGCATTGATTTTTAATGCAAGGAATCAGAGAATGGGAGCAAGAAGCCTTCCCCACACTCTGCACCTTGTGTTATCTTTCAAATAAATAGCTAAATGTTATTTTCCCTTCAAATGTATATATCTCCATTTTGGATGGGCCACTGTTTAGGGAGACAAACATTTTACAACGGCTTAGTTTTTACACCTAAAATCTGGTATTTCAGATTTATTTTTTCAAAAGTTTCAGTGCAATTTGTAAACCCAGGGAAAAGTACAGAATAATTTAGCTTATACTTATTGATTTACAAATTGAGCATCCAATCTTAACAACACAGTGCTGACACCAAATCTTCTTGTGAGAGTACTTTCCTGGTAATGAGGCCCTCTAAAGAAAAAAAATGTAGAATTTTCATCATAATCATCCAGTTATGCAGGCATTCCAATTCCAAGGCAAACCAACAGTTCAATGGAAGAAAAATACTAGAAGACACCACATGTGCCTCTTTGCTATTCACTGAAGAGATGAACAAAATGTGTCAGAAAAGATCCCAAAGAGATGGAAAGGCAAGATCAAAGGCTCTCCAGTGTATTATATCCACAGAACTTTCTGCTCTGATCCAACTAAGGTTCTGCTATGGTGTAAAGGACTAGTGGACAAGGGCAACTGCTCCTTCTGCTATGCTGCTGGTGGGCCTGGGTGTATTTCCACAGTAAATCCAGCTGGAAGTTACAGATGGTAGAAGCAGTGGTATCTCGTATCCTTTGTCCTCTCGCCTTCCCCTGCCCTTTGGAAGCATATAAGATCAGGTTAACCAAAGGCTCATCTGAAGCCATTCTTATAGTGGATATGGCAGCACCAGCAGCTGAGTTGCTGAAAACGAAGTCACTCTTCAGGGATGCCCTCTTAATTCCGGGCACATGTTCTCTTTTAAAGCTCCCTTCCTTTCCATGATTACCCAAATTCTTCCTCTTGGGACATTATATCACATAACCCCAAAAATCCCATTTGCACTGAGTGTGAGTGATTATTATAGGATCAGAACCCCAATATTCAGTGAACATTCTACCTGCCATCTGTACTTACTACATGTAGTTGAAACTCTGAATTTCTGTTCCTTGTGTGATGGGGCAAGGCCAGATGGCTATAGAAAAGTAGTGGGAGATAGATATATTAGCTACAGGCTAAACAAATCCCTGGTACCAGGTTAAGTGAAATGGAAGCTGCTCCAGGTCTGTCAAGGTTCCTTCCCCACTCTGAACTCTAGGGTAAAGATGTGGGCACCTGCATGAAAACCTCCTAAGTTTACTTTTACCAGCTTAGGTTAAAACTTCCCCAAGATACAAACTATTTTACCCTTTGCCCTTGGACTTCCACTACCACCACCAAACGTTCGACTGAGTTTACTGGAAAACATTGTTTGGGAACATCTTTCCCCCAGAAATCCTCACCAAAACCTTGCAGCCCCCTGCCTGGGGAAGGCTTGATAAAAATCCTCACCAATTTACATAGGTGACCACAGACCCAAACCCTTGGATCTTAAGAACAATGAAAAAAGCATTCAATTTCTTACAAGAAGAATATTAATATAAAAAAGGTAAAAAGAATCACCTCTGTAAAATCAGGATGGTAAATACCTTACAGGGTAATTAGATTCAAAACATAGAGAATCTCTCTAGGCAAAACCTTATGTTACAAGAAAGACACAAAGACAAGAATATTCATTCTATTCAGCACAGTCTAATTTCTCAGCCATTTAAAGAAATCATAATCTAACGCATATCTAGCTAGATTACTTACTAAATTCTAAGACTCCATTCTTGATCTGTCCCCGGCAAAAGCATCACACAGACAGACCCTTTGTTTCTCCCTCCCTCCAGCTTTGAAAGTATCTTGTCTCCTCATTGGTCATTGTGGTCAGGTGCCAGCGAGGTTATCCTAGCTTCTTAACCCTTTACAGGTGAAAGGATTTTTCCTCTGGCCAGGAGGGATTTTAAAGGTGTTTACCCTTCCCTTTATTTTTATGACAAGGTCAATTAAGACACTTGGGGCCAATTAAGAACTTTCCAGAAGGCAGGGAGAAGGCTATGTTTATTGGGACACCTGAAGCCAATCAGGGGCTGGCTGAAACTAGTTAAAAGCCTTCAAGTTAGTCAGGTGGGTGTGCATGTCAGGAGCTGTGGGAAGAAGTTGCACGGTTGGAGAGGCTGAGTAGTACACACCATATCAGGCACAAGGAAAGAGGCCCTGAGGTAAGGGTGAAGTGGAGCTTGAGGAAGTGAGGGCTGCTGTGGGGGAAGTAGCCCAGGGAATTGTACATGTCATGTTTCTAAAAGGTCAGCTACCATAGCTGATACTATTAGGGTCCCTGGGCTGGATCCCAGAGTAGAGGGTGGGCCTGGGCTTCCCCCTACCCCCCACATTTGCGCCCTGTTTAATCACTGAGACTGGGAGACAACAGAGTCTGTGCAAGGAAGGATAACTTCTCCTCACCTCCCTCGCTGGCTTTTGATGGAAATGGCTCAGTAGACTGTGACCCTTGTCCCTAGAGAAAGAAGGGTTATGTGGAGGGTCACAGTGAGCCTCTGAGTCTAGTGAAATCCGCCATGAAATGCGGGACCCACGGAGGCAAGGACAGAGCTTTGTCACACTTGGAAATTTCCAACATTTTAAAATTTCCTTTCACTGTGATTTGGAGCAAAACAAACAAACAAAATTGAAATGTCTCATTAAATGTATTTTTTTAAAAAAAAAATTGGGGTAAACCCCTCTTTTCTGGTCAATTGATATGTTTTGTTTTGATGAATAAGACATTTCCATTTTAACCTTGCCTTTTTTATTTTATATTATAGTATAAGTTAAAATAAATTTTAAAATGAAAAGTCATTTCAACATGAAAAATTAAATCATTCAATTCTGACGAGGTTAAAATAGAATTTTCAACCTTATCAAAACACTTGGTTTCAATTTACTAATGAAAATTTAATCCAAATCAAAACATTCCAACAGAGAGTTTCAATTTGGAAAGGAAATGCTCCATTGGAAACGTGTTCCATCAGAAAAATGTCAACCAGTTCTAATATCTTTTACATGAAGCATAATAGTATAATAAAAATGATCTAATATTGAAATGATCTTTTATACATAAAATTCTGCTCCTAGAATAAGTTCTCACTTTTTGAAATATGAGAGACAACCAATTGTAAAACACTTCTACCACAGAGATCAAAAACTGTCTGCAACCCAAATCTCTCACTTCCCTTTCTTTATTATATTGCTTATTTTTTCATTACAACAGAAGTAGGAAACATGCTTTCACTTCCATGGTTTATGCAGGGGAATCATAATTCAATCAGATTATAGCACAGAAATCAAAGCAATCAGAATGTTCATTTGTTATTACATATTTATGATTTTGATCACATTGTTTTCAGCCAGGCAAGTAGGAATTGGTCAGTAGGACCTTTGATCAGTTCACACAACGTTATATCCTTCTTTATCATTAATATATTTTATGATGAATTATTATAACAACTATAGTAAATCAGGCACAACTTGTCTAATGCTTAAAATGTGTGAAAGAAAAATGCACATAATCAAGCTTATTTTATTAAAACTAAGTGTATTTTGTCTCCTTCTGGGCCAAGTCTTTTTCATCTTATTCACATGAGTAGTCCCATTGCCTTTGATGGAGCCACTCATTTGAATAACTGAAGCAGGATTTGGCTTAACCTTAAAATGGAACAACCCAACAGTTAAAATGAAGCAATCTCAGAATGATTAGTGTCACAGCATGAAGCATCCACATTGCAGAAAATTATAGGATAAGACACATTGAACAATTCCAGTCATCTGGTTGGCTGAATTTGTGTTTAGATTTAAATTATTATTAGGTGCACGGATAAACAATTTATACAATTAAACAATTATCTGCTGAAAGACTATTTTACAAAATAGAAGCATTGGGTACATTAAGATGGTATACATTTTCTTACTTAAGAGTTAGACAACATTAAAAATATGTTGCTGTTAAGCAACTTGTCCTCCAGGCACCTGTTACTTAATGGTGCATATCACATTAAGGTGCAATATATATTCTTAAAGGATGAAGGAATCCTTCAATTAGCAAGTTATCAAAATGCAAGGTTTTGCTTTATCTGCACTTTGTATTACAATGCACAGCTGTATTGTGGAAGAGGGCTCTCTGCAAACTACATCAGAAATGATCACCTTAATGTTTTTAAGTTCTCTTTTAACATTGTTGGAAAACTATTTAATTATCTCTCTCTCTTTTTTTTTTAGTGAGTCTCATTTAAATCACATCAAGCTCTGTCTTTATTTTCAGATCTGATTTATGATCATACTCAATGGAAACAATCAGTAAAGTACAGATCAGTGTTCCTCAGGGCTTATACTGAGAGGAAACCAAGGTGGGGGGTAGCTCCAACTGGTGAAACAAATTACCAGCAGGGATTCCCCTGTTACACAGCAGGTTAGGATAATTGTCCTGTTATTATAATGCTATAAGAACCACATTAAATGCTTAGAAAGTCATTATTAGATGTTCTTAGCGAATGTACTAATGCTGTCATTTTGAGGCATCTCCTTACACAGAAGTTTAGGGAGATCAATGATGTTAAAAGAAGAAAAGGAGTACTTGTGGCACCTTAGAGACTAATAAATTTATTTGAGCATAAGCTTTCGTGAGCTACAGCTCACTTCATCGGATGCATTCGGTGGAAAATACAGTGGGGAGATTTATATACACACACAGAGAACATGAAACAATGGGTTTTATCATACGCTGTAAGGAGAGTGATCACTTAAGATGAGCCATCACCAGCGGAGGGGGGAGGGAGGAGGAAAACCTTTCATGGTGACAAGCAAGGTGGGCCATTTCCAGCTGTTAACAAGAACATCTGAGGAACAGTGTGGGGTGGGTTAGGGTGGGGGGGGAGAAATAACATGGGGAAATAGTTTTATTTTGGAAAACCTTTCATGGTGACAAGCAAGGTGGGCCATTTCCATCAGTTAACAGGAACGTCTGAGGAACTGTGGGGGGTGGGGTAGGGGGGAGAAATAACATGGGGAAATAGTTTTACTTTGTGTAATGACTCATCCACTCCCAGTCTCTATTCAAGCCTAAGTTAATTGTATCCAGTTTGCAAATTAATTCCAATTAAGCAGTCTCTCGCTGGAGTCTGGTTTTGAAGTTTTTTTGTTGAAGGATAGCCACTCTCAGGTCTGTAATCGAGTGACTGGAGAGATTGAAGTGTTCTCTGACTGGTTTTTGAATGTTATAATTCTTGATGTCTGATTTGTGTCCATTTATTCTTTTAGAGACTGTCCAGTTTGACCAATGTACACGGCAGAGGGGCATTTCTGGCACATGATGGCATATATCACATTGGTAGATGCACAGGTGAACGAGCCTCTGATAGTGTGGCTGATGTGATTAGGCCCTATGATGGTGACCCCTGAATAGAGATGTGGACAGAGTTGGCAACGGGCTTTGTTGCAAGGATAGGTTCCTGGGTTAGTGTTTCTGTTATGTGGTGTGTGGTTGCTGGTGAGTCTTTGCTTCAGGTTGGGGGGCTTTCTGTAAGCAAGGACTGGCCTGTCTCCCAAGATCTGTGAGAGTGATGGGTCATCCTTCAGGATAGGTTGTAGATCCTTGATGATGCGTTGGAGAGGTTTTAGTTGAGGGCTGAAAGTGATGGCTAGTGGCGTTCTGTTATTTTCCTTGTTGGGCCTGTCCTGTAGTAGGTGACTTCTAGGTACTCTTCTGACTCTGTCAATCTGTTTCTTCACTTCAGCAGGTGGGTACTGTAGTTGTAAGAATGCATGATAGAGATCTTGTAGGTGTTTGTCTCTGTCTGAGGGGTTGGAGCAAATGCGGTTATATCGTAGAGCTTGGCTGTAGACAATGGATCGTGTGGTGTGATCTGGATGAAAGCTAGAGGCATGTAGGTAGGAATAGCGGTCAGTAGGTTTCCGATATAGGGTGGTATTTATGTGACCATAGCTTAATAGCACCATAGTTTCCAGGAAGTGGATCTCTTGTGTGGACTGGTCTAGGCTGAGGTTGATGGTGGGATGGAAATTGTTGAAATCATAGTGGAATTCCTCAAGGGCTTCTTTTCTATAGATCCAGATGATGAAGATGTCATCAATGTAGTGCAAGTAGAGTAGGGGACGAGAGCTGAGGAAGCGTTGTTCCAAGTCAGCCATAAAAATGTTGGCATACTGTGGGGCCATGCAGGTACCCATCGCAGTGCCGCTGATTTGAAGGTATACATTGTCCCCAAATGTGAAATAGTTATGGGTGAGGACAAAGTCACAAAGTTCAGCCACCAGGTTAGCCGTGACATTATTGGGGATACTGTTCCTGATGGCTTGTAGTCCATCTTTGTGTGGAATGTTGGTGTAGAGGGCTTCTACATCCATAGTGGCTAGGATGGTGTTTTTAGGAAGATCACCGATGGATTGTAGTTTCCTCAGGAAGTCAGTGGTGTCTTGAAGATAGCTGGGAGTGCTGGTAACATAGGGCCTGAGGAGGGAGTCTACATAGCCAGACAATCCTGCTGTCAGGGTGCCAATGCCTGAGATGATGGGGCGTCCAGGATTTCCAGGTTTATGGATCTTGGGTAGCAGATAGAATACCCCAGGTTGGGATTCCAGAGGTGTGTCTGTGCGGATTTGTTCTTGTGTTGCTGCTTTTCCACAATTTCATTATGTTCATGGGGGTGGAGGGGCAAAAGGAGAGGCCCCGAGATAGGACAGATTCTTCTGCTGGGTTAAGAGTATAGTTGGATAGATTAACAATATTGCTGGTGGGTTACGGGAACCACTCTTGTGGCCCCTTGTGGCATGTAGTAGTTTAGATAGTTTAGTGTCCTTTTTCTTTTGTAGAGAAGCAAAGTGTGAGTTGTAAATGGCTTGTCTAGTCTTTGTAAAGTCCAGCCACTGCGATGGGTACCCGCATGTCCCCACAGTATGCCAACATTTTTATGGCTGACTTAAAAAGGTGCCACAAGTACTCCTTTTCTTTTTGCGAATACAGACTAACACGGCTGCTACTCTGAAACCAGCAATTATGTTGACTCACTTATGACTGGGAAGTAAATAAAATGGATCATTCTTTCTTCAGTTTTTCCTTTCTTCTTGAAAACAACAACAACTTTTTCAGAATAAGTTTCCCAGATTTTCAAGTTGCTAATGCTTCTGCCTTTTCTTGCCCAGTCTTTGGAGATGTGCCTTTTCAAAACTTCTTAGAATGAGTTAGTGTCAGGTTTTTTTTCATTCCTTATCTTGTGCCTCTTCAACATCATCAGTTTGTTTATTATCCTTGAACACATTCTCCATCTAAACTGATGGCTTCTTCCAAGTATAACCAACTTTAAGATCTTTTTAAGTCAGTCTTTTTCTTGAGCTCACTTCTTTCTTAGACACTTCATGGACAACAAACCAGTTCAGGCCTCTAAGCCTCATGCAATGTCCAGAGACATTAATAGGAATTTTTCTGGGACTGGATTAGGCCCTTTAACAGTATCTCAGCAACTTCATCTTTTTTTTTTTAATTTTTACAACAAATGAAAGAAGAACACTGATTTATAACAGGAAACAGGAAGAACTACCAATAATAATAATAATAATATATTTGAATTAAAAGAAGAATAAATACCTCTTTTGGTGTAAGTTCTCTATGTGAGACAGATTTGACCACACCAACATGTTTTGGGAATTTGTTGGTTTCACTGGATTTTTTCTGAAAAAATAAATTTTTAAAAAAGCTGAAATGTTTTTTCTTATGATTTTTTAAAAATGAATTTTTGGGGGGTTCAAAATGTCATTTCATTTTGAAATTGCCTTCAATTTATTTTAAATGCTCAGAATTGAAATGACATTTTGTTTTGGGTCAAAAAATTTTTTTCCAACACTGATTTGCCAAAAAAAATTTTAAAAAATCATTTCTGTTTGCCCCAAAATGATTCTTTTCTCATTCTTTTCTGATTCTTTTTGAAGTGTCAGCAAACCAAAAAATTGGTTATTTGCACAGCTATGCCCCTACCAAGTGGTCCCCTGAGGACCTGACTGGGTGGGGAATGGCAAATTCAAATTCCCTGAAAGTCCAGTGGAAACGATGGAGGAGGCTGTCTTGCCCTATAAAGATAATAAAATGGAGGGGAGGTGTCCTGGGTCAATGGACTTTAGGTGTTCCTACTGGAGGCTCAATTTTTATATAGTTAAAATTTCAGTGCAACCCTCAGGGCTTGATTCACTGCCACTCCCTATCAACCAAACTTCAGTGTTTAGTTCAAGTGTTTCAAGTTCTGTAGAATTGAAACAGAGTTGAATGGAATCAAAAGTGGATGGGCTGATGTAGTGAAAACCATGATATAGCAAAACACAAGTTACCTTGAGACATAGCTTAGAGGAGAAGCAGGGAAAAAGTGTACCAGTTTCCTTGGCAGTTTCTTCTCAGGGAGCGAAGGAAACTGCATCTAAGTGAAATGCATGACAGAAAGGACTTTTTTTCTTCCCTGAAGTTTACCTCACTAAACTTATACACTTGTTTAACTTTGGGCAAGTGTGTAATCTCAATGAAATCATTGGGACTAGTCATGCTTAATCACATGTATAAGTTTTTTATAGTGCTAGGGTCAAAATGTGTAGAGATGGAAATAAACTGAATTAATGGGTCCCAACCTAGAATTCACAAAAGGGATGGATTCTGATATCTACACTGGTATAACAAATATATCTGGAGTATAGTCAGAATTCAGATCTAGTCTAATATGCACACCATAAAATAGGGTCTGAGATCTCTCCCTTTCAGTTCTGGTTACTAAGGTGGGGCCTCTGGTCAGCATTCTCTCAGCCCACCCTTAAGAGAATTGCAAATGTTATGTAAATAGGGGGTTAACATTTGCATCACCCACAAATAATCCACAAATAATGGCACTCTATTAATGAGTCTAGGCTCACAAAAGCACCATTTTATACACACAACAACCAAAAGTCCCAGAAATTCATTCGCAACATACAGATTAGCTAGTCAGCAAATGAAGATAATAGAAGAGGCTTAACCACAGTGCACAGTGTAATGAAGAAGGCTTACTGGGTGCCGTTAATTAAATCATACGCTGTGGTAAGGTTCAGTATTAAAGAATTAGTCCATTTATTGGATATGTTCAATATTAAAGTGTTTGGTTTATGAAATGGTTTTCATGTAGAACCCCTAGTAAAAAATTCAGGGGTTGTCTCTACTTCAGTGGTTCCAAAGCCTTGGTGCAAAACAAGGAAGGGACTTTTCCAGAAAATTACACCCAGTACAAGACAAAAACCTGCACAAACCCAGAGTACCTCCTGTTTTTAATAGCCGCCTACCCTGGATCCTTTTTTTAGCATCCTAAGGAAAAGCAGTCCCCATTCTTTCATGTTGCTGTGTATTGTATTTTCATAATGGTTTATCATCTCTATGGTTAGTCAACATGAGGTATTAAATCTTTTAAAAATTGTGCACAGGTGTTTATCTCCCACATACAATGTGCTAATATTCTAATTGGCATCACTTAAAAATAATACTTGGAAGGCTACTAAATGAATCATGTCTGAAAAAAGCAGATGGCTCCATTACGTTCATTAGATGCATTTTCTGCTTCAGGTCTAGTTTCCTCATTCTTACCTTAGAGACTATCAAAAAGCCATACCTATGAGTCAGCATTTGTTTCTTCTTATACACCCTCCTTTCATGTCCTATAATTAGCTAATTCTTTCCCCTACTAGTCCTTCTCTCACTCTTGACTTTGTGCTTTTATTTACATCAATCCCTAATTCTAATATACTGTCCCTCTTCCGTTCACTCTTCTCCTTCAACCCCCTGTACAACAATCATTTCCTTCTTAGCCTTCCAAAGCTTTCTGTTCATAATCCTCAGTATTTTCATTTTAACATTATGCTCCAAGACCTTTGTGGCAGAGACCTTGGCTTCTCATGCATTGTGCACAAGTAAATAAATAATAACTACTAATAGTAATGAGGAACAACAGGGTTTTTTTTCAGAAAACATGGTCTTAGAGTAGAAACAAGCAATTGTAAAATGATGGCACTAAGTGGTCTGAAGCTCTTGTTTTGTTAATTGTTATGGTGTAGATTAGAGTATTATGATTCTTTTCAAGATCTCATGTAGGAAATCTAGTAGTCAAGATCTTGTGTAGTAGAAATAAAATACAATTTTTTTGGAGTTCTTTGATTTCATACTTGATGCTAACAACTGTTCAGAGATCCTTTATATTGAATTCAGGCAATTTTTAAAAATCTGAATTTCAGGGATTTTTGAAATCTGGATTTAAAATGGTTTGATAAACATGATATAGGGGAGTTCGGTCATCAAGGACTGAATGATGGAAAGCAAAAATGAACCTGCCATGACTAAAACAGTTATTTGATTATTAAAAGATTAGTGATACCTAAAAGGTTTCATAGCATATTTGAATCCCTTGCTCTTGTAGATAGCAAAGAAAGAAAGTTAAAATGAAGTTTAAATAAACATGCTTTTATCCATTAATTATGCATATTTTATGAGAGCAAGGGCCTCCTTCGATTAACAAAAGTTAGTAGCAGTGGTCCAGACCCATGTTAAATATATGCAAGAACAAAAGCGACCCTGTGATTGCATGAATTAGGCAACTGTACAGTAATGGGTAATTAGTTGCTCTGAGACTCATCCAGAGCCCACGGAGATACATAGACCTGCCCAGTCATTTCAATGAGCTTATGATAAGGTTCTTAAGAAAAAAAATGGGCTTAATTTTATGCATATGAATAACCCCATTAACTCCAATGAGACAACATAAGTGCTTAAGTACTTTTCTGGGTTGGGATCTTGTATGGTGTTTGCAAACTAAAGTGAAGGTACATGGGAAACCAGGGATGCACTTTTGTGTGTACTTTAAAAATTTTTTTGGCCCTAACTAATCAGACTAGATCAGAATATAAACACATGGAACATATGCCAATAACTGACATATAAGAGTTTAATGAGGCTATACATAATAATCAAAATTCCTTTTAAAATGTTTGTGTGTACTTCCAGTGCCTGATCCAAAGCCCATTGAAATCAATGGGATTCTTTCCATTGTCTCCAACAGGCTTTGTATCAATCCCTAAAAGACCAGTCAACACTAGTATTTTAGTACCAGCATTTGACTCAAGTGCTGCTCTTTACTTTTTTAAAAAAGAGAGAGTTAGGGTCTCTATCTTCCCAGTATTGACCTAATTGAAATGTGAAAATTGGGGGCTCCGCGGGTGTTCCAGAATCCAAGCCAAGATGAAGTCTTTTACTTATATCTGAGTAAACCCCATCCACCTCCAGACTCCTTTCTAGCAGCAGTGCAAGGTGGACAGGGTTAACAAGTCTAGTAGCTGCCACTGTGGGGTAGAGGTAGAGCCTCTCTAAGGCAACCTCAACCTGTGTTAATGTGGGGGAACGGGAAGGCAGGCTGGAGAAGAATCCCCTCTGAGTTACTCAGCACAGAAAGAGGTTTGGGAGGCAAGGAGGGAACAATATCTCTCCCTGAAGAAGCAATGGGGGGGGGGGGCGGGGGCAGGGGCATGGATCTCCCACAAAGAGCTACTCTTCAGGGAGTTGGGGTCGTGGGTGGAACAAGAAGGGAACAAGAAGGGTGAGTCATAGTCAAACCGGCTGTCTTGGCTTTGATCTCTCACTCCTGCTATAGTCAGATTCTGCTCTTTCCCCACCCTTCCCATGCAGCAGAAGAGCTCCTTTAGAAGCATGGCAGGAAGGGAATGGAGTTTAATTCTGTGTGTCCAGCCTCCCCTCCCAGCCCTTCTCAGAATATGATTTTCTCCCCCACATCTCTGAAGAGGGGAGAGGAAGTGGGTGTCCTATATTTAGTGTATTCTTTTTTCAATAGTTATTCCCTCGTATCTCAGTAATAATCATATCATGGCACTGCACCCCTGACCCCATTGAACAAATTTATTTGCAATCTAAGTTACCTGTATTTCTTGATTTTGATCTACATAGGACACTGACTTCTGCAGTGAGTCCAGTCACTGCATTCCTCCTGTTGTCCATTTTTCTTGTTTTCTTTTATGCAGTTATCTATTATCTAAGTTGGAGGAGGGAGAGAGTACAGAATTAAGATAGCAGTGGGAGTGGGGGTCCTTCATGAGCCTCACATCCATTCACTTATCTGCCTTTGGGAAATGTATAGTTGTTTCACAGCCCCAAGCATATGTTTTTCAATGTTTGTCAAGTTTTTAACTCTTCTGAGGTGTACAGACCAACATGAACCCTTAGGGAACTCTAGATGCTGGCTTCTGACCCTGGTTTGTCCTTGAGCTTGCTATTGGTAACCCACTGTCTGTAACCCACTGCCTGACCTTAATCTACAGGTAACCTGGCCTTCCCTGCCTCCTGATGACTTATTCTTGGTTTGACCTCTGGCTTGTCTTGGACTCTGACCTCTTGGCATCAGACCCAGCTTGACTTCTGGTCTGACCACTGTGTCAGACTGCCTATGTCCTAGGCATGACACTTGGATAGGGTTGTACCACAGTTCTTGAGCCAGCTTGACTCTTTGCCAATGTTTCTCTGTAAAAGGAGAAAGTGCTATGTCAAAGAACCTATGCTAAATACGTGGGAAATATGTTGACTTCTGGCAAATACTGCTTTTTCATTAGACTATTGGGTCATCAAAATACCACAATACTGATGATTCTTTAGTCAAATTTCAGCTTATATTTAATATATCTTGATACCTTTGGATACTTTTAAACACCTTCAAAATAAAATAAAAAAACTACCTGTCAAACAACATCAAACAACCAGGAAGCAATAAAACCTGTAGAAGGTTAATATCTGGCATGTTTTTATTGTCTTTAATAGTTTGATCTAAAAACCCGTGAAAACTTGCAAGGTTATGTCTACATGTTATATCTGAACAAGAAAAAGAAAAAAATGAACTATTTAAGATGGAAAGTAAATATGAGTAATTTAGGTTTTGAAGATTTGGTTTTTGAGAATAAACAGAAGATGAAGTTCAGATCATAATGAAGTATGTCACCATTTCAAGATACTGTAGGTGAAACAGAGGTCATGGCCTGTAAAATCATTAAATCTCATTTCTTGCCGTTTGAAATTCAGAGGTGGGAAACCCAACCTGAAATAAATTAATGAGCTTTTAAAGTTTCTCTAGAGGCTTAATGAACTCAAGGAGAGAAAGGGCATTCACAAATTGGTATATCTTAAACATTAATGTTTATATTTAATACAGTTATCCTTTTAGCCAGAAAGTCAAATATGGAGTCCTAATTGTAGTTGTAATTTTCTTATATGAATTGCTTCAAAATCTTTATCATTTGGATGTTAAATGGGCTGGTCTATTGAAGCACCCCTATATTTGTAGCAATATTATTTAGTTAAAGTTTTGTTTTTTCTTTTTATTTAAGGCAAAGTTACAATAAAATTACTTCAGGGTCAGGTTAATATTCAGCAAACCAGGCTAAAGATTCAGGTTTTCTAGCTAGGAAGACATACTCCTTTTAGTGTGCTAAAAAGGGTGACAACATTTCTAAATACCTCCCCTATTTTTAGAGGGACAAGGTGGATGAAGTAATATATTTTACTGGATCAACTTCTGCTGGTGAAAGAGACAAGCATATGAGTTATACAGAATTTTTCAGGACTGGGAAAGCTACTCAGATTTTTACAGGTAAATAAAAGGTAGAACAGATTGTTTGGCATAAGTAGTTAACATATATTCTAAGGGGCCATTCAAGGTGAAGTGGCCCATTAACACCCCTACAGTCATAGGACAAAAAAGGGGGTTAGTGGGTTACACATTGTTGTAATAATCTAAAAGTCTAGTGTCTTTATTTGGACTAAGATTTTTAGTTTTTAGCGAAGTTATGAATTTAAGGTCCCAGGCACGTCTTTGAAGGTGTTTGTCCAGGTTTTCTTTGAGGATGAGAACTGAGAGGTCAGATATAGAGTGATTATTTCGTGAAAAGTGTTCACTCATAGGTAATATGGTTATTTTGTCTTGACATTTTTCTGTGTGAATTCATTTGAGATCATAGTGATTGTCTGGTTTCACTCACATAGTTGTTGTTGGGGCATTTAGTTCAATGGATAAGGTTCACCACATGTTGTGACAAGCAAGTATAGGATCCATGGATCTTGAAAGGTGTGTTGGGAGGTATTGATTATAAGAGCAGGGAGATATGTCTACAAGCTTTGCATCTGTTGTTCTGGGAGGGTCTGATGCTGCTTTGTTTTGGTGGGTCCTGATCTGTGGGAAGTTGGCTTCTGATGATGAGCTTGGTAAGACTGAGGGGTGGTTTGAAGGCCAGAAGAGGGTGTTTCGGAAGGATTACTTCGAGGATGTGGTCCCCATCTAGTATGGGTTGAAATAGTTTAAACAATTAAACTATTGTATCCCACATGGGTTCCACTGTGGAGTGATAGGTAACAACTAGAGGTATGTGGTCAGACGGTTATTTTTTTATTGAAGCAGGTTCTTTCAGGATATTTGATTAGCCTGTTCCATCATGTCATCTATTTCTCTGGTGGAGCGTCCTTGTTTGGTGAAGCCAGTTTTAAGTGTGTTAAGCTGTGTATCCCGGACTTTCTCCTTGTAGCATACTGTGGTACCTGAGAGCCATGCTGTAGATAACAGGTTTTTTAGTAAAAAGAAAAGGAGTACTTGTGGCAACTTAGAGACTAACAAATTTATTAGAGCATAAGCTTTCGTGAGCTACAGCTCACTTCATCGGATGCATCCGATGAAGTGAGCTGTAGCTCACAAAAGCTTATGCTCTAATAAATTTGTTAGTCTCTAAGGTGCCACAAGTACTCCTTTTCTTTTTGCAAATACAGACTAACACGGCTGCTACTCTGAAACAGGTTTTTTAGTGTGTTTGGGATGGTTACTGGATCTGTGAAGGTAGGTGTGGTGATCTATGAGTTTCTTTTGTGTATAGTTATCTGTAGAGTGGCTAGTGAAGTTATGGTGGAAGTCTGCAAGGGAATTTAGGTCGTCCAATCTGTACCTGTCTTGTACTTAGCTGTGAAACTGTGGATGCCTTTTCCAGACCTGAAGAAGAAATCTGTGTAGCTTAAAAGCTTGTCTTTTTCACCAACAGAAGTTGATCCATTAAAAGATAATGCATCACCCATCATGTCTTTCTAATATCCTGGGGTCAACATGGCTACAACAACACTGCAAACAACAATGAAGATATCCTATTTTTTGGCACTTCTCTTTTGTAAGTACTTGGTGTGAAAGCTTTTCTATTACAAGGACAGTCCATATTTTACTGTACCTCAAGTCCGTAGGAGGAGAGGTCACATTTTTCCAATAACGTGCAATACAAAGATTATAAGAGCTTTTCCACTTTGTGCCTGATCCAAAGTCATTCAAGTCACTTGAAAGAGTCTCATTGACTTCAATGGGCTTTGGATCAGGTCCTTACCTTGACGAGGGCTTTTGTTTGTTTGTTTGGGGCTTAGTTTGCTTATTAAAATGCTGATTGTTAGTAGAGATTGGGCATATTATTGGCTGACTTCTGTAATGCTATATGTCAGCCTTGGTTCTTCTGTTTTTTTTTACATATTATGTGCTCTCGTTGCAAATATGCTCTTGTTGAATTACTGCTAGTAATTAAAGTTCTATGTAACTTAAGATAAGTTTATTATTATCACTGCTGAGATAGAGATAACTATTTGAAATATTCTTGAAAACTTCAAGATAGCACAATTATATGACACTAATTAGCAATGCCCAAGGTGAAAATACATTTTCTTCAGACACTTTGTTCTGCACTAATATCTTTTCAGCAACAGCAGCAGTAAAGCCATGAACACACCAAATAACTTTCTTAATTTCTTTCCAGAGTTGCAGTAGGAGCCCCTTCTGTAATTTCTGGCCTTGCCTACTGGCTTACAGAATCAGGTTCTTATCAAGTCTAGGCACTTTGACCTACAATAGCTAATACTTGTAGGTGTTAAGGCAGAGGCTCAAGCTGACTTCAGACTCTATGCAGTTGATCAGTGATCACTTCATAAGTAAACAGAAGCTACTAATAAACTGAGCAGGTGATTTCTTTGCTGTAGCTGAAAAATCAGCACAAAAGATGATACTGGAGACCGGCTGACAGGTGGATTATTGGAATGATTTTATTGATCAAAGAGCAGGAAAGCTCTCTCATGGTTCCACTAGCTATAGTTAGTAGGGGGAAGAGGAGGCGATGTAGTATGTACTAGAACTTATGCCACGGCTCATACTTTTGGCCTGACTGATGCATTTCCCTCTGCCTCTACTCCTGTTCCTGTTCTTGCCCAGTATCTGCCCATGCCTCGACTGATGTTCTGCGTGGCTCCTGTCTGTGTTGTTTCCCTGGCAGGACTGAAGCATTAGCTATGCTGTGAATGCTGTAGCTGTCATTACCTACTCTGCTGCTTCTACCATGATTACAGCATTTTCTTTGGCCTCTTCCTTTGCCATATCTCTGATGCTAATGCTCTAATGGCAGCCTGTGTTGTGGCCTTTTCTGCTATTACCCTTTACTTGTGCCATGACTATGCCATCCCTACTTGCCCTTTCCCATGATTCTTAAACAGACGGCATTTGTTGAAACTTAGATGACTCCAGGAGGCAGGTGACAAGGAAATTCTTTCCTCATGTCCTATGTTTTGATGGCTCCTCCTCTGCTTTCCTTTCCCTTTAATTTGTCTGCTATCAAATCAGCATTAAGAACTAATGTAAGCATTATATTATATTTTAAAGGGGAAAATATGCCTGCATTTCTAGCTGGTAGGGAATCTATTTCCCCCCCATCATAAAAATCTTGACAAAAACAAAATATACATTTCCCTCTATATTTTTCTTTGAAATCATTCAGGTTTTAATGGGGCGGAGGGGAATTAAAACTTGTCATTCTCTGTCTTTTATTACAAAAACAGAAATTTCAGCAATTTTGAATCATTTTAATAAAAATGGATGATTTTTTGCAAAAAGTTAGTTAACATCTTCAGGTAGACCTGAAGAAAAGCTCTGCATGGCTTGAAAGCTCATCTTGTTCACCAACAGAGGGTGGTCCAATAAAAGATATTACCTTAGCCAGCTGGTCTCTAATATTCTGGGACTTGCTCAGCTACTACAACACTGCAAACCACGATAGTCAGAAATTTTGACAAACTTTTCCATCAGCTCTAGTTGTGATTGTTTGTTTAATTCCTGTGGGCTCATTCTACTCTTATTTTCAACTGTGTTGTCCCAGGGGAGATAATGGAGCTGCACAAGTGTAAATGAGAGCAGAATTTGGCCCAATATGTTTAACGGGAATAAAGATGGCAAGTTTAAATAAATTAATAAAGGATATTGAGCCAATTCTGCTCTCACTTCCATCCAGACTCCCCCATTGGAACAAATGCGGCTACTTAGAGGTAAATGGGAACAGAACTGGTTCAATGTATTTAATTATGAATTGTCATCTTTTTTCCAAACACCTGTCATGAAGTTGAGAGGTAGGAACTAAATGAGAAGAGCACTCCATATGGTTTCTGTCTGCTACAGACCTATTTATTCTTTGTTGTAACTTTATATCGTATGCAAGAGGAAAAGCATCAATTCTCTGTGTTCAAACCAGTGTCCATAATGCAACAGAAGTGCTAACACTGAAAATTCTTCAGCAACAGGTTTGTGTCAGAACCTATGAAGATATTGTCCATGAACACAGTTCGTGCATAAAAACATATACAAAGATGCTTATGAGGGCAAGTTTTTGCTTATGATTTCACCAGAATTGAAGCTAATTGAATATGAGAAGTGCCAGACACCACAATTTATAGGCAGAAGCAAACACTTAGGGCTTTTCAAGATAAAAGTCCACTTGAAGCCAGAATTAATTCAGTTTACAAATTCAAGTATTTTACATGCTGTATAAAAGACATGGAAAGGAGAACATGCTTCTGTCAGCCACTGACTTGCATATTTTATATCTATCCATTACATCCCATTCCAATACAACATAGCTGTCTTCTGCATAAGGAATGTGTTGTGAGAGAGAACTTGATTTAATGAATATCATATGGGGACCAGAGATAGGTGAACAAAAAAAGTTTTGAAAACACCCAAAATATCCTTTTCTGAATCTTATGGGCCTGTACAATAGGGCTGTCTTGCTATGCTTTTGGAGTCCCAGTCATCCCCAAGTCAATGGGCATTATTCATATACTGCAGTGGAAGGCTGAGTGGAGGGAGAATAAAGCCAATTTGACTAGTTCAGTGAGAACTGCTTTTCTCATTGTGTTAATGAACTTCATCCCACCTCAATGAGGATAAGCAGAGGTATCTGAAAATAAAAATTAAAAATAACAAAAAATTAACTAAACTTTTAAAAAACTGCTGACTTTGTATTTTTAACAAAGATTCAGGTAAGCTCCTCTTTTTCCTGGATCAGTTCACCCAACCCAAGCCACTCACCTATTTTCTTCCACCTGCTGGCTACAAGAAATGGGGGAATGGGAGAAGCAAGTTAGTTAATTTAAAGGGAATTATCATACTATAGCTCAGACTATGATGATGGATGGTTAGAGTTTGTAGGATTGGACCTCTGTGTGTGTATGTATGTATTGCTATGCTTCACTATAATCAAAGTATATTTTACAATAATAGGGTCTTCTGTACATCAAACATTTTTACTACAAATTATAGTTCTAAAATGTGAAACAGAAAGATAATTGCACTTTCCTTGTGTCATTAGGGAAATTGACAGGCAACTGTCTAATTAATTCAATCTTTGTGTAAGGCAGGGTGTTCCATTTTCCTTTTATTTAATTTTAAAACATTGGAAATATATACGGTAGATTAGCAGCCCAAGTGTCAACGTCATGACATCTCAATTTTAAAATTCAGTGTTACACACTCATCAGTTCACTTCTTGTGATTCAATAAATTCTCACATTCTTGGACAGACTGGTCCAGGATGTATGGGATTCTAGAAGCATCTGGTAAATACTCTGGTATTTTGCCTCGTCTAAGGGACAGTGACTTTTTTTAAGGTAAGCTACACTGTAAATTACTATATTTCAAGGAAAGTGGAAAAACAACATTTGAAAATATTTTTTCGAGCTCCAGTGCTTGACAAAATATCAGAACTTCACATAATTCACAAGTCACATAATTCTGATTTACAATCTTGTCTGTCTTCATTTTTAGCAGATCTAATTTTAGCAGAGACTAACTCAAGCTTGCAGAGAGCAACTTAAATACAGTTTCTCCCTTACAGATGTAAATTGCCCACATTCATGTACTCATAGGTTGGGGACTGGAACCAATACTATGTTTGTTAAACCATATGGCCCACTGGAAAAGTACCCAGAAAAATTCCACAGATCCCACCAATAGAAAGAACATTGTGGTCTACTTTTGCAAAATGTTTGTGTGTGTGTGTGTGTGTGTAAGTGCAAGAGACTGTATTTTTGTGGAAGGACATAGATTCAGAAAGGGGCATATTCTGTGGGCTTTTGTTTTTGAGACAAAGGTTTCAACTTCTACTATATGCTAGCAATGTGGCACTAGTGTCTTCTGCTACTTGTGTGAGGAATGCAAAATGTGAGATCACCAAATTTCTCATCATTCATGACCTGATGCTTGGTGAAATTCTTGCTCTTGCCTATGTTATTGAAACCTGGCTGAATGACTCAGCTAGACTTGTACTTGCACAGCTATTTCTGGCTGTTTACTCAATGCTACATGAGCCTAGAGGAGGCAGTGGAAGAAAACTGGCATATATTTTGAATCTGACCTTGTATATAATAGAAGCCCACTCCCAGAGAAAAAAAATCAAGTGCATCCACTTAGCATGAGAATCCTGGTGAGAGCCAATGCAGAACTCATACTGGTATATAGATTACATAAGAGTTTGTCAAGGGCTGTCAGAGCTAGCTGAGCAAGGGAATTCCTAAATTGAATGTAGTGTTTGGGGACTTTTATACCCAGGCATACTACACTTTCTGCTAAATTCTATGGTGACTGTCAGATTCTCCCATGTATCCTATGGAGGAACTTGACAGCTGGACATATCTTTGACCTATTCTTAGGGGCTTTCACCTGACATACCACCATGCTTAAATCCTGTCAACATTCTTTTTTAACATCTATGAGAGTCCACTAATGGAGACTGTAAGATGTCATGTGCAATCTCAAAGCTGAGTGGAAACACTTGGAATCTGACCCTTCTATAAGCTGCATGGGAGGGGAGAGAGGAGAGCGCCTCTCCTGTAGAGGCATTCCATTTTTTTTTGAAAGATGCTCAGATACCAACATGTTGGATGCTTTTAAAAGGGTGGAGTACATAAAAACAATAAATAAAATTTTGGGATAAATGCCTTTCAAACTGTTACAGGTTTTCTAGGAATCTGTTCACCGTTCACAACTTATGTTTTGTGCTGAGGAATCTGCTTTTCAGAACACATCAACAATTAATGATCATTGCCAATTATCTGTAGCATATAACTTCTCATATATTATCCAGAAGGCTAAAGAAATAAAGGTGGCATCAGTGACTTTACCCATCTGGGCATAACGTACATTTGTTTTTACAAGTGCCTCTGTAAAAGTTTGCTTCGAAATGTTGTTGGATTGGGGGATCTTGATGATTAATGGCTACAGTCTGATAGCCCAAAAACTTACATTCTTTTGCACCTACAATTAACCCTTTCACTGACGAAAGGGCATGCATGCTGCACTTTTAAATGGAATGTTCCTTCAAGCACCAGGGTAGTTAAAATGTATAGATTATACTGTTCAAATCTGGAACTGGACATTCCTGGTATGTTAGGAGACTGTATTTAATTAAAGCCAGAACAAATTGTGGGCCTAAATTACTTGTCAGTGTCCCTGTAAGTAATATATTGAATTTTCCATTCATATTGGTTGTAAATTTTGTTTCATGAGCATTACTGAATTTATTTTCCCTCTGTCCTCTTTTAGTGTTTGACTGTCACAGGGTATCTGGTCCCTGTGAGTAAACAAGGCCCAGCACCCTGGTATCAGAGCTGATGGTCCCAATTAGTCAATTATGCTGGGGGGGGAGCATTACACCTGGGGTTATAAAAGTCTGTCAGACAGCAGGTATCAAGTTATTAACTTGAACCATATAGAACATGGTTGCAACCAAGGTCCTGTAGTGGCACCAAATCTTGTATAAAGGGGGTCAAAAAGGCGTCTCAGACAAGGTTATGGTTTGCTGGTTATGATTATGCTGTTTATAAGTGTGTATCATTTTTGTAGTTGAAGTTATGAATATTGGCCGTATACTGTCTGTATTTCAAACTTATGCGATGCTTCTGGGGGACACCCCAGACAAGTTGGTGTCAGCTCTGCCGAGCCTGCTTGATGGCCCTTTAAGGACCATCAGCTATACAATTGACCCATTGAGAGAAAGCAGACATGCCTTGTGACTCAGCAAGGTATGCAGTGAAATGCCTTTGGACAGAACTCTGACGATTTTCTATGCCATGTGAGGGACAGCTTGTCTTTTGGACAAAGAAAGCAGAGACCATATAGCAAGAGAATATAAAAAGCTGCTGCGGCTCCTCCAACTTGTCTTCAATCCTGCTTCATACTGCTGGAGGAGCTTTGCTACACTGAAGCTTTGAACAAAGGACTGATTGGGGGAGGGTTAGCTCAGTGGTTTGAGCATTGGCCTGCTAAACCCAGGGTTTTGAGTTCAGTCCTTGAGGGGACCATTTAGGGATCTGAGCCAAAAATTGGGGATTGGTCCTGTTTTGAGCAGGGGGTTGGACTAGATGACCTCCTGAGGTCCCTTCCAACCCTGATATTCTACGACCTATCCCAGGTGTGGAAGTACTCCAGAGACTTGATTTGAACCTGTAATTTATTCCATCATTGCTACAAGCCTGAACAAAGAACTTTGCCATTACTGTATGTAATTGATTTCATTTAACCAATTCTTGCTCTCATCTATATCTTTTTCCTTTTATGAATAAACCTTTAGATTTTAGATTCTAAAGGATTGGCAACAGCATAATTTGTGGGTAAGATCTGATTTGTATATTGATCTGGGTCTGGGGCTTGGTCCTTTGGGATCAAGAGAACCTTTTTTCTTTTACTCGGTATTGGTTTTCATAACCATTTGTTCCCATAACGAGTAGCACTGGTGGTGATACTGGGAAATGGGTTCTAAGGGAATTGCTTGTGTGACTTGTGATTAGCCAGTGGGATAAAACCAATGTCTTCTCTGTTTGGCTAGTTTGGTTTGCCTTGGTGTGCACAGAAACCCCAGCCTTGGGCTGTAACTGCCCTGCTTTAAGCAATTTGTCCTGAATTGGCACTCTCAGTTGGATCCTGCCAGAACCAGCATCGTTACAGCAGGTAGAGGAGGATTGATTGGGAGCAGGTTTTGTATGGGGGGACAGGACCCACAAAGGAGTGGAGTTAACTTCTGTGGAGCAAAGGGTGAGGTGCCCAGGAAGATTGCTGTGGATCTACTATTCCAGAAGAACACCAGCACTGGTGGAGAGCAAAGAGGGCTGAGGAAGGGCTGGGTGAACTGAGAAATGTTCATTTTGCTTATGTTTGGATTTAAACTTCTTTAAAGGAGACTGGATGGGGCAGTGTATGCTTGGAAGCTGGAGAGAAGCTCTCCCTTTTGACACTGACATTCTTAAATTAAGAGAAAATCAGAACCTTGTTTCTAAACCTTTGCAAATACCAGCTTGCCCCATGGTTCTGGTCTCAGGATACACTGAAATTGGCCTTCTTGTTGTACAAATGCAGCCAAAAACTTGCAACCCTAAATATTTAGTATTTGTTGCTGTTTTTATCTGTACTCTGTTCCCAATTCAGCCTCAATCTCAGAATCTAAATACCACTGCCTCCATATCTCTGTTTAAAAGTGCTGTTTCTCCTCTACTCATCTCTATATACAAAATGAATGATACAAAGAGCACTACCACCATTCTCAGTTGTTAAAACAGAATTTCTCAGTCACTGAGATGCTTAAAAATGGAATGCTGGAGGGAGGGGAGCAGAGCACGTTGTTTTGTTGGCCAGTCAGTCCCTTAAAACACACTCTAAAATCCTATTAGGAGTCTGATTCTGAGTGTGACAGTGATGTATTTAATTTACTGTCCCTTTCAGCAACTGCACTGCCCCAGCTTTGTAGGTGAATACCAGGAGCTCTTCTAACACCTTGCTACATGAGGACAAGGTACACCCATTTGCTATAAAGCTTCTTAGGAAAGGGCTAGAAGAAAAGGGCAAATTCAGCACACTCCCACTTTTATTACATTCAGCCCGATCAGCCACCAACCTTCCAGCATATCCCCAGGAAGAGGGAGAAGCATTAACTGCAACACATGCATCCCTATCTACCATCTCCTCCATTTCATATATATTCACATCATCTTTTTGCTCATGAGGGAGATAATTATAGCCTGGCTCACAGAACAACTCCTGAGAAGCCCATTGGCCAGAGTTCAAGTCTCTGGGGTTTACAGTTCATTATGGTGTACGTTAAAATCCTTCTAAATTACAGAAAGGAGAATGAGATCAAGAATGGTACTAAATGCATCTTTCTTAATTTCTGAAGTGATCTGCCTCACCTGCAGTATTCAGGTGGATTAGAGGACTATTGAGTCCTAAACTTCTAGTAAATGGAGGTGATCTCCTTTAAATGACTATGTACAAAATATACTTTGTCAGACAGTCCAATAATCCAAATCCCTTAAACTGCAGTAAGCTTAGGTTATTTTAGATGCATGAATGAAAAAAGTAAAATTGATTTTGTTTCTTCTGGACACTAGCATTAAGGGAAGTAAAAGAATGAAATGTGTTTGATATTCAAATGAATAACAATTACAGCATTGAATTTAATCCTTTTCTTAAAAAAAAAGCCCGTTTACTTGGAAAAATTAATTTAGAACAAGCTGGTGAGTCCCAAAGGATACAATAAATTATTGCTTTCTCTACAGTATTAAATCTTTTATCATACTTCATTACCTCCCATATATAAAACTCATAATAAAAAAAAATCCCTAATAAGTTAGAATCTCTGTTTCTAAACCAAAAGGTATTAAACATTGTACCCTACATGGAAATCAAAGGGAAACATTTTATTAAAAATTGTCTTCCTGTTTTAGAAAAAGAACAAAGACTAGCCATAATTCATGGAAATGTCCTCTCAAACCACAGATGTCTTTTAGCCATCCAAAATGGGTGCTGAGATCAAAAGGTGAGTTTCATGCATTATGGGCAGATGTTGTGTAGGCAGCTCTCATTTGGTCTAACAAAGACGTATTCATGAGCAGGGCTTCAAAAGACCACTTTGCACAGGATTACAATCACTGGTGACTGAGAGTTCTTCCCCTCATAAATAAGGACTTCTCTTCAGGCTATATTGCAAACAACTGAACCTGAACAAAAAAGTTCATGAAAACTGGAAAAAAAAATGAGGAGTACTTGTGGCACCTTAGAGACTAACACATTTATTTGGGCATAAGCTTTCATGGGCTAAAACCCACATTCTCGAGTGAACGTTTGAAGTATTTTCACTTTCTTCCTCTTCTCTCTCTGTAAGTGGCTAGACCAGAATTCTCTCTCACTGAATTCCTCTGAGTTGATCAACCATGGATTTATATGTAGTAGCAACCAATGAAAGGTCATATAGGTAAAGAAAGGATGAATCTGTTTGATTAAGGATGAATCCAGAACTTTCCTAAACTCAATCAGAAACTTTCTGAAGGCTGAAAAAATATGGCTTCCTTCCCACCCCACCCCACCCCATCCCACAACTACATTATATTTCATAATTGTGCACCTCTGCACTTCCTACTTCCAGCAGGGTTTGAAAGTGTTGACACTAGATAGTTGTTATCCCAGCTAGGTCAGGACCCCATTTTGCTAGCCACTGTATAAACATAAAGTAAATGATAGTAAAATCTCCAGGGTGTGAGCTATCTAAAAGAAATGTTAGAGGAATGGCCCTCTAAATACAGTTTATGTGCGCCCTATTTTAAAAAACTGGGAAAGAAAAATATTATCAAATCCAATACACTTCCTGAGCACCAAATGTAATTTACATTGGTAAATAGATTTTCTAGTAAAGTCAATGACCTTGACTTTGATCACAACTGAACTAATGGAGCTGTGACCCTGAGGATTTGTCTTCACTGAGAATTTAAAACATTTTCCCCCACCATTGTTCTATTGCCAGCACAGCTCCACTGCTGAGAGCACCAGTTAAGACTGGCTACAGGCATTTTTATGACCATTTCATCTAAAGCTGCTCTGAGTTGCTGAAAGAGACAGTAAATAGCATTAAAAGCTGTCATACCCAGGATCTCACTTTGAATAGGATTCTATGGTGTTTGTGTGTGTTTGACAGAGAAGGAACGTGAACTGATCCTCAAATTATCATATAAAGTGTCACTTTTCATGCTTCCCAGTAATGGATTGGGATTGATAAAGGTCCACTTATACATTAACTGCCTACATTTTAATGTGTGCATAATTCTATTCTGATCAGCTCTTAAAAACATGGTGTTAAATAGAGCTGGGTGAAATATTTTGACCACAACATTATTTAACTGAAAATGCAGATTTGGGTTGACCAAAGCATTTAACAAATTTGTGTATATTTTGGAAAATTATTTGTAAAAAGGAAAAAAACTTAGACCAGTGGCTGAGGCAAAACCTTTTTATTGGGGCCAACTTCTGTTTGTGAAAGTGACAAGCTTTCAGGCTACAACCAGCCCTTCTTCAGGTTCCTGTCCTTTGACAGTGCTCTTCCTCTCCCATTGTCTAATTTGACAAATCATCAGAATATTTTCTTGTGATGAAAAATATGCAGTAAAAGTAGGTTTCATTTAACGCTAACAATCTTTGAGGTAAAAATTACACACCTGCTATGTACAATCATGTTTTCAATTTCTAATCTTTTTCTGCTACTAAGATGTACAAGGTTATCAAATAGAAACAAACAAAATTAAGTTTCCACTTCACCTTTCTTGTTGGTTGTAGTGAAGTGAAAACTAATAGTGGTTCATTGTAATTTATGGACAGATTGTATGTCTCCCATGGTCTTTACGAGGCAGAGGAACAGTAGTAAATGGCTGAACTTCAAAAAGTTTGGGAGTTGAGGTCAGTTCATCTGTAGCTAGAAGCTCAAAGTACTCCCCAAATGTGCTAAGCGTTCCTGCCTATATTTCACAGAGGATAAGTGACTTACTCTCACTCTCAGAACAAAGTATTTCCACTAAAATTGCTTGCCCCTTTCTCTGAAGTATTTAGTAATAGTCATTATCAGGAACATCAATGGACTAGATGGGTCACTGGTCTAATCCTGTATGTTAATTCGTATGTTTTTGTTGAATCATATCCATCTTCAGCATTGAGGTAGGGCTGGAAGGTATGTGCATTGTCCATTTCTGTAGTGTATGCACAACTACCTCAGCCATCCTCCTCTCCCCACCCCCCACTTCTCCCCTCATATAAATTTGTAAATCAAGCCAGAGTCTTCAGTGGCTTGACCTCCTCAATTCAGTGGAAGCATTTCAGGCTCTGCACACCTGTGGAGAACAGGATGCAGACAGGGATTTGGATGGGAAGGAATAGGTCTGAATTTCTTTAGAGCTGGTTTGAAACATGGAAAGCATGTACAGGAAATGAAAACCTTTGGATGGGTGGGGGAACGTTTGCAGCATCTTCACAAAAGAACCTTGGTCAGGGTTCAGTACTGGTAGCTAGGTACTGATCTACTCCTTGCTTATTTAGCTTTTATTTTTTTTTACTTGATGAACTGCTGGTGACATACTCAGGAGGCAACAAAGAATAATGATAAGCAAACTAATGCACTAGCTTCCTGTATCTTCCAACAGCTAGAAAATGGATTTCTAAAGTCAGTGTGATTCTTAAAAGAATAGGAAAGGAGTACTTGTGGCACCTTAGAGACTAACAAATTTATTTGAGCATAAGCTTTCGTGAGCTACAGCTCACTTCCACTGAATGCATCCAATGAAGTGAGCTGTAGCTCACGAAAGCTTATGCTCAAATAAATTTGTTAGTCTCTAAGGTGCCACAAGTACTCCTTTTTCTTTTTGAGAATACAGACTAACACGGCTGCTACTCTGAAACCAGTGATTAAAAAAATAGGGTACAAGACTTTAAATTTTTCAGGTATGTGCTACTTTTGTTGCTTTATTAACATGTGGATAAGCCTCCAGCTGGCTTCTTGGTTTTTGAAAATCAACTGGAAATCTAACTTATTAAAAATGAGGAATACTGCCTTAAATCGGGTTCAAAAATGGTCAACGGTGCTTTCTAAATCACATACTGAGCTCCAAATACATATAGGTCATAGTCTACATAATTTTGTAGATTGGAAATATAAAAGCACAAGCAAGACAGCTCACTTTATTGAGCTGAATTAATAGCTCTTTAAAAAAATCCTTAATTTTGTATGGAGTTGGACTAGATACAGTAGTCATTCATCTAGACTATTGTTAGTAGCTCCTTCTCAATAACAACTAGAAAAACTTAACTGAAATATTGGCTTAATTAACTAGTTATCCACTCCCAGTTCCAAATGTTTTTTTATTTTTTGTTTCATTCAGGATCTGGAACTGTATGCCAAATCGTGAATAAACACTATCTTCATTTCCCTAATAGCTAACAAAATGACTTGCTATGCTCCTGCTGGCTCCATTATCAGGTTTGAAATTCCCTTCCAGCACAGTTATGGGGTGAGACTTATGACAGAAACACTGTGTTGCCTTTACAGCTGGTTTTAGTTTCTTTTTCAAAAGGAATTGGCTCCCCCTTTTGTATCAAAATGACAAGAAATTTCTTACAGCAGCATGTTTACCAACATATTACAGCACATACAACAGGGAAAATAATGTACATTGCTGAGATCTTTGCTATTGCATGGTGAAGACTAGGTCTCATTGGGAAACTTTTCCCACCCTATGAGAATTTGAGATTTTGAAAAATGTTCTAAACCCAAATTGGGACAAAGTTGAAACCTCAAATTTTTGTGACCCAACAAACAAAAATAATCAGTTCAGGTCAATTGAAGTGACATTTTTAAAATGTTTGATTTCAATTGAATGTTTTTTTTTTTAATTTCCTAGTATAAATTAGATTAAATTTCAAAAACAAGTCACTTTGAACCAAAATCCCATCCCAAACATTTCAGTTAGAAAATGTAGAAACCAGACATTTTGACAACTGTGAAACTCCTTTTGATATATTTTAAAGTTGGGAAATTTGTCTAAACTGACCCTGTCTCACTAACAGTTTTGGATTTGACAAATTTAGCACTTTTTGACCAAAAAAGTTTGTTGAAAAATTCACCACCAGCTCTAGTGGTGACCTTTTACTCTTGAAGTCTGGGTTCAGATTCCATCTTATATCATATCTGACAATGAGTTTGGTTATCTCACACCAGTTCCTATTGGATATTTGTCCATGTCATACACCATATATTTTGCCATTGTCCACTTACAGGATGCATCATTTTTAAATAGCAAGAGTATTGTGGATCAGGATTGAAGTGCACTGGGAGCTATGGGATAGCTTCCACAATACCTGTAAAAAGAAAAGGAGGACTTGTGGCACCTTAGAGATAAACAAATTTATTTCTCTAAGGTGCCACAAGTCCTCCTTTTCTTTTTGCGGATACAGACTAACATGGCTGCTACTCTAATATCTGTAAACTTTAGCTAGTACAACTATGTTTTCAGGGGCATCAACTTCAAGTCACAATTACCCTGGAAGAGCCATCAGGCTACTGGCTGTGTCTTTCTCAGTCTTTCCTGTTGCAGCTGTTCCACTTTACTTATATACTTAAATATTAATTAGAGCAGGAACTGGAACCCAGATGCCCCCCTTCCCAGATAAGCCCTAACCACCAACACTAAGTCCTAACCAGGCAATTGTGGGGTGGACCTCTGTTCTTTCCTGTTTAAACTGTTTCACTTTGTAGAAAATAGTTGAATAGTAACTGGCCAAAAGAAAGACAGTGAACATGACTCTGTAGCCTGGTAGTTACTTACCTAAGTGGTGGGGCACTGGGTTCAAGTACCTGATCCAGAGTGAGGATTCAATCTTGAAAAAAGAAAAGGAGGACTTGTGGCACGTTAGAGACTAACAAATTTATTTGAGCATAAGCTTTCGTGAGCTATAGCTCACTTCATCGGATGCATTCAGTGGAAAATACAGTGGGGAGATTTATATACATAGAGAACATGAAACAATGGGTGTTACCATACACACTGTAATGAGAGTGATCAGGTAAGGTGAGCTATTACCAGCAGGAGTGCGGGTGGGGGGAAACCTTTTGTAGTGCTAATCAAGGTGGGCCATTTCCAGCAGTTGACAAGAACGTCTGAGGAACAGTTGGGGGGGGGACAGGAATAAATAAACATGGGGAAATAGTTTTACTTTGTGTAATGACCCATCCACTCCCAGTCTCTATTCAAGCCTAAATTAATTGTATCCAGTTTGCAAATTAAATCCAATTCAGCAGTCTCTCATTAGAGTCTGTTTTTGAAGTTTTTTTGTTGAAGGATAGCCACCCTCAGGTCTGTAATCGAGTGACCAAAGAAATTGAAGTGTTCTCCGACTGGTTTTTGAATGTTATAATTCTTCACGTCTGATTTGTGTCCATTTATTCTTTTACGTAGAGACTGTCCAGTTTGGCCAATGTACATGGCAGAGGGGCATTGCTGGCACACGATGGCATATACCACATTGGTAGATGTGCAGGTGAATGAGCCTCTGATAGTGTGGTTGATGTGATTAGGCCCTATGATGGTGACCCCTGAATAGAGATGTGGACAGAGTTGGCAACGGGCTTTGTTGCAAGGATAGGTTCCTGGGTTAGTGTTTCTGTTATGTGGTGTGTGGTTGCTGGTGAGTCTTTGCTTCAGGTTGGGGGGCTTTCTGTAAGCAAGGACTGGCCTGTCTCCCAAGATCTGTGAGAGTGATGGGTCGTCCTTCAGGATAGGTTGTAGATCCTTGATGATGCGTTGGAGAGGTTTTAGTTGAGGGCTGAAGGTGATGGCTAGTGGCGTTCTGTTATTTTCTTTGCTGGGCCTGTCCTCTAGTAGGTAACTTCTGGGTACTCTTCTGGCTCTGTCAATCTGTTTCTTCACTTCAGCAGGTGAGTATTGTAGTTGTAAGAATGCTTGATAGAGATCTCGTAGGTGTTTATCTCTATTTGAGGGGTTGGAGCAAATGCGGTTGTATCGTAGAGCTTTGCTGTAGACAATGGATCATGTGGTGTGGTCTGGATGAAACCTGGAGGCATGTAGGTAGGCATAGTGGTCAGTAGGTTTCCGGTTTAGGGTGGTGTTTATGTGACCATCGTTTATTAGCACCGTAGTGTCCAGGAAGTGGATCTCTTGTGTGGACTTGCGTCTCCCCATCCCAGGTGAGTACCCAAAATACTAGCTTTTAAGAGGTGCCACTTCTGTTTTATGAGTGGTGTCTCATTTCCTTTGCATTTATTAAAAATACCTAACACAATGTTTCATTTGACCCAAAACAATTTTTTTCAACTTTTTCAATTGTTTGAAAATATTATAGAACTTCCAGCAAACTGAAAATTCAGTATTTACATTTCAAATATTTTATTTGAATTTTTTTATAAAGTCATGTAAATTCATTGTCCCTAGCAAACTATTTGCCCAGTTCCATAAACTAGATGAATAAGAAAAGATGTTTTATAGATTTTTTTTTAAATCCCACAATCTATGACAAATTAACAATCAAATACTCTTTGTATCAACCTTTAATTTTTATTTGGTGACTATTTGCATGTGACAGGTTTCAGAGTAGCAGCCGTGTTAGTCTGTATTCGCAAAAAGAAAAGGAGTACTTGTGGCACCTTAGAGACTAACAAATTTATTAGAGCATAAGCTTTCGTGAGCTACAGCTCATTTCATCGGATGCATTTGGTGGAAAAAACAGAAGAGAGATTTATATACACACACAGAGAACATGAAACAATGGGTTTATCATACACACTGTAAGGAGAGTGATCACTTAAGATAAGCCATCACCAGCAGCGGGGGGGGGGGGGGGGGGGGGAGGGGGGGGGGAGGAGGAAAACCTTTCATGGTGACAAGCAAGGTAGGCTAATTCCAGCAGTTAACAAGAATATCAGAGGAACAATGGGGGGTGGGGTGGGGGGGAGAAATACCATGGGGAAAATATTCTTGTTAACTGCTGGAATTAGCCTACCTTGCTTGTCACCATGAAAGGTTTTCAACCTTTCCCCCCCTGCTGCTGGTGATGGCTTATCTTAAGTGATCACTCTCCTTACAGTGTGTATGATAAACCCATTGTTTCATGTTCTCTGTGTGTGTATATAAATCTCTCCTCTGTTTTTTCCACCAAATGCATCCGATGAAGTGAGCTGTAGTTCATGAAAGCTTATGCTCTAATAAATTTGTTAGTCTCTAAGGTGCCACAAGTACTCCTTTTCTATTTGCATGTGAAAACTAATATTACTACCTTTTGGGTTTTGCACAAGAGTTGAAAATATTTTTTAAACTGTTGATTAGACTAGTTCATGAAAATATAATCCCCACCTCTCATTTCATCAGTGTGAGACAATTTCCTTCATTACTATATTTCACTTGTTGTATAAGCATGTATTCCATGACCTTCTAGCCTAGAATGCAGATTTTTGACCTGTGGCTCTGTTATGTTCCATATTGTTAGTAAGGCTCTTGCACCTTAGCATTATGTTTTCACTAAATATCCCTAGGAAACTTATTCTGAGGAATGTTACAGAGCATATGAAATCATATTTAACTCAATCATTATTAGTCCCCGTTCCCTCCCCACAATCGTCCAATGCAATAATCCACATTGTGGAGCAATTTCCCTGTAAAACTGCATTTAAAAAAATGGAATTTGGGAATTTTAGGAATATAAAAGCCAGCATTTTAGTATCTACTCCTTCTCCCCTTTCTGTTTTTGTTTTTTTTTTTATTTCTACAACTTAATTGCAGCCAAACTAATTATATAAATAGCAGGGTTTTCTCCACTCAAAGATCCTCTGTTTCTTTGATGCAGCTCTGAGATTCTCCTTCACGTCCTTCTCAGTTTTAAGCCCCAACCTTAAGATTCCATATCCTAGCCAGTTACCCCACTCCACACTAGGGCCCTGACCCTACAAGCAGAACTGTATAGGTGGGAGACAGTTGATTTTAATGTCACTCCAGTTGGACAAAGGATCTGCATTGTAACTTACTCAATTGGCACGTAAGCAGGACTTTTCTGATCATAGAATCATAGGACTGGAAGGGACCTCGAGAGGTCATTTAGTCCAGTCCCCTGCACTCATGGCAGGACCTGTGAATCTAGATCTATAATTTAGACCTGTGAATAGCAGGGGTTATGTGAACCAAAGTTTTCCCACAGGGCAATACAGAGCTCTGACTAGGCCAGTAGAGCAGTTGTGCTTAAATTTAAAAGCACAGTTTGTGGCTAAGTTGTGAGACCTTAAACACCTTTTCAACCCATATGAATTTCATGGCTGTTACAATCCCCAGCAAAACAGGATTGACAAGGGAAACATACATGCTGACATAACTTTAACTCTAATGGTATGAACTTCCCCACTAACAGAGTGTTTTATTTCATCCTTCACCAAGCCATTTCAATTAAATGTTCTCTGATATATAAATTAGACAACACTATGATTGTATTCTTATTTGGCTATAATGCCTGCATCTGGGGGATAAAAAATCCAAACATAAGTAATACCGAAGTACAGAACACTTCATTCATTGAGGCATTAAATGTTGAGTGACCTTCAAAGCTTTCTCATATGGGAAAATAACACTTTGGTTTTTGTGCACATACATCAAGGAGAAATTAGTTGCTTATCTGGACTACCTGGTGTAATCATCCAAATTAAATATTTGGCTATGCTTCTTTGGATGATAGCTGTCTTCCTCTTACCTCAGTACAGTAGAATATATAATTATATATATTACTATATATATTATACTATATACTATATATACTATATATATATTACTATATACTATACTACTATATATATATTATATAATATATGAAACAGGAACACAGAGCATCTGCTTAGCTGCTGTAAATTGGGTAGCTTCAGTGAAATAAACACAGATTCACTGATTCCCACCAGCTGAGGATCTGGCACAAGAGCCTGATGAGGAAGGAACTGGTCTTTGCAGTCACAGTTAAACTGTATCACCTATTTCTGCTGTACCATTGGCATCAAGCATCGATACCTCAAAGTCCAATTGAGTTTTGCTCTGTTCTATGGAGCAAAAACAATTTTTTTCACAAGGAATTTAGGGGGTGCAGATTAATCTCTCTATATATTCTAATATACACATTTTTCACTGTTGACTGGAAAATAGAAAGAATGACTATACCTGTCTGCAGCCATACTCAGTTGTAAAGAGTGTTGGCTTCCAAGGCTTAGGGATATTGAGCCATACTAATGTATTAACTCCCAAGCAGAAAATTATTCTCCACTATTTCTGTATTTTGCATGGCCAATGGCATAACCAGCAAATGTGCTCACTGCAGTCTCCAGGGGGGTGAGTCCTTGACTGATTTGCTGGAGGAAAAGGGGGTCCTTGCCTCCTTTAGGGCAACCCCCACTACACTACGCACTACAGGGAAAGTGGGGGAGAAGATATACAGGGAAAAATCAGGAAGCCCATTCTTAGCTTAATAGGACTGGCAACAACAGCTACAGCAGGAGGAGCCTGAGCAAAAGTAAAGGCCAAGAGGAGACACAGATGCCGTTATTATTCACCTTGGTTAACACAATGTGGGAAGGTGTGAGGGGGTCAAACTGATGGTCTGAGCAAAGTGGGATTTAGGTTTGTTCCAGGAATTGTTCCTTAGGGGACAATTATTTGGTCTGACATGTGGCAGTATAGGGTATGCAGGGGGGCTGTGAAGCCTCAAAGGGGTAATCTGATCAGGAGGCCTGTAAATAAAGAGCTGGCTAAATTCATACCTATCTGTCAAGTTCAGGCCAACTGCACCCGTGTTTCCCCTCAGTGGTCCGCAAGGGTACCTACTCCCAGGCTTCCTGCTCCCTAGCCATTGTCTGTCTTGAGTGGAGAATCTCTCTCTTCTGACTAGGGTATTTCCAGGCTGCAAAGTTCCATGGCTTCACTGTGTTTGTTCTCAGCAGAGGCAGGTTGCCCAAGAATCCCTACTTGCTTTCTTTAGAGGCTGATTATAGAGTGATTGCAAACCTACCTTTTTAAAAAACAAAACAAAACAAAAGCAGTACAGAGAGAACCTTAAAAACAATAAAAGAATCTACACACACATGCTAATAATCTTCCCAGAGATCAAACCAACCCTAAATTGGGCTCTGACTGGAACAGTCCTTCCAAACCCCAACCAAGGGGGTTTCTTTTGTGATCACTAGTTCATCACCGCTTCAGCACAAAACAAGCACACCCATAACATGTTTTTTTTCACTTTTTATGCTGTTCATGGGTCTTTGATCTGGAGTTTCCAGGACCAGGTAATTTTCTTAGGATGATGATGAAGTAAAAAGAAAACAGTAAAGAGTTTTAAGCATAGAAGTTTCTGGTTATCAGGGAATAAGGTACAGATTATCAAGGGGTGTGAAATTCAGTTTAAGAATGGGTGGTGTACGGAATACATAATTTGCAATCTCCTTGATTGGGGATAAAAGGTTAACGGGTCAAAGTATAGACATTGAGATATGGGCATATGTTATTCATATAATGGTTATGTTCAGGTGTGGAGTATAATGAGTGGATAGGATGATGAGGATGGATTTACTCTCATTTGGTGAGATTTAATGTTCAGTGAGTTTGTTCCAATTCATATGGTCCAATGGAAAAAGTCTCTCGATCCCTTTCTCATAGTTGATGCATGATGTCATTCCAGCTCACACCTCCTGGTACTGACAGTGGCCAGTGATGTGTTCGATGTAGATGTCCCTGAACCATCGGATGGTGTCCGAGACCATGATGCACCACATGAGCCATGCGTAGCATCGACCAATCTCACAGGTCCGCAGCACACGCTCGTTGCAGGGGTCCCAAGCGCCCAGGGCTCCAACGATCAGGGCATCCATCTGCACCTCGTAGCCCTTTGCTCTCAGGGTGTCGGCTAGGGGGACGTATTTTTCCAGCTAATGAGGTCGGGCTTCGCGGAAGGCCAGGGTCCTGTTCTCAAAGGAGACCATGACATCAATGAGGATGATCTTTTTCTGGGCCTCGTCAGTAACTACCACATCAGATCAAAACTGGCTGTCAGGCCCAGGGATGGCGCAGTTCACGGCAACCTCCCCCAGGCAGGTGCGATGGCATTCACCAGGTAGTTCTGGATGGCTTTGTGGCGCAGCTGCCAGGCTCTGGAGTGGGGCTTGCAACTGCACAGGACGTGGGACAGGGTCTCGTTGGAGTAGCCGCACTTCCTGCAACGCTTGTCTCAGTTCCCGTGGCGGACGGCTCCGTTGAGCGGGACGCAGTTGAGCTGGGTACGGGGGATGAACTGCCAGTCGGCAAAATGGGTGAAGCTGCTCCCGGCGAGGAAGTGGTTGCTGGCGTCCCACTTGTTGGTCAGTTTGAAGGCTTTACCCTGGTCTGGTTTACGCTTCAGGGTTTCCATGTACAGTGAGTGGATGGCTGCCTTCAGGGTCCTCTCCAGCATGCCCCTGGAGCTCGGGGTGATGATGGTGTTGTCGTAGGACCTGATCTGTGGCACCAGGACTCCCAGATCCTGGCACTCCTTGCATCACTCCCAGTGGCAGCCAATGCGCTTCCCCAGGCGACGCGTGGCATTGTGAGCGTGGGACCACAGTGAAGTGGTGTCGCGCCCGTCCCATCCAAATTCACCATCCAGGGAACCGCCCAGGAAGGTGGCGATGTCTTGGTTGGAGGGTGCTCTGCCGATCCACTTCTTTGTCTCATCATGGAGGGCGTTGGCTGCGATGTTCCTTACCATGGCGTCTGGACACGTCAGCAGGTGGAAGGTGTGGGTGATCACCGTGATGTCACGCAGGTCGCCCATGTGGGGGACATTGGCACCGTCGTGCCTGTGAGCGATGTAGACCAGCTTGTTGCTGGCTCTCTGGGGAAGGAACAGCCACTCCTTCACCAGCTGCCGGACAATCTTGTCTGCCTTGTTGAGGGGTACCTTCGCCACGGTGGATCCCCTTAGGATGAATGAGATGCAGGGGATCAGGAAGGTGTTCAGGGCATTTATCCTCTGCCACGGTGCTAGCAGGGAGGTGGTGATCTTGGCAGCATCCTGCAAGATCTCCTGGATGGTGTCCTCGGTTGTCTGCCGAACACAGAAACCCGTCGGCGTGCCAAGTGCTGGTATGCCTGCCCCTCTGCCAGGTAGATGATGGGCTCACCCTGGATCTGGAACCCTGTTGTCTGCACCGAATCCCTTTTGCTGCCATCGATGTGGAGAGTTGCGCACTTCTTTGCATTGAAGCGGAGCCCCACCCAGTCAGTAGCTCAACTGGTGGCATCTATCATACGTTGGAGGCTCTCTGGGTCGTCCGCGTCAGGACCAGGTCATTCGTGTAAGCCAGGACACTCACCCTCTCACCATGGAGGTTGAAGCCATCTGTGCCATTTGGAGATTGCTCACAGCAATGGCTCCATGGCGAGATTTACGATGATGGGGCTGAGGGGAGAGCCCTGCTTAACTCCACTCCGGATTGGGATCTCAGTGGTCTCCCCTTCGACCTAACGAATGGTGGTGCTGCATCCCTCATACACCTCTCGGATCACAAGAAGGAAGTTCTCTGGCATCCCAAACTCCTGGAGCATGACAAAGATGTGGTGGTGGGGCATGGACCAAAGGCATTAGCCAGGTTGAGTCACGCTACTGTGCACTGCCTCCGTGCCCTTCTGGCATTTCCAGGACCAGGTAATTAGTACACCATGTGTTTTTCCTCCCCAAGGCATAGTTTCAAAAGGGTGGAGTTGAAGTGAGTCATTTATATTTTCCCTACCTTCAACTACTTCCCAGGAAATTCTCTGCCCAGGTATTGTTCCAAAAAGCCCTTTGAAGTTCCTAATACCTTCCACAGATTGTAAATTCTCTAGGAAGATGACCAGTGCATATATACAATTCCATAATAACACATTCACAACTGCAATTTTGCTATAATTGACCCCAAGTTTACTAAACTTAATTCAATAAGTTCATTAGGATATTGAGTGTCTGTCATAGTAACCAAGGGATTTTGGTGATTCTTCATCAGGGCATATCATATTGAGCATCAGAGTTACTCAAGGAGAATGGGGTATACCTGACAGGGCTCAGGGAGCAGATATAATTTTGTCTGTATTAAGGAAGGAATCAGTGAATATTTGGGAACTCTGGGTAGGGATAAAGGGGAAGCCAGCCAAGCCTAATTATTGGTGCCTACTTGTGACAGGTATCCAATGCAGGTACCTATTATGGAAAGGATGCAGTTATTGGATAAAATGGATTGGAAAGGGATTTGAAAGAGTGTCCCAGAAGGGAGCTGATCAAGAAAGTTTGGGGATTCTTACATCTGTTACAGCAGGGAGCTGACTGCCCTTCCCCCCACCAGCCCTGCATGTGTACCTCCCCCCCATGAGATCTGAGGAAGTGGGTTTTGGGCTTCTCTATCTGGAACAGTGGAGAGCCAACCCCCCTCCTTTTATAGCCCTCATTCGCCTCATGTAAAGGGAGGCCAGTGGGGGTCCCAGGAGCAGGATAGCTGGGACCAGTTTGGAGAATAATGCAAATGATTAAGGAAGAAGATGACCTACTCTGTGCAACTTATTGCTGGGTACTCCAGGTGAATAAAGTTGGCCTAATTGAACCACATTCATTGCCTCCTGTCTATCTTCTCGCATGGCCAGACAAATGAGAGATGCACTCGTAGTCCATCAGTGAAGTCCTATTTCCAACCAGTATCTGGATAAGCAGTCAAACAGATTGCTTAAAGTTTGTCTTGTATACTATTAGCGAAATATATGCAAAGGGGTGAGTATTTCTCATACTACTTCAGAATGTTGATCAACATTTCAGTCACTGCAACCATAAGAAAAGACACTGACAGTGCATGTGCATGCACACGTGTGCAGTCCAAGTAACACATTTTCTACAAAAAACACACTGAGAACATTCAAAGTCAGCAATAAGGTCTGGTTAATGTTTGGATCACCTCTGAGCTTCCTTCATGTGTGGCCTCCTGAATGTGAACAATAGCAGCAGTGTAATAAGAGCACAAAGGGAGTTCTAGTCTCATTCATATATTGCTTCAGACACCGTATTAATTTGATCCTGTGTGGTCTTTGTGACAATATCCATAAGCTGGTGACCATATTAGCCGCATAATTCAGGCTTTGCACCATTTTTATCATTTAATGAAAGGTCTTACCAGAGTCCAAAAAAAGAGGAAAGATCTTCCACTTCACCAGTTTTGTCAGGACTTACAAACCATCTGTATTTCTGTTTGAACTTATTCTTGTTTCAGAAAGTAAAATGTCTTGTGGGTCACACTGGATATGTGTGTCATGTTGGGATGTTATACCAATAAAATAAAAACCAGCAGGATCGTATTAAAGGGGAAAAGGCAAAATGCCACATTTATTGTGAATAAAATAAAGAATCATAGTAAGCAGTTAGTTATAGCTATAACATTCCATTCAATTTCATATTTATTCACACATTCATTCATACACACACACACACACACACACACGGGTTCTGCAAAGTTATCATCATAGTTACCAGCCTTAGAGTTGGCTCATGCCAAGCCACTGGCCAGGTGGCCTGGACATGAGGAGGGAGCAGGGCCTTGTCAGATGCTCATCTGATGTTCCTGGAAGTTGCTTTGCAGAATCAGACCCCAAAGTTCTCAGTTTCTACAGTCTGTTTTTATAGGAATTTATTCCTATACCAGTCTATGGGAATTGCTTCATCATGCTGTTGCTGAATCAATCAGCAGATGGCATATTCCTGATAGCTCCATGTTGCCAGATGTTATCTTGTTCTTCAGTTTTCCCATCCTTGAGACTGTTGGGTAGATTCCAGTCTGCCCGCCGGGGGTCCTCTGGTTGTTTCCACTTGATGCCTTCTTTGGCCGATGGATACTGGATTCTTAGGCTGGTACTTCCCTGATCATTCATTTATTATCCACACCAAGCATCCATCCACATACATCCTCTATCTCTATTTTAATCACAATTGTTAACAAAGCAAGATGAATACAACAAATGGGTGGGGAGTCTCTGTGTGCTGTTTCTGTTACAAAGTATTGTTCTGAGAGCAGACTCTGTTTTAGGATGTACTAACACAATTAGCAGCCAAAAACCAAGAGACCTCCCTCTTAATTTCGCAAAAAGAAAAGGAGTACTTGTGGCACCTTAGAGACTAACACGGCTGCTACTCTGAAACCCTCTTAATTTGTAATACCCTGGAATTTAAACTATGGGGAATCAAACTAATTTGTGATTTTAATACAGAACTTCTTTAATATGATCCAACAGGGTGGGGACATATACTCCAGTGGTCAGAATGAGGAACTGTAGTGGAAGAATTGTTTTCTGCTATACCTTGAACCTATTTACTTACACACACACACACACACACACGTTGAGACAAACTATCAAACTGAGGTTAAGTTCAGACCTCCATCATGTTCATGCAGCAGAAGTAATATATTTATTACTATTTTTATCACTAATATTGTTTTGCTGTGTCAGGGTGAGGGGAGCAGTATAGACTGTACAGTCAGCTCAATCCATGCTCCTTCCCTGCCATAGAGCTCTAGTCAGTGAGTGGACCATCCACTCCAATGTGGGGTATTTGGAGACCAGTCTTGAAGTGTACAGGACAGGAAGCTGACCTAGTAGCTGTGGAATGGCTTTGCGGTTGCTCTTTCCTTTGAGGGAGGATTCCATTCCCTGGAATACCTGCAAAACCTCTCTTTAAAGAACCCATTTCAGGATAAGGATTCAGCAGGATTTAACACTATGTGAACAATAACACATTCCAGATCTCTCAATGTGTCATAGAGGAAACTGCTGGGTGTTGAGCTCTTCTGAAAGTCTAGCCTTTATTTAGGTGCCTAAATGGGAGCTGAGGTCTTCTGAAAATCTGATCCCAATGATAGGTGCTGGCCTTCAGTTCTTTTGAAAATCTGATCAGAATATATACCTCATTTCTGTGACACATCGGAGAAGTGCTGATGGACTCAATGGTGGGAGTGAATTATTGCACACACAGTGTTCTCTTACAATTAAATTAGAAGTGTGTGTGTGTAAAATCATAAACCATATAGCTATTTATATTCATTTTAATGTTCATCAACCATGACCTCTTCCCCTGGGGTGGATGTAAAGTGTGTTGAGGACTAAGTTGCTATCCTGGTTCTACACCTTTCAGGAGTTCCTGGATGGCTGGCTTGCTATCCTTATCCACCACTGGAGCAGTGCATGGGGGTTGGATTGGAGCTGAGAATCTGGTCCACTATTTTAGTGGCAAAACAATGGTATCACAGCCAACACAGACCTTCCATAACTTTTGTCCACAACTAATATGTACTTGTGACTACCAGTATACACTGTTTTAAGGTCTGATTTTGTTCCATTTGGTTAATATGCTCAAATCGCAAGGAGCTTTACTAAAAGGCTAAGAGATAATCCTAGAAATGTAGAGTTAGAAGGTACCTCAAGAAGTCATTTAGTCTATTTTCCCATCTAACTCTCCCAATGCTGATATAGAATTATACCTAGACAAACACCTGTCAGATCATTTAACCATTAAACCTTAAATGAAGGGGATTCCCCTGGTAACCTGTTCTATTGCTTAACTATTCTTATAGCTAGAATTTTCTTGAAAAATCCCACTGAAATCTTACTGCAAATTACTACTTGTTCTACCCTTAGAGTGGACATGGAGAACAATTGATCACTACTTTTTTGATAACTTTTTACATATTTGAAGACTTATCATGTCTGCTATCTGATTTATCTTTTCTCAACAGCACCATTGATAACTACTCTTTTGAGTATGATTTTTTCAACCAGTTGTGCACCCACTCCCAATCAGTTGAGCACTCATAATGGGACAAAAGCATCTTGTTGCTAGCTGTATCTGCTCAAAGGACTGTCAGCCAGTATTTAAATCACACGTTTATTATAGGCCTATTAAGGTTGTCTGATACTTCTTATTATAAGAACCTGTCTTTGGTGGCTTATAACTTTGCCAAACTTTAGCTGATTGTGCATATAAAATATCAGCCTAATGCATCCGATGAAGTGATCTGTAGCTCAGGAAAGCTTATGCTCAAATAAATTTGTGAGTCTCTAAGGTGCCACAAGTACTCCTTTTCTTTTTTGCAAATACAGACTAACACGGCTGCTACTCTGAAGCCTAATGTCTGCATCAGGTTCAATAATTTTGAAAAATTTCAGGCATTATGGTTTGACCACTTCTGAGAATGAGAACAGTGAATAATACATTGTTTTGCCCACATTAAAATTCTGGTGACCTTTTCTTTGAGATGCTCTAGCAGCCCCATGCTTTGTAGCAGGGAGTCAAAATTTGGCCGGGGGTAGTCTTTGTCAGGGATGTGCAAATCCACCTAAATTTGACTCCATTAAGAGCCTTTGAAAAATCACAGGTCGCACTTACTCAATAGAGACTTTCTTGAGCTTCTTAGCTAAAATCCCTGAAGATTGCATTGGCACTAAACATGCTCCTGACTAGGGCAGAGCAAATCTTTCCTTGCAGCTATAGCTCTGGGGTGCTCTAGGCTCTGCCAGGGCCATGCTCTGGAACTGAGAGCAGGGTCGTTTCCTTTCTTCTTCTGTCAGGGTATATGTCAAGGCTGATTCCCCGCTCTGGCACTTCGAGTGCAGTGGCGGCCCTGAAAGATTCTAAAAATTAATACTGGCCACTCTAGGCTTGTATTAAACTTCCATGGTTACAGCTTCTCTCTGACCTTGGATGGATAGATGCTGCCACCACCCAAATGCAAAAACACCCCTTTTGACCTAGGAAGGCGTACTTGAGAATTCCTCCCTGTGGGGTACCCTCAAGCCCTTTCACCCCTCCCCTCCCCTCCTCCTGGGGAAGAGCTGAGAGAGAAAAAAGGGAAATCAGCTGTTGCCACCAGCTAATTAAACAACATGCACAAACCAATTAGGATACCAAAAAAAACCAATCCTGTTCTTAAAGGTAAATTTTATTAAAAACAAAAAGAAACATATCTGGAACTTAGGCTATTGTGAGATTTAAAAAGAGCAAATATAATAATTAAGCATCAATGTTATTTTTGAGGTCCAGTTTAAAGGTTACAAGCAAAACAAAAGCACCTGGGTTAGCGCAGAAGCGTCCACAAACCATAAAGAAATAAAAGCGATAAACCTAATCGCGTCATCTTAGACATTCCCTGATCTACTTACATATCTGGGGGTTTCAAATAAGTAATTTCTAGGTATGATCTGATGGTTTTTCTTGCATGGTTTAAAGCTTCTTACAGCACAGTTCAGTCCTTAAGGCAGTCTCCTCTCTCCAGAGAACAACAACAGACAGACAAAGGGAAAGTTTTTTTTCCCCAATTTTAAAAAGTTCTAGCCCTCCTATTTGCTCTTTTGGTCAGGTGCCCACTCCCTTCCTTTTACCTATGGGCTTTTGTAACCCTTTATAGGTAAAGCAAGTAGAGAACAGCTACTAACAGGGATCTTATAGCTAACTGGCTGGCTGGGTGTCCATAAAATGTAGCTACCTCTCCCCCCCTCCTTCATTTCTTACAGTATGTCTATCCTGCAACCCCCCTTTCTTTCTCTCCCCCTCAAACCCGCCCCCCAGCAGTGCGTCTCAGAGCCCAGGTCAACTGACTTGGGCTTGTGCTACGAGGTTAAAAATAGCATGTAAGGTTTCTGCTTGTGCTGCAGCCTGAGCTCTGAGACCCTCCCTCCTTCACTGGGTTTCATAGCCCGGTTCAAGGCTAAGTAGGAATGGCTAATGGCTATTTTTAGCCCCATTGTGTTAACCTGGGCTCTGAGACTCACTGTCTTCTCACCCAAACCCCCTCAGTGTGGACATATCCTCAGTGATCTCCCTGCTGGTGCTGAAGCACATGCTGCATCATTTGAATGCAGGCTGGAGAGTAAAACTTGGGGAGTGGGTGGGAATAGACTCCAACAAGAAGCTAGGAGGACACAACTAGAACAGAAGGCTGTAAGGGGAGAGGGAGACTTGAAGTGGGAGTAAAGAGAGACGGGGGACACTGGGCCTGGAAGGGTGGATTCATGTGTTATGTGGTGTTTTTTTTTTTTTTTTGTATTGTTTTTTAAGACCGGAAGGGACATCAAATTGTCTAAATTGATCTCAGAGGTGAATGGGATTGGTTGGGCGAGGAGAGTTGGACTAGGAATGTGTGGGTGGGGAAGAGGAGGTAGTGGTGGTGCGGAAAGAGGGACAGATGTGATGACGAGGAGTCTGGCTGGAGGGAGACAGCTGGAACTGGTAGGGGAAAGTTATTGGGAGAAAGAGCCCAGGCAGGGGAGGTGATGGGGAGAGATTGGGCAAGGAGCCCAGGAAGGAATACTTGGACTCGGGTGTGTGTATATATGTGTGTGTGTGTGTGTGTGTTTGCATTTTAGGTCTTGGAGGACAGAGTGGCTGAGAAGTGATGTGGGTCTTTGAATGGTGCGGGGAGGGGGAGGATTGACAAATTAGAGGCAATCAGGCAGAAGAGGTTACTCTTTGGGTGGGGGTGGGAATAGGCAGAAGAGGCTTTACCCTGTCTCATTTGTTGCAAAAATTGAAAGACTTCTAGTGAATGAGGCAGGGGATTCAGAAAGAGAAGAAGGCCTCATACTTAAGGCAGTTCAATGATGCCCTAGAAAACTGAATTCCATCCCTGCCTCAGCCACATAGTTCCTTTATGCTGTGTTCTTGTAACCCTGATGGTCCCAGGCAATGTTCCCTCTAATTTATGACAGGCTCTGTGCATAAAAAATTTCTTCTGTGCAAATTTTTGACAGGCCGTGTGCGCAAAAAAATTTCTTGTGCTTCTGTACAAATTTTTGTGGACGCGGTGTTTCGCCATGTGTGCAGTGTTCAGGATCTGTGTGCACATGCATGCGTGCAGCTTAGAGGGAACAGTGGTCCCAGGATATTAGAGACAAGGTGGGTGAGGTAATATCTTTTATTGGACCAACTTCTGTTGGTGAGAGAGACAAGCTTTTGAGTTTACACAGAGCTCTTCTTCAGCTCTGAGAAACAAAGGCTATGTCTACATCAACACTTTTGTCAGTGTAACTTGTTAGTCAGGGGGCGTTTTTTCACACCCCTGGCTGACAAGTTTTACTGACAGAAGTTTCATGAACAAAAGCACCAGTGTGGACAGCGCTATGTTGGTGGGAGATGCTACTGCCGCTCGTTGCGGGTGGTTTAATTACGCCAGCAGGAGAGCTCTCTCCTGTCCGCTTAGAGCAGCTACATGTGAAACATTACAGCAGCGCAGCTGCACAGTACAGCTGTGCTGCAGTAGGGTCTGTAGTGTAGACATAGCCTAACTAGTGTCACTGCTAAATTCAAGATTTGAACAGATTGTTTAATGTGAGTTGTTAACACATATTTCAGGGGACCATTCAAGGTGAAGTGGCCCATTAACACCCCTCCAGTCATAAGGAGGAAAGGAAGGGTGGAGTGGAAAGCAGCTGGGGGGAGTTGTAAATCGGTTACCTATTATGGTTTATTACAACAAATCCAATGCCTCTCTTCAGTCCAGGATTTTTAGTGTCTAGAAAAGTTATGAATTAAAGCTACCAGGCTTGTCTTTTGAATGTGTTGTGCAGGTTTCCTTTGAGAGTGAGGATTGATAGGTCAGATATAGCGTGATTGTTTTGTGAAAAATGTTCACTCACAGATGATTTTGTCTTATTTTCCTGTGTGAATTCATTAGAAAGCATAGTGTTTGCCTGGTTTCACCCACATAGTTGCTACTGGGGCATTTAGTGCAATCGATGGGGTACACCACATGTTGTGATAGTCATGTGTAGGACCCAGGGATCTTGAAAAGTGTTGTGCGGGGTGTTGATCATTGTAGCACTGCAGTTTTTGTATCTGTTCTGGCAGGGTCTGGTGCTGCTTTGTGTTGGTGTCCTGGTCTATGAGGAGCTTGTTTCTGATGTTGAGCTAGGGTGTCTTCCCCCCCCCTTTATTTTTTGAAAGCCAGAAGTGGGGGTTTAGAAAAGATTTCTTTCAGGATGGGGTCCCCATCGAGTATGGCTTGAAGTTTTTTGGGGATCCAGTGTGGGGTGGTAGGTGACAACCCTTGAAATGTATTAACTATTTATGCTGAACAATCTGTTCAAATGTTATATTTAGTAGTAACTCTTAGTTAGTTTTCCAGACCTGAAAAAGAGCTTGGTTGAAGCTGAAAAGCCTGTTTGTCTCTCACCAACAGAAGTTGGATCAATGCATGGGTTGCATCCCTGACCACCTTGACCCCTGTCCTCTATGACTTTATTTAATTCTTATTTGAACCCCGCTATAGTTTGGCCTTCACAAAATCCCTTGGCAACAAGTTCCATAGGCTGACTGTGCGTTGTGTGAGGAAATACTTCCTTTTGGTTGTTTTAAACCTGCTACCTATTAATTTCATTGGGTGACCTCTAGTTCTTGTGTTATGTGAAAGTGGTAAATAACACTTCCTTATTCACTTTCTCTACCCTATTCACGATTTTATAGGTCTCTATCATATCCTCTCTTTTTCCAAGCTGAAAAGTCCCAGTACTTTAAATCTCTCCTCATACAGAAGCTGTTCCATACCCATAGTCATTTTTGTTGTCCTTTTCTGTACCTTTTCCAATTCTATCTTTTTTTTTGAGACGGGATAACCAGAATTGCATGCAGTATTCAAGATGTGGGCATACCATTCCTTTCTAATGCCAAGCAAATCATTTAAACCAAATTTTTGTGGGTGGTCACTAATTGTGTGCTCTTCATTTTCTGGGTGCCTGCCTTGAGACTCTGGGGCTTGAACTACAGAAATACTGAGTGCTCACAGCTGCAAGTGCAGTCAGTGGGAGTGATGCTCTGAACATATGCAATGCTATATAAAGGTAAATAACTGGAAAAAATCCAGTCAGTCATCTCAGTCAGGCACTCAGAATTACTGGATACTTTTTACCTTAATATCTCTGTGCCTCAATTCCCCTCCTTATCATCATCCTAATTTTACCCATCTCAGTGGAGTGCTTTGAAAATAAATTCATTGACATGTGTGAAGAACTCAAATAATAGAGTGATGAGAGACCTAGAAAAGCCATGAAGAAATTAATACATCTGTCTTCAGAGCAGGGTTTGAATAGTGTGCAGCAAATAAGGCATAGGGCCATACATTGAACAATGAAAAGAAAACACAATATTGAATAGCTGTTCATTAATTGAGCACTGAAAGAGCCAGGTGCGCCGTGGAAAAAAATAGTATGTGATTATGTAATTAACAACTATCATAATGCATACGCACAAAGGGACTAAATTAAAGTTGCACAGACAGCCTTAATTCTGACATTTCCTAACCTGAGTGCTTGACTTCACAATCTTAATATTCTTTTAACATAGGTGTGTATGTGTGTATATAGAGAGAGTATGCAGAAAAGTATGTGTGTATAATTTTAGAGAGTTATTTTTAATTTTCTGCTGTAGTTTGCTGCCAAACTAAGTTATTTTTGCATATTTTACATCTGTTTTTATACCTATATGATAGACTTTGACATGGAAAATTAACACTGACATTTTCTTCTATACAGGCACAAAATCTTATGTGGGTGGGAAACAAAGTTACTGCATCACCTACTTTGCCAAGCAAAGAAACACTAAAGCTGATGATGGAGACAATGACAAATAAATTCACAGCCCTGAAGTAATAAACAAGTTACTGTGCTTTGCTTTGACCTATTGATATCAATTACACGTTAAAGATAAATGGCCATTACCAACCAGCTGGCAAAACATCTGTGAGATAGACATCAATTTCAGTAGAACTGAAGATGTAAATCAGTCCTGTAGCTTGATTTCTGATGCCTTTCAAATCAGCTGGGATGCTTCTGACAAAGCACTGGATTATATTCACTGATATCACCTATTGAATCTAAATATAACCCATTTAAAAGAAGCTCTTTGCCCTTGCTTGGATTATCAAAAATAATATGGCACATAAAGATTTTGCTTTTTCTCAGCAGTGAGTGAATAGGTCAACATGATGGGTCTTACTACAAATAACTTCTTATTCAATTCCTCTTTATTTCAGGTTAATAATGTTAGTTTGCCAAAAGAAAAGGTGCAGAGATCTAAAGGTCTGCTTACTAAATTTAGAAAGTGCTTTAAATATAGAATGGAAAAAACACACACTGAAATTAGATCACACAGCTTTAGGTGTCCGCAGAGCTGAAAGGAATAATAGTGCTTTTGCTGTATGTATGTTACTTCATTGAATGCAACTTGGATCTATAACACAAAACAAAAATGGATATCCTGCATACCATACATGCATGATCAAGGAAAGTACAGTAAGATTTAGTGAAAATCAGTGCTCTGCCTAGTAACATGAGAACATGACAGACTCTGCAAGCAGTAGAATCCACATTCAGTTTTCAGTTTACGTAATTGCTCCTTGTAGGTGATTATTTAATAGGCATCGCATGTCTCCTTTCTCGCTTTTTTTTTCCTGTACAACATGGCAACATGAGAAATTAATGAGATCAAGTTAGCTTAACTTAGTTTTTGGTCAGTAAGTGTAAAATTAACGAGGAGTCCTTGTGGCACCTTAGAGACTAACAAATTTATCTGGGCATAAGCTTTCTTGGGCTAAAACCCACTTTATCAGATACATAGAGTGAAAAATACAGTAAACAGTATACATAAAGATGAAAAGATGGGGGTTGCCTTAACAAGTGGGCAGTCAGTGCTAAGGAGGCCACTTCAATCAAGGTGGAAGTGGCCTATTCTCAACAGTTGATAAGAAGGGGTGAATATCAACAGAGGGCAAATTACTTTTTGTAGTGACCCAGTCACTCCCAGTCTTTATTCACAAAAAGAAACACCACCCTATATCGGAAACCTACTGACCGCTATTCCTACCTACATGCCTCTAGCTTTCATCCAGATCATACCACTCGATCCATTGTCTACAGCCAAGCGCTACGATATAACCGCATTTGCTCCAACCCCTCAGACAGAGACAAACACCTACAAGATCTCTATCATGCATTCCTACAACTACAGTACCCACCTGCTGAAGTGAAGAAACAGATTGACAGAGCCAGAAGAGTACCCAGAAGTCACCTACTACAGGACAGGCCCAACAAAGAAAACAACAGAACGCCACTAGCCATCACCTTCAGCCCCCAACTAAAACCCCTCCAACGCATCATCAAGGATCTACAACCTATCCTGAAGGACGAGCCATCGCTCTCTCAGATCTTGGGAGACAGACCAGTCCTTGCTTACAGACAGCCCCCCAATCTGAAGCAAATACTCACCAGCAACCACACACCACACAACAGAACCACTAACCCAGGAACCTATCCTTGCAACAAAGCCCGTTGCCAACTCTGTCCACATATCTATTCAGGGGATACCATCATAGGGCCTAATCACATCAGCCACACTATCAGAGGCTCGTTCACCTGCGCATCTACCAATGTGATATATGCCATCATGTGCCAGCAATGCCCCTCTGCCATGTACATTGGCCAAACTGGACAGTCTCTACGTAAAAGAATGAATGGACACAAATCAGACGTCAAGATTTATAACATTCAAAAACCAGTTGGAGAACACTTCAATCTCTCTGGTCACTCGATCACAGACCTAAGAGTGGCTATACTTCAACAAAAAAGCTTCAAAAACAGACTCCAACGAGAGACTGCTGAATTGGAATTAATTTGCAAACTGGATACAATTAACTTAGGCTTGAATAGAGACTGGGAATGGATGAGTCATTACACAAAATAAAACTATTTCCCCATGGTATTTCTCCCTCCCACCCCACCCCCCACTGATCCTCTGATATTCTTGTTAACTGCTGGAATTAGCCTACCTGCTTGTCACCATGAAAGGTTTTCCTCCTTCCCCCCCCTGCTGTTGGTGATGGCTTATCTTAAGTGATCACTCTCCTTACAGTGTGTATGATAAACCCATTGTTTCATGTTCTCTGTGTGTGTGTATATAAATCTCTCCTCTGTTTTTTCCACCAAATGCATCCGATGAAGTGAGCTGTAGCTCACGAAAGCTTATGCTCTAATAAATTTGTTAGTCTCTAAGGTGCCACAAGTACTCCTTTTCTTCATGGGGAAATAGTTTTACTTTGTGTAATGACTCATCCATTCCCAGTCTCTATTCAAGCCTAAGTTAATTGTATCCAGTTTGCAAATTAATTCCAATTCAGCAGTCTCTCGTTGGAGTCTGTTTTTGAAGCTTTTTTGTTGAAGTATAGCCACTCTTAGGTCTGTGATCGAGTGACCAGAGAGATTGAAGTGTTCTCCAACTGGTTTTTGAATGTTATAATTCTTGACGTCTGATTTGTGTCCATTCATTCTTTTACGTAGAGACTGTCCAGTTTGGCCAATGTACAGGGCAGAGGGGCATTGCTGGCACATGATGGCATATATCACATTGGTAGATGCGCAGGTGAACGAGCCTCTGATAGTGTGGCTGATGTGATTAGGCCCTATGATGGTATCCCCTGAATAGATATGTGGATAGAGTTGGCAACGGGCTTTGTTGCAAGGATAGGTTCCTGGGTTAGTGATTCTGTTGTGTGGTATGTGGTTGCTGGTGAGTATTTGCTTCAGATTGGGGGGCTGTCTGTAAACAAGGACTGGTCTATCTCCCAAGATCTGAGAGAGCGATGGCTCGTCCTTCAGGATAGGTTGTAGATCCTTGATGATGCGTTGGAGAGGTTTTAGTTGGGGGCTGAAGGTGATGGCTAGTGGCGTTCTGTTGTTTTCTTTGTTGGGCCTGTCCTGTAGTAGGTGACTTCTGGGTACTCTTCTGGCTCTGTCAGTCTGTTTCTTCACTTCAGCAGGTGGGTATTGTAGTTGTAGGAATGCATGATAGAGATCTTGTAGGTGTTTGTCTCTGTCTGAGGGGTTGGAGCAAATGCGGTTATATCGTAGCGCTTGGCTGTAGACAATGGATTGAGTGGTATGATCTGGATGAAAGCTAGAGGCATGTAGGTAGGAATAGCGATCAGTAGGTTCCATCCCACCATCAACCTCAGCCTGGACCAGTCCACACAAGAGATCCACTTCCTGGACACTACGGTGCTAATAAGCGATGGTCACATAAACACCACCCTATATCGGAAACCTACTGACCGCTATTCCTACCTACATGCCTCTAGCTTTCATCCAGATCATACCACTCGATCCATTGTCTACAGCCAAGCGCTACGATATAACCGCATTTGCTCCAACCCCTCAGACAGAGACAAACACCTACAAGATCTCTATCATGCATTCCTACAACTACAATACCCACCTGCTGAAGTGAAGAAACAGATTGACAGAGCCAGAAGAGTACCCAGAAGTCACCTACTACAGGACAGGCCCAACAAAGAAAACAACAGAACGCCACTAGCCATCACCTTCAGCCCCCAACTAAAACCTCTCCAACGCATCATCAAGGATCTACAACCTATCCTGAAGGACGAGCCATCGCTCTCTCAGATCTTGGGAGATAGACCAGTCCTTGCTTACAGACAGCCCCCCAATCTGAAGCAAATACTCACCAGCAACCACACACCACACAACAGAACCACTAACCCAGGAACCTATCCTTGCAACAAAGCCCGTTGCCAACTCTGTCCACATATCTATTCAGGGGATACCATCATAGGGCCTAATCACATCAGCCACACTATCAGAGGCTTGTTCACCTGCGCATCTACCAATGTGATATATGCCATCATGTGCCAGCAATGCCCCTCTGCCATGTACATTGGCCAAACTGGACAGTCTCTACATAAAAGAATGAATGGACACAAATCAGACGTCAAGAATTATAACATTCAAAAACCAGTTGGAGAACACTTCAATCTCTCTGGTCACTCGATCACAGACCTAAGAGTGGCTATACTTCAACAAAAAAGCTTCAAAAACAGAGTCCAACGAGAGACTGCTGAATTGGAATTAATTTGCAAACTGGATACAATTAACTTAGGCTTGAATAGAGACTGGGAATGGATGAGTCATTACACAAAGTAAAACTATTTCCCCATGGTATTTCTCCCTCCCACCCCACCCCCCACTGTTCCTCTGATATTCTTGTTAACTGCTGGAATTAGCCTACCTGCTTGTCACCATGAAAGGTTTTCCTCCTTCCCCCCCCTGCTGTTGGTGATGACTTATCTTAAGTGATCACTCTCCTTACAGTGTGTATGATAAACCCATTGTTTCATGTTCTCTGTGTGTGTGTATATAAATCTCTCCTCTGTTTTTTCCACCAAATGCATCCGATGAAGTGAGCTGTAGCTCACGAAAGCTTATGCTCTAATAAATTTGTTAGTCTCTAAGGTGCCACAAGTACTCCTTTTCTTTTTGCGAATACAGACTAACACGGCTGCTACTCTGAAACCAGTCTTTATTCAGGCCAGTTTGCAAATTGTTACACCTGACCGACTACCCTTGTCAACAGAAACATGCCAAACTTGCTTGGTGCAATTCATTTGAGCATTCCCAATTTTTACACACACATGCTGCTTTCTTAATGGCTGATGGATCCCAACAATCGGAGTTAATAACAGCTGAATAACCAATATTTTAAGGGGAATTTGGATTGAAACAATTTCATTTTCATCCCATCTATAATAGATTAGGAACACAACTCACTTTGGCATAGGGTGAGGTCAGGGACAAAGATCAAGGGGATTATGGGCATATTTTCACAGTACATCTTGTTTGATGTACTTTTTGGCTTTAAAGGAGAAAACTAACATCTTCTAATTCATGAGTAGCTATTTTTTTCAGGATTTTTCATTTTTTATGTTCTTCTTGAGACACAGGTATTCATAGAAATCACCCAGGCAGGCATTACTTTTTTTTTTTAATGGAGAATAATCCAACAGGATACTTGTGCTCCCATTGCCAATGCAGGAAAGCCTAGTAGACTTATAGGGTCTGAGGGAGTCACCACTCAGAAAGGCTGGGACCAGATCTTCAAAAATGTTTGCAGTTATTAGGTCATCTTATTGCAACTAATTATCCCCCAGGTTTTTCAGAAAACTTCAGAGCAATAATTATAACCTTTGCCAGAAAAAATGCCTGCTAGATCATTCTACCCAAATATTAATAATTTTAATTTTAATAATTTTAAAGCTCTTCAGATTTGGCACAGTCTGGCAGATTTGGCACAGTTTCCAACCTTCTACCTGCCATCCCCTTTAACTCTGTGACATGCTTTCTGCCTATTTACCAGAAAGACAAGATGGGTGAGGTAACACCTTTTATTGGATCATCTTCTGTTGGTGAAAGAGGCAAGCTTTTGACTGCCAGAGGTTTTTTTTTTTTTTTGCCTGTCAGCGGCTCAAAAGTTTGCTTCTCCCACCTTGTTTCTCTAATTTCATAGGCCTACTATGGCTACAATGCTGAAAACAACAGTGAAAGATATCATCCTAATTTACCAAGCAATTTTATTATTTTACAAATTTTTAATCGGCTTTTTCCTCTACTTATTTTATTTTTCTTATTGTACAGAATTGTTCATTTTGGCTCTCTTTACGTTTATATGGTAGATATCTGTTTTCCTGCTGCTCCATCTGGCTGCTTTGTTCTTTGAGAGCCTAATATAGAACCCACCCCACCCCACACTGTTCCTCTGATATTCTTGTTAACTGCTGGAATTAGCCTACCTGCTTGTCACCATGAAAGGTTTTCCTCCTTTCCCCCCCCTGCTGTTGGTGATGGCTTATCTTAAGTGATCACTCTCCTTACAGTGTGTATGATAAACCCATTGTTTCATGTTCTCTGTGTGTGTGTATATAAATCTCTCCTCTGTTTTTTCCACCAAATGCATCCGATGAAGTGAGCTGTAGCTCACGAAAGCTTATGCTCTAATAAATTTGTTAGTCTCTAAGGTGCCACAAGTACTCCTTTTCTTTTTGCGAATACAGACTAACACGGCTGCTACTCTGAAACCTGTAATATAGAACTAGATCATGAGATCACTGTATGCCCAGAGTAAAGGCCAGAGTGTTAATTTGCCACTGCTGGAGCAGCCCCGGAAGGGAGTCTGATTAAATCTCCCTTCTGGTTCCCCCCTGCTGGCCTGGGGAAGGAGTAAACTGCTTTAGGTCTATATACCCACCACAACTCACACTGCCTGATGTGCCAAGATCAGCTACAGCCCTGTGTAGTGATGGGACAGAAAGTTAAGGCCAGTTCTGCCCCCTCCTGTCCATTTGTGGCAGGGGGATAAGAAATAACAGCTTGAGACAGCCTACTTCCTCTGCCATACTGCTACCCAGGGTGCCTGTACCTCTTTACATCCCTGCATTGCCATAGTCCAGAGTTGCCTATATTGCCATAGTCCATCTTAGGTTATGTTAAAGCAAAATTACAGCAAGGCTTCATGATAACTTGTTGGGGATATGTGTAGATTATGGCCTAGCCCTATATGGGTGCCCAAGGGGGGAAGCAGAGAAGAAACAAGAAAATATCTTCACCTTTCACCCCTGGGCAGAGACCTAGCATATTCTAAAGCCTTATCCTGTTGGTGAATGAGGACCCGGGATCCACTGCTAGACCTGATTCTGATTACAAGTACACCAGTGAAAGTCAGGTGTAAATTCTGAGAGGACAATGGAGTTGCAAGGGTGAAAATCAGAAGCTTTTGTAACACAATAATCAGTGAAGCATGCTGACTGTTGTAAAGTGGGAGTAGGATTATGAAGGTGATTTTCATGGGCTTTAAAGAACTGTGAGGCCATAGTAAAGCAATGAAAAATTATAATATAATTTATGTGGGGAGCGTATACACTCACATCCTGAGATAGATTTGCATGCAGTTTGAAAAGCATCCAGAAGTCCAGAGAGTTGGCCTATTATTTATCTTATATTACTGTAGCACCTAAGAGCCCCAGTCAGGAACCAGGACCCCCATTGTGCTAGGCCCTGTAGAAATACAGAACAAAGACTGTCCCTGCTCCAAAGAAATTTATTTCTGTATCAGACAAGAGAAATAGATGTATACAAAGGGAGATTACAAGGAAACAATGAGACAATATTGTTCAGCATGACAGGCAGTGGTCTCAGCATGCCAGCAGCCTAACCATAACCTAAATATCTGAACTTCTGGAATCTACAGAATTGAGCTGGAAATCTCATAAGATCAGGCTTTCTCATGAAACCTGATTTGTTTTTTCTGATCCTTGGCATGTCACTTCTCTGATATCTTTTGACACTTCCAGTTCCAGCCCATTTGAAAAAGAGAGGAGGACAAAAAATAATCCCCAAAGTGCTAAAAGTACACCAAGGCTTACATAAAATGAGAGAGGGGGAAAGTGTCATAGTGGGTTTTTTTAAAAGGCAGTTTCCTATTTACAGTACGATATTATGCTCCTGTTTCTGAGCTATGTAAAGTAGCTTGGTATGACTTTTTCCCTTTTGATTCTAATTCCCTCCACATTACTCACCAATACATCATTCCTAGATTTTATAGAAACAGTAAAAACAGATAAAAGTAAGTGCATTTTTTTTAAATGAGCGATCACCTGGGTGCCTCCCTCTTCTTGTCCTTCTCAGTGATGCCACTGAAATTAATAAACGCCCTGTCTTCCCACAGTACTGCAGCATACAGTACATAGCAAAGTCTCTTAATGTGTCAGACCAAGAGAGTTCACAACTCAATGCACTCAGGCAATGCTCCCCTCATACTAATTGTGCCCAATCCAATAAGATTTGTACAGACTCTAAATCATTTAGGCTTGTTAAAATGCCACTATTAAGGTTCTTTCTGCCATTTTTCAGGGTGTAGCTGTTTCATGCTGAGATGTGCTCTAGAATGAAGAAAGGAGGGGAAGGAAGGAAAAAAAAATACTTCCTTGTAGAATGAACTATATTTCTGACTCATTTCTGTATCAAATAGCCAACAGTGTTGTTCTGAGTGAATGCTTCATTGAAATACCCTTGAAATTGGAGGGTTGTTTTGTTTGACAGCTCCCATACTGCCACACTTATAAAGAGAGAAGCATAATACTGATTCATAAACAAGCAGCTATTATACAGTGTATATATTGTTGTTGTTTCAGTAGGTCATGTGGATGTGCCATTCTGGAGGCTCTCCTAACCCATAGTATTTTCCTGTAAACCTTCTTTCTGATTTTTCTGTGCATCACAATTGCCATTCAGTTGCTTTACTATCCTTTATGATTAAATATTAATGCATGATATTCTCCTCTTGACTTTTTAGTTTTTCCTGTGTAACTGTTACTTCTGGCTAGGGGCAAATAAATCCAGCTCCTCTTCATCTAGTTTACTACAGTCTCACATCCGCATCTCTAAAACAGCAAGTTATGTCATGTAGCATGAGAGCTGTACAGCGACCTTGAACTGAGTGAAACTCCATTACCTTCTCAGTGTGCATTCTGTGATTATTGTAGGTTAGGGTTCAAGTGCATTAGCAGAGAATACAGGGGAGCTAGCAGCCTAACGGCAAGACATTTCTAGCACTTTTCCCCCTTTTTTGCTCATTCAAATAGCCTGAGGGGCAGACACTGTTACAGTTTCATCAGACTGAAGTTGATTAAATGTCACATATGCTGGGTATTATCAACTACCAGGCTATTTTAAAATGTGCTATCTACATAACCTTTGTGAATTACATTTAACATACTATGAAACATAATCACTATCACATGTTAACCAGGGCATTAAAGGACCTAAAAGGTCATTCAGTGAATTTAAATTTCTTTCAAATTGCAAATGTAGGGTGGTTTAGATTTCTGATTTCTTTTATTTAGCATGAGTGCTGAAATCATTCCCCTGGCAGTACAGTTTGTGATCATGCCTTCAATAAATCTGTCTAAAATAAGACGGAGAAATTGCAGTCCAAAGGGAACATGGATATCTCTGATGTTTTAAAATATAATACTTTCAAAATTATTTATTGTAGGGTGGCATCCTAAATATTTCTGGATAGGTGGTTCTTCTAGTGTTGGGATATAGAGTGCATCTATTCTACAACCTTTTTTTTCTAATATTTTACATTAGATAACATAGATCAAAACGCTACCAGTTGAGAAGAGAATAGTCTATACCTGGCAGTGTAAATGTTAAAGATACAGCATCAAAGATATTTATACTCCTAATTTGACATACTTTTAAAATCCATGTAATTTTTATACATATTAGGTTTTTTTAAAGGGAGGAGGCTGCAGCCTGGCACACAGGAGCAATCCTATAATAACCACCTAGAATTCATGTTCAATGGGGAAAAAATAAGCTGTTTCAGTAACAGATTTTACTTCTGAAGTCTCCACAGGGCTATTACGAGGGATGGGAGAAATGGATCGAATAGGTTCTTATTCTATCTCAGTCTTGCAAATATGCTGTAAATCACTGTGAGGACCATACTGGTTTTGTCTGGCACAAGAAGCCTTCCTCCCAGCATTGTGCCTTTGCACAGGATACAGTCACTATAAATATATAATGTGGGTGGTATGAAAATGCATCTCCATACTAGGAACATTGGAGTACCAGCTTCTTTAAAGGGGAAAGGGTGCCATGGTCCTGTCCCCCATCAGAGCAGGCCAGGCAGAAAAAGGAGAACATGCTGTATCTATTTAATAGGAGGGGAATCTTCTGATGTTTTAGCTAACTAAAAGAAGGTTGAGGGGAGATATGATTGCTCTCTATAAATATATCAGAGGGATAAATACAGGAGAGGGAGAGGAATTATTTCAGCTCAGCACCAATGTGGACACAAGAACAAATGGGTATAAACTGGCCACCAGGAAGTTTAGACTTGAAATCAGACGAAGGTTTTTAACCATCAGAGGAGTGAAGTTTTGGAATAGCCTTCCAAGGGAAGCAGTGGGGGCAAAAGATCTATCTGGTTTTAAGATTCTACTTGATAAGTTTATGGAGGAGATGGTATGATGGGATAATGGGATTTGGTAAGTAATTGATCTTTAAATATTCAGGGTAAATAGGCCAAATCCCCTGAGATGGGATATTAGATGGATGGGATCTGAGTTACCCAGGAAAGAATTTTCTGTAGTATCTGGCTGGTGAATCTTGCCCATATGCTCAGGGTTTAGCTGATTGCCATATTTGGGGTCGGGAAGGAATTTTCCTCCAGGGCAGATTGGAGAGGCCCTGGAGGTTTTTCGCCTTCCTCTGTAGCATGGGGCATGGTTGACTTGAGGGAGGCTTCTCTGCTTCTTGAAGTCTTTAAACCATGATTTAAGGACTTTAATAGCTCAGACATGGGTGAGGTTTTTCATAGGAGTGGGTGGGTGAGATTCTGTGGCCTGCACTGTGCAGGAGGTCAGACTAGATGATCAGAATGGTCCCTTCTGACCTTAGTATCTATGAATCTATGAATCTAACTAGAACCCACCTGCAAATCCTTCCTGGGGCTCTTGCTTTGTTTTAGCATAAAGTAGGTCTGTGCCTTTAATGCACAATATAGCCCTACATCTTCCTCCATGTTCAAATAGATTTTGCTGTTGCTCCCCCATCAACTTTTAACTCTTTTCTCTCACATGTGAAAACTTCTTCCTCTTCCCTAAATCTCAAGAAGGACACAATTCCCTCCATACTCCCCTAAAAAGGTCTCTGTTCGATCAATGGAAAATGAGCATAATAAAGATAAATCATTAGGAATCTAACCATTTCAATCTCCTTTAAAGGTATTCTTTCTGTCATGTTCCAACAACACAACTACACAGCCGCTAGCCAGAAGGATCAGATAGAATTCTCTTTGGAACTTGTCAGCACTGAGGTTAGTGCAGGAAACACTCACAGTTCAAGGACAGTTTCTGAGGGAGCCTATTTGTGCTGTATGGTTTTGCGTCTCCTGTGAGGATCTGCTGCATTGTACATTTGGGAAGTTGCAGCTATAGCTGCTATAGAGTGTACTTGGAGTCTGCAATGAGATGACCACTCTTTAGCAGTACCAACTAAAAATTACAACTGTTATCTTTTATAATGAAACAATACATCTTGAGTATTCTATTAAAGACTAGATTGTGGATGTTTTCATTTCCTTTCAGAAAGAAATCACACTGCTCCATACAAAAGAAAAAAATGGGAAAACTAAAGCCAGAGGCTGATACTTAGTTTTACTTTTCATGCAATAAAATGCTATGACTCTTTGATAAGGCATAATAGTAGAGGTTCCTTGCTTGTTGGGGTGCATGTAAACAGTTTGTACACACACATACTTCTTATGTATCCTCTTTGTATCATGTTTGTTTAGTACTTGATTAGACTACTTAAATGTTTATAATACATTTTACTTATGGATCAATCTTTATCTGAGGATCTCTGAGAACTTCACAAGCATTAAATAAATTACATCTTGTCAAAGATTCATAGATTTTTAGAACCAGAAGAGACCATGCGACATCTGGCTTGACCTCCTGTAAATCACAAGCCATAGAATTTCACTGAGTCACCCCTGCATTGAACCCAATAACTTTTGTGTTTTGGCTAAAGCAAATCTTCCAGAAAGGCATCCAGACTTGATTTGACGATAACAAGGGATGGAGAATCCATCACTTCCCTTGATAGTTTGTTCCAATGGTTAATCACGCTTGCTGTTAAAAATGTGTACCTTATCTTTAAGTTGAATTTGTCTTGCTTCAAATTCTAGCCATTGGTTCTTATTACAGCTTTCTTGGCTAAAGTACAGAGCTCTTTAGTATCCAGTATCTTCTCTCTGTGAAAGTACTTATACACTATCATCAGGTCACCACTTTATCTTCTTTGATAAGCTAACCAAATTGAGCCCTTTTTAGAACTTCTTACTATGAAAATATTTTATCTACCCCTTAAATCATTTTTGTGATCTTTTCTGAACCCTCTCTATTTTGTCTCTTCTTAAAAAGGTAGACATCAGAACTGAACATAGCATTCCAGTATCTCTCTCATTACGCCATACACAAAGATATTTCCTTTCTCCGCCTCACTACTCTACTGTTTATACATCTAACAAGTGTATTAGACCTTTTGCCACAGCATTACACTATTACACTATTTCCTATGTCGAGTTTCTTGACCCTGATACCCCTTAGTCATTTTGAAAATCATTGCTTTCCTTGACATGGTCCCCATCTCTGTAGCTATGGTCTGCACTCTTTGTTCCTAGATGTATGGCCATGCATTTGGCTGTACTAAAATGGATTTTATTTAAAGGGGCCCAGTTCATGAAGTAATTCAGATTGCTCTGCATAACTTTTCCTATCCTTATCATTTACTGCTCCACTAATTGTGCCATCTGCCAACTTTGACAGTGATTTTTTTTAATGCGGGTGTTTCTAGGGATTGATTCTAGCCTGACACTATTCAATATTTGTATTATTTATCTGGAAGCAATGCTGATTCACCATTAACAACCACTTCTTGAGATCTGTCAATTGGCTAGCTTTTAAATCCATTTGATGGGTGTTAAATTCTAGTGTATGATGCTAATTTTTAATCAATTTCATGCCAAGTGAAACTCCAAGTCAAAAAAGTCTCAACATATCAGTTACCTTTCTCAATCAAACTCGTTAAATCATCAAAAAATGAAGATCACACAAGAATTCAGTGACCGATCCAGGAAAAGACCAAGTTGTCTTGACTCAGTGTCATGGTTTAACCACTAGAAACACTTGTGGTTTTTAGTTATATTGACAAATGTACCAAGGTTTAAATAAGCCTTTTAATATTATCACTATCATCCTGCTAGTTCCTATCTGGTTCCCATTTTACCAGCTTTATAAACACACTCAAAATAATGAGATAATAGGAAATAGTAAAGGTTGGTACATGGGTGTTTTGTCCCTTTATAGGTTTGTACCATTCAGAGTCATATAGATGTTGGTAAGAATATGAAAGATTTTGGGGGACAAGAGTTAACATTGTGATAGTCGCAGGCCAGTTGGGTACAGCAGAGTAGTTTTTTTTGTTTTGTTTTTTTTACTGTGGAGCTAGGCTCTGGTACTGACTAGAGAGCTCTAAAAGCAGGAATCTCTGCATTGGCTGCTGGCCAGAGCTCTGTTTGGGGAAGGAGATGGAATATTAGGAATGGGAAAAGGGGAGAATCCAATTTGTGGTAGGTCCAAAAGCCATTTTGCCATGGGTTAGCACTCCTCCTCAGCACTCAACTTTGCTTCTTCAGCCTATCTCTTAATCTGTCTTCCTGGCCTCCATCGCCATAGTAACTGAGCAGCAGAATAATGGTCCCTGGTATTTGCAAACAGGCTCTGTCTGGCCTTGCCACCCAACCTGGGCCTTGCAGAGGATGACCTAGGAGTGCTCTGGCTGAGCCTTCCATCCCCCAGAGCTCACAGCTGACTCCACAGTTTCAGATGGCCTCTCCTCACCCTTTTACTGCCCCACTCCATAGGGGATGGGCGGGAGGGGAGTCTTTGGTTCTGATTGGTTCAAAAAGTCTCTGGTGAACTTTCCTAGCCCCTTTGGCACTTTTGGAGAAAATGTCGCCTAGTGGATAGAGCCCAGGGACTTGGAAGACCTGGGTTCTAGTCTTGGGCCCTGCCACTGGCCTGCTGGATGCCTTTGTGCTGTGCAGGTCACTTCCCCACTCTGTCCCTCAGTTCCCCCAGTTATAAAATGGGGCTAATGCTATGGACCTGCTTGGTAAAACACTTGGAGATCTACTGATGACAGGTCTCTATAAGCGCTGTGACAGGGTTGGGCTAGATGGCTATAGAAGAGTATCCTATTGGGATCTGGGAAGTGAGCGGGCGAAGCCCATCCACGACTAAAGGATCCCCCCCAGCCTAAAAGGGGGATCCACAGGACCTAGAGGTACAGCAAAGTAGTAGAAGGCAGATCTACTGGCCACTGGATAAGTAGTTTTCTGTTCCCTGAGTGACCCGAGCAGGGGCTGCTCCAGGCTAGGGTGGACACATGACTCCAATTAACCTGCAAAGAGTCAGGTGAGACTGTTAAGCTAATGTGAACTCCTGACTCTAATTAGGGCCCCTCTGATACTATAAAAGGGCTCACTCCAGTCAGGCTGAGGGGAGCTAGAGGAGAGGAAGTGTGGCTGAAGGGCTGGGTAATGAAGACACTCTCAAGCCACTGGAAAGGCAGCCCTAAGGTAAGGGTGAAGAAGACATTGAGAGAGAGAAACAGGAGAGCTGTGGGGAAGTGGCCCAGGGAAAGTAGCAACTCTGGCAGTGAAAGGTCAGCTGCCAACAGCTGCTGCCATTGGGGTTCCTGGGCCAGAACCCGGAGTAGAGGATGGTCCCAGGTTCCCCCCAACTCGCCACTATGGAAACACCTCCTGGGAGGGGAAGACAAGCCTCTGTCAGGACAGGAGGCTAAACTGTTCTGGAATAATCCCATGGGGACAACAGAGACTGTGGGAGGTCTCTCACCAACTTCCTTGCTGGCTTATGATGAAAATGGCTCCATAGGCTGTGACTTCTGTCTCTAGAAGGAGAAGGGCTACGTAGAGGGTCACAGTGAGTCTATGAGGGTAGTGTAATCTGCCAGGAAGCATGGGACCCACTGAGACAAGGTTGGAGCTCTGCCACAACATAAAGATTTTGGATGCACCCAATTCCAGTACCAGAATGATGGTGCATTTGACTTTATTCCAATTTGCTAAAAATGTTATCTTGCATGTGGATTTATATCTGTGGATGCCACTACTACTCAAGGTAATAGTGACTTATCATGTTAACAGAAGTGTGGCTTGTTTTTGTTTTTTAACCCTGCCCCCAAAATTGGGTTAATTTTTAGATAGAATGTGTGTTGGGGTTTTTTTGGTTGGATACAGTCCTGGCTACTTGAATGTGTTACTACTCCACTGGGAGAGGTTTGGTACACAGAGGGAGCTCTGTGAAAAATCCACACTCTCCCCATATGGTAGTAACACATACAGGTGATCAATGTGACTATACTTGTATTCATGTTGGTTTTTAGGCTCTACTTCAAGGCCCCATTGTATACCACGGACTCACAAAAAATATACTAGACACTGCACATATTAAGGGTGAGACTATCAAAGCTACATCATGGGATGTGGATAGCCAATTCCTATTAACTTGAAAATCTCATCCTAATGTTATGTTTTTAGATAGGAAAATAGAGGTATATCTGACTATAGAGAGAGCTTCAGATATAATTATACATACACAAAATAACTTCTACCACCACAGAAATATATATATATATATATATATATATATATATATATATATATATATATATGTGTGTGTATATATGTGTGTGTATATATATATATATATGTATATATATATATTCATCCCTATAACCACAATCATAATATCAAGCCCATATTTAAGTATCCCCTCCCTTCATACCTCTTCTCATAGCCTATCTCCCTCTCTGAACTTTTGGGCAGCAGAGGGAATGTCCCTTTCAGCATGTCCAGAAGATTAAGAAATCCAGGCTGTGACAGACAATGTTGTTTGCAGGATCCTGATAGATAGATGGATAACAAAAAGGTAAAAAATACGCATGTAGAATGAAGCAAGGCTCCCCACATCCCAACTACTGACCTCATTCTTTATTCTGTGGAAGTGAAGCAATATCTGTGATTTATTGTGCTGATAAGCTCATCTTGAACCCTTTCCCTCCTCTTCCCATTTCTAGCAGCAGACTCTTCTCCCATGCTGCCCCCACCATTTGGAACCACCTCTGTGCAGTTAATTGATTCCATGACTCTCTTCATTTCCCATCTGGAGAACTATCTTTTCTCCCTGTCTTATAACCTCTAACCTTCTCTCTACTAAAACAATCAAATCCTATTCTCAGTTTCCTTGTACTCAATCAATCTCTCTTACCCTTTATCCCTTCTCCCCCCTCCCCGCCCCACAATATTTGCAGATGCCACTGCTGTGATATAATTGAAATGCTTGTGATACTTTTTTATAAAAGATAGTATGTAAACTCAGATCTGTGGTATTGTAGTAATGAGATCATGGCAAATCTGTTGCATGTATAAATATACAATTAATTTTAAAAAAGGGCTAAATTGAGCTTTTTCTCTCAGACATTAGCTTGAGTGATGCACAGATCCAGTTCCTCCTCTGCTCCCCTCTTACTCCAGAGGAAGTAAGTTGCAACACCCTTATGTTGGATGTACCTTATTTTCCTCTCTGCAACCAGAGAGCTATTGCTACTACCCCTATCCAATTACCTGCTCACTGAGATGGGGAATACTGAACATAAACCCTTATGGTCCCTTCCCTCCCCTGATGCACCCAAGCCATCTTTGGAGTAGGCTCTACAAAGCTGTGAATGGGGTTGGGGGGTTCTTATCTCTGCATTCCCCATAGTGCAAGTGCATTATACTTCCCAAAAGAGAGATTACTGTGGAGAGGGTCGAGCAGTGAGGGATTCATACTTTAGAGGCAATGGTTCTTCCAACCTGTGGATTTTGTGGACAACTTTGCAAGATCTTTTCACCCTTCAGCCCTTGATTTCATCATTCTCAAAATGTCTCATTATCTAGAATGCAACCTTTATGGACCACGGTTTGAGAACCAGTTCTGATTCTGATACTAGGACAAATGGTGAGAAACTGTTCATGGATAGATATGCAAATTCAAAAATCTATTTCTATTTGAATGTATTTGCAACCCTGTCACGTTTGCATTCCAAACTGTCAAGCTTTATTATTACAAATACTCACAGACAATGAGTTTTAAGATCAAATACTTGACTATCACTAAAAGGAAACTGAAAATAGTACATTCAGCTGTGCAATTTGCACTGTGCTGGTTAGTTGCCTCTATCTTCTCAAGAATGCAGCCCAAGAATTATTTGCTGAAGAAATTCACAGAAAGTTTTGAATACAGAATAGATGTGAGAATTTCACTATCTGTTCACAAACATTTTTTCAGTTTCAAACTGGTGAAATTATTCAACTGAATTATTCACTGTGAATTATTTGTACAGCTCTGCCCACTGTTTTAGGAGCAGGACAACTGGCATTTTTTCTCTGGAACTAAGGTGTTCAAATGCTCAGTTGTTAGATAATTAACTGAGTGGTATTTCAAAAGCACAGGTTTCAGTGTAGCAGCTGTATTAATCTGTATCCGTAAAAAGAAAAGGAGTACTTGTGGCACCTTAGAGACTAACAAATTTATTTGAGCATAAGCTTTCGTGAGCTACAGCTCACTTCATCGGATGCATGCAGTGGAAAATACAGTGGGGAGATTTATATACACAGAACATGAAACAATGGGAGTTACCATACACACTATATTTTAAGCTTATGCGCAAATAAATTTGTTAGTCTCTAAGGTGCCACAAGTACTCCTTTTCTTTCTGAAAAAGCACTAAGTGACTTAGGAACACAAGTCCCACAGAATTAGTCAGGCTTGTGCTCCTAACTCACTTAGGCACTTTTGAAAATCCCTTCCACTGTACAAAAATTAACCCAAATGTCCTTGGCTTAAATAATAAAGTGATTCTTAATTTTGATAGCATGGGAAAGAGTAGAAGCCTAAGGCCTTGCATCAGCACATCTTATTTCCTTGGTTCTTCAAATAGTACATACCATCAGATGATCTGGTTAAATACATTTATTTTCAAAATTGAATAAAAGTAGCATTACTGTTCTTAATATAGAAGACAGAATTAGACCTCTAGAACTCACATTTTTATCTAGGAAGATTGCTGATTGTTCTTTAGCATTTCTAATGGCTATAATCTAAAGATAGTGCTCCATCCATCCTTCATTCATTTACTTTGTCTGACTATAATATCATAATCCACTTTTCTTCTTGTACATCTTGGTAAAGAGATCTATAAAAACAAACAGGAAAAAAACACTCACTAAGCCCTTTTTTATTAATTCCTCTGGTGGAATGGTGAATAGACCTAGCTTTTTCTTTTTTTCATTAACATCTGTTGCTGGAAGAGAACTGGAAATCACCTAGGGAGGAAACAAGTACTCCTTTTCTCTTTTTCTAGGGAGGAATGTCTGCTGTTCAGCACAGCAATAAACTCTGAGGCTAAATGTATTATTGTGGAGTGACTTAGGGAAGAAGTAAATCACACTGAGAGTCTACAAGCAAAAATATGTTCATAAAGCGCCTTTATCATACTCCATGTTTATACAGCTCTTAAAAACCTCTGATGTTTTATAATATCACTGTTGGAAGGGGAGAACTATAAGCTGCATGAGCTGTGATGGTCAAACAGATGGAAGATTCCACTGAGTGCTTTATCAGACACCTGCTAGTCTCTAAATGGCAATAGATAGGCTGGACTTCCCCTTAATGTGACATCTGTGTCTCTGAATTTATAATTACAATACTATGAGACCGCACACATTGGAATATCCAGTTTTTCTGTCTGGACACCTACATGCTTTTCATTGTGGCATTCATATGTGCCAGTGCTTTAGGAGAAAAAATGATTAAATGGCATTATAACACCATCCTAAATGTTCATGGCTGTATGAGATATTTTTGAGTGGCTGACAGAATGATGTGAATATAGTTCTGTCCAAGTGAAACAGATTTGGTAGAACAATTTCAATTATGTACCTAAAGAAAGGTTCTGGACCAAATACAGCCTTATCAATTGCAGCTCACTGAGTCTGAAAGTGGTTGTAAATTCAGAGGAACTAGGAACTACAAACCATATAATTTGAAAATGTTCATCATCCAATACACCCAGCAGATTATGAACAAGGGCCAGCTTAGTTAAAAAAGTAACTCAAAATGGATAAAACTGATTAGGGAAAACAATCTTGATTGGTACCTATTGCATAAAAACATTGATTAGGTACAATACATTTGCAGTGCAGTAAGGCAATACAGTGAACAGTTCCCATTGTGTGTACTCTTAGGTCCTATAAATTTTTGGTATAATAAGTGTTGTAAAGACAGAAATAGACATGATGAAACAAAAATGTAGAAAACCTGCCAAGCTTTCTCCCCAGCTCACAATCCTCCTTGGCTTACTCTAGAACACATGCCATTGTAAAAATGTTAGGAGCCCCTTGTTAATCTCCTGCTCTAGTAAATTAGCAGCCTCCTCCACTTGTACTGAAAGAAGCTAGCAGAACTTTTCAAGAACTCCTAACAGAATTGGGGGGGAAAATCTTATTGAGGTCTCCAGTTAAGACGTTCTCTATTACATCACCAAATTCATATGGAGTAAATGCCCCAGAGACTTCCTCAGACTTCATCTAAGAATGCTTCTTTTGTTTTATTTCGAACAGGGAAGACAACTTGCAGAATATCATTAGGGCACAGGTAAGCTAAGGTCCTTCAGCTCAATAAACTGAGGGAAACCCATAGAGACAGTCTCCCACTAATGCTATTTCCTGAAGCCTAAGTGAGCACTGGATGTTTTCAAAGCTGCCAGTTCAACTGCAACATTGCTTATTCCTATGCTTTGCCTGTTAATGTAGATGTTTTGTTTTACCATCCATCTCAGGAAAAGCATTCCTGATGCCTGTGATGCATTCTATATGCTCATGCTACATTCTCCATTTCTTCATACAAAGGTTTCTAAGCTGTTGAACATTTCATAGAAAGGCTAAGCTACAGCACCTGGAGTTAACCCGGGTTATGCAGGCACAATCCTTTCCTGAGCAACTTCATGTGCAGGGAGACTACTGCTCTCCACTGTGTGCTAAGCTAGCGCAGCGTGGGAGTGGGGCTAGGGCATTACCTATTTCACTCTGCCCTCTTTGGAGAGCCCTGGTGGAACAGCTTCTGCACTTTTCCAGCTGTGAGAGGCCCTAGCTTAGGATATGCAAATGGTGAGGGAGACTCCTCATTACTCCCTTCTCTGCATGCTCACATAGGATCTGGCCCTTGGTATTCTAGTACTCAGCTTATTCAGTGGACAATCATGAGTAACAAATTGTGCCACGGTGTGTGTGGCAATGTAGAGATGGACAAATTTTGACTTGGTATCTGTGGGACATAGCCAGACCATTTAATCAGTTATAAATGCATGCATGCATCAGTTATAAATGCAGCTTCTCCAAGGTGAAAGGCTAGCTAGGCTCCATTGATATTAACGGTATTTTGAAGTATTATTCAAAGACTTACTTTCCAGTTGTAGTTTTGAGGTAAAGATGCTGAGTGCAAACTACAAATGTCACTAGCTCTCTGAGCGCTGTTTACCTGAATGACCTGTAATATTTAGAGAGCTAGGCCTAGGTACACAAAAGGACTTAGTTGCCTAACCCCCAATCTTAGGAGCCTTAGTCCCAGTTTTAGTTTCCACTGCTATCCACAAAACTCCTGTTTTGCTGCTGCCACCCTGTAGCCTCATAAACTAAGTCTCTACAGCTAAATTTTGCAGTAAAAATTCCCCAAGCACAGATGTTTCTGCCTCTGGGTTTGTGCACTGCTTCTTCACTCCAGGTATTTTATCTCCTGCTTAAGCCTCAGCATGTTCCACATACTGGGGAAGATATGCAGAAGAGCGCCTATTTTACCTGCCTAGTCTAATTTGATTGCTGAAAACATGCCTACTAGCTCAGACCCCATTCAAAAGCTGGATAAAGCAGAAGGTCCTGGTGCCCACCTTATAACAGGTTACTCACCCAGCATGTGGGAGACCCAGCTTCAATTCCTCCCTCTGCTTGATGGGGAGAAAGGATTAGAAGGGGTCTCCCACACACCCATCAGAAGAGTGCTCTAACCACTGGGCTATAGGATAGTCTAATGTGAAGTTCCCTCAATCGCTCCTCTTGACACTGTTTCACTTCCAATTAATAGTCATTTGAGGCTTAAGATGCACCCCTTTCATTGGCAGCTCCCATTCGCTAGCTTAGGCGACTCTCTACCTAAGTGCTGGCTTTTGTTGGTTGCATTCTTAGGTGCCTATCTCCCCATTCGTTGTATAGGAAGCCTAGCACCTAACTCAAGCTTTGTGGATCCAATGTGTTCCAGTGATTTTCTAGGTGCTTAAAACTTAGGCATTGTGATGCTGAGTGTCTAAGTCTCTTTGTGGATCTGGATACTATTAATTAGATAGCTGGGGTCTTTTATCAACTACAGCACTTTTTAAACTGGTGTTCATTGCTGTTTTGATTGTCTTGGATCCAGATATACCATTCCCGAGGGTGATTACTTTGGGAACAGTACCACAGCAAAAGCCAAAACAGATTTTTTGACACTGTAATGATATTTTTGGATTCATCCAGAGTTGGTGTTTGAGAGATACAAATATGGTTCCTCTTTCTCATAGCCTATATTGTACAAATAAATAATTGGGGTTAATCTGATGACCATCTTCAAATACATAAATCCAGTCCCTTTCTATTGTATTAACAAGAGAAATAAAATTTACATAACGGGGAAAGTTAGAGAGAAGTTTATATCATAACAGCAAACTTAATTTAATTGAAATGGTAAGTCAACAAGTGTCAAATAGGAAGAGTTTAAAGCTCACTACCAGGAAAACACTAGTCAAAATAAATGAAAGATGCATATGCATACTATGGCAACTATCCTGCAACCTGATCTGTATTGGCAAACCCTTGCACCCATGTGGAGTCCCACTAAAGTTAACAGGTGCAGAACTTGCACAATGCAGAATCAGGGGCCAAGGTTAACATACACCATGGCTAAAAAGATATCTTTTCAAAGAAATAATGGTACACAAGAGAACAGAATTGCTGTGATATTTGATTGAGTTTTTATACAGAATGCTTAGCGCTGACATGAATGACTATTGAAGGACCCAATGCACCATCTTACTTATGAGTGTTACAGATTTAGTGAATGAGAATCTGAGTGATAAATCTACACCCTTATTACTAATTTGAGATTGCCCTATGAATCTCCTTGAGCTGGAATGAGATAAAAATGTATTTATCTTTATTTCTCCAAGTGCTCAGCTATAGGACTTGTCTATACTGGCAAGTTTCTGTGCAGTAAAGCAGCTTTGCACTTTGCACTCAGACTGCAGACATGTACACACTGCCAAGCCACTTTGTGTGCAGAAACTCCTCAGTTGCAGTGAAGCAACTGCAGTGTAGTAGGATGCCCATGGAACGATGGAATTGAGAAACCTGCATCATGTGACACTGTGCCTGCCCTAGGAGGAATTGCAAACCCTTCCCAAAGCACCCTGCAGTCAGTTACACAATGGGATAGCTACCACAATGCACTGCTCTCTTTGCCATTGCAAGAGCTGCTAATGTGGATGTGCTCCGGCATCACAAGGACCACAACAACCGCAACACTGGTCTAATTCCAGTGTTTTAATAAAAGTGCTATCACATGTGGTACAGAAACTTGCCAGTATAGACATTCTTATAGACTATGAGACCATAAAACCACTAGGATCATTTAGTCTGACCTCCTGCATGTTGCAGGCCATACAACCTCACCCATCCAGTCTTGTAGTAGGCTGAGCTATTGAAGTCCTCAAATCTTGATATAAAGACTTCAAGTTACAGAGAATCCACCATTTACTGTACATCAAACCAACAAGTGACCAATGCCCCTGTGATGTTATTGACATGAACTATGGCCATATAGATCATTGATGTAACTAAGGTCCTACAGTTGTACCAAACCTTGTACAAAGGAGGTCAAATAAGGTGTCTACAGAAAGGTTGTAGTTTGCTGGTTATGATTATGCTTTCTGTTTGTGTGTATCATTTTTGTATTTGATGTTATGAATATTGGCTATGCACTTGTGTCTCAATGTGTTTGATTCTAAGTAGCCTCAGTGAAGCATTTGGTCAGCTTCTTGAGAAAAGGACTATTCTCAGTAGGTGCCCAATCAAGAAACACTTAACTGACAATGGACTTCGGGAGATGCCAATCCACATCTGAGCTTTCCAGGGAAAGTTCAAACTAATATGTAAACAATGGTGTTGGCCTGCAAAAAACTGAATCATTCATGGACATGTGACTTGCCCAGGTGGTTAAAAACTCCATCTTGTTGCTGTGATTTTGCACAGAGGAACAAAGAGGTTTCCATCCACAAGAGAGAATATAAAAGGCCCTGGAAACCCCTCCATTTTGTTTTCAGCTGGCTCAAGAGATGGCCTCTCCACTCCAAAGAGATGCCTGAAAGAAACTGGGACAAAGGATTGTAACTATGGGAGTGTGAGTGATTGCTGGACCCAGGCCATAAACCACAACATTGGCATGAAAAGGACTGGGCCCAGACTAGGAAGGAGTCTAGTCTGTGAAAGAAGCTTATTGGAACATCTCTGAGGGTGAGATTTACCTGCATTCAGTTTCCTACAGTATTAGGCTTAGACTTGCATGTTTTGTTTTATTTTGTTTGGTAATTTACTTTGTTCTGTCTGTTATTACTTGGAACCACTTAAATCCTACTTTTTATTCTTAATAAAATCACCTTTGCTTATTAATTAGTCCAGAGTAAGTAATTAATACCTGGGGGAGCAAACATCTGTGATATCTCTCTATCAGTGTTATAAAGGGTGGACAATTTATGAGTTTACCCTGTCTAAGCTTTATACAGAGTAAAACAGATTTATTTGGGGTTTGGATCCAATTGGGAGCTGGGTGTTTGGGTGCTGGAGACAGGAGCACGTGCTAAGCCGTTTTTAGTTAAGTCTGCAGCTTTGTGGGTGTGGGTCAGACCCTGGGTCTGTGTTGCGGAAGATTAGCATATCTGGCTCAACAAGACAGGGTTCTGGAGGCCAAACTGGCAGAGAAAATGGACTCAGAGGTAGTCTCAGCACATCTGGTGACAGTCCCAAGGGGGTTTCTGTGACCGAACCCATCACTGCCCCATGTTGCAGAGAAAATCAGTTCCTCATCTCTGATAGTAACAGACAAAAATCTCCAGACCCAATCCAGGAGAGCAGTTAAGCACATGCACATTTCCATTAATTTCAAGGGCAGTGCTCACATATTTAATATTAAACATTTGCTTAAGTACCTTGCTGAACTGGGGACTTGGTTGCTTTTAAATTAAAATTGCTAGGGAACTTAGATTATTTTAAGGGAAAATCCACAAATCCAATTGATATTTTGCTTCTCCTTTAAGAAACATTGTCAAGTTAAAAATCTAATCATACCCACGCACAAAAATCTCCCTGTCTGTACAACTAACACCATCTTATTAATACTGAAAAAATGTTGAAAATCACATTTGCTTTTCATCATTTATGCTGTGTTTTTACTTTTCTAATTGTGGGTTATCGTCTGGTCTCAGATAGTAAGATTCTATTAATGTCTCCATTTGACCATCCATATGGAAATCCCAGGATGCATTTTCATGTTTCATAAGAACTGACTCTTGAGCTACCTCTAGAAAGGAGGAATGGGACTATTCTTCTTTTTCCACAAAAAAGAATCTTCAAGGATACAAACTTGATAGCACAAGAAAATTTTAAAAAGGAAGGTTACATGTTTTTCTTTGTATGTGTCCATTGTTATTCATCATAAGGAAGAGAGCAGTATAAAATGGTTTATCTCCTTACCTTAAAAAGTGACACATATACTACTTGTAGTAATATTTATCTACTGTTACAAGTGTGCATGGCACTATGAAACAAGGGTGCTGTTGCAGGGAGCTCACAATTAAATTGTTTCTCCTGAAACAAAGCTTACACAACAGGTGCAGGCTGTACATTGTAAGGATCAGGAATCTCTATTGGTTTCATAAGAATCCACTGAAAATAGATATAAGTGATGTCTTAGTGTACCCACTGCGACAGGCCTCTGTTTGAGATTGGAAAATCCAGCCATGGAAATACATGTCGTCAGTTCTCAAAGATACAATGGGGACTGCAGGAACAGTTAAACAGTATTTCACAGCACAATGCTATACAGTGCTCTAGGGTGTTAGACAATTTGCCAAGGAGACTCCACTGATTGCACAATGATTACATCAGTCACTGGATATATAGGGTAGTGACAGTCTAAGCAGTACAGCAGCATGGCTTGAAGGATTTAATCTTAATACAAAGAAAGGAGATGAGGGTGAGAATAGCATTCAACTGAATGAACACATTTGGGTAAAAATTTTTTATTTACTGTTTTTTACTGGGCCACAATTTATTTTCTAGTAAAAATAATAAATACATTCAGTTGTTCCCTAGTAGCTCTAGAAAGAGGTAGAAATCACGTCTTTGCAAAGACTAACACATTGTTTTTGTTTTGTTTACATTTAAATAGCATAGATGGCCTAAAGAAACAAACACTGCACTTGAATAATTGTATATATTACTGTGAGTTGTAAGGCTCCAGAAAAATGTGTGACTGTATGTTTCAGAGATCTGAGGTTAGAGGATAATATGATATTGATAGCTTGTAAAACATGACACCTTTCCTGCCTCTTGAGAACCTTCACAGAAGACTGCTGTTATTATCCAGCCAAGCAGGCCACACCGTCATTTGTCTTGTTTT